>NC_056476.1:1595828-1910828 GCF_008729295.1 Plectropomus leopardus | reverse complement strand
TAATAAACGTCCTGCTCACCTGGCCACCGCCGCCGTCCTCTCCCTCTGCAGGACTCTCCTCTCCTCCGGGTTCAGCTCTCGGTCCTGGACGCTCAGCATGCCCTCATCTGGACCGAAGACCCGGGAGTAGAGGACCCGGCTCTCCCCGGGACCGAGAGCACTGACCGGACACACGGTGTGGATCAGAAAGCACCGGACCATGACGACATGTGCGGAGAAAAAGCGGGTAAAAGCTGATTTCTCATCAGCAGGATTCAGGACGCTGCTTCCGCGTTAGTCAGCTGACCGATCAGCTGACCGCAGATCAGCTGACTGTCGCAGTGCGGCGTTTAAACCAGCAGATGGCGCTCACACTATATAATATAATATACATATATATGAAACAACAGTCATTTTTTAAAAATGTCATTATTGTTATAAATACCAATCATTTAAATCATTTTAATACGGACAGCAAAAACACCAGTTGCAAAAATGTTATTTTATTTCATTTTATTGTATTTTTTCATTATTTTTTCCTCTGCACACACATGCAGTCATACATAACCATGAGCGCCACATTTTTCCAAATTTAACTGACTGTGCAAGATATTATTATTACAGATTTTTGACTATTATTTTACCCATTTTTGTTTGCTTATGTGGATGATGATTTTCCCTTGCTTCACTAAATACATATATATTTTATAATGAAAAAAATTGACATTTATCAGTCAGATGTTTGGAAGGTGCAGATATGATTTTACGGCTGCAACAATGTGCTTGATTAATGGATATTTTTTTCAGTTTAAGATGCTAGAAAATAGTAAAATAAAATGCCAGTAAGCTTTTCGAAAAGTCTTTAAGTTTCCTTTTTTTATGACCAACACCCCGAAATATTTTAAAAGATTGTTTTTAATCAGTGAATTTTACATTTCGCTTCATTGGTGATTTTTTTTGCTGAGAAACAAACTAAAATATTGAATTGATCTAATTAGATCAACTTCCATTGAATCACAAAGAACCGAAATACCCGAACTGTTAAGGATAAGAGACATGTTCGTGTTTCGTTGTGGACGCTGGATGAAAAGAGGACCGAGAGGCAGCTGAGAGGTCGACTTCAGAGGTCAGCGAGTGTTTCAGGGTCTCAGCAGACAAACAGAGGCAGCTGTTAATCCAACAGCTGCTGCTGGTCACGCTCCTTTACTCTGAGAGGCCCCGCTCAGTGTGTGTGTGTGTGTGTGTGTGTGTGTGTGTGTGTGTGTGTGTGTGTGTGTGTGTGTGTGTGAAGAAGTGGTGGAGGAGAAAGGAAGAGAGAAAACATTCACTGAGCTTTGCAAACACTCGCTGCAGCGTCCTGTTAACCCCGTCACCCTCAGACCTGCTGCTGTCGCTCTGCAACAAGACCTGAGGAGGAGACATTCGGCTTTTTTTTAGGATTAAAAACTTCCATTTTCGACTTTCTGCTGAGATTGTGTCAGTTGTACGGCTGTGACAGAGAGGCGCAACAGATGAGTGCATACGGTTTGATGTCGCTTGTGTTTCAGTCGCGTCAGTCTATCCACAACATGAGCTGAGACTAATCCAGTCTTTACATGTTGAGATATTTCACCCAAAAACCAAAAGTTAGACCACTTGTGGCACTAGTGGAAAAGTCAGGACCTGGGAGGGAAGCATGAAATTGCAGCAAATGTTATGCAAATCTGTCCGGTACATGGGGAGGTGGAGTATTTTGCTGCTTAATTGAAAACTTTGAGGATAAACAACATGAATTTCAAGTTAAAGCGGCTCCTCGGAGGTTCGATTTAAGCCCTCATTAGTCCTGGAGAAGCTCTAATTGCTCTCCAGGAAATCATTCAAGGCAAGACTGAATCTGGGACTCAGTTTGGAGGTTTTGATCTCATTATGCCTCTAGAGAAGTGATATTCAAATTACAGCCCACGAGTCAAATCTGGCCCCTGACAGGGTGCTGGGTATCCCACCAAATATCTTCTAATTCACAATAAAAATAAAGAGATTCACACCGCGAACAGTTTTTTACTTTTAGTTTAAATAAGGGGCCAGAAAGAATAAAACAGCATCAAAATAGAGCTTAGTGCCAGACAGAGGCCCCTAATGTCCCTAAATCCTAGAAATATCCAAAATTCCCAGAAATGTCCTAAAATCCTAAAAAAAAAATCCTAAAATCCCCAAAACATTCTAAAATCTTAGAACTGTTGAAAATCCTAGAAACATCCTAAAAACCAAGAAACATCCTAAATTCCTAGAAATGTCCTGAAATCCTAGAAACATCATTAAATATCCTAAAATCCAAAAAAGGCCTAAATTCCTAAAATTGTCCTGAAATCCAAGAAATGTCCTAAAATCCTAGAAACATCCAAAAATCCTCGAAATGTCCTCAGATGCTAGAAATGTCCTAAATACTAGAGATGTTTAAAATCCTTGAAATGGTCTAAAATCGTAGGAACATCCTTTATTAGAAATATTCTAAACTCCCAGAAACTTCCTAAAATCCTATAAACATCTTTAAATAATCTAAGAAACATCCTTAAATGTTGTAAAATCAAAAAAAGTCCTTAATTCCTAGAAATGTCCTAAAATCCTAGAAACGTGGGGCTGCTGCGACCGGCCTCCTGTCATTTTGAAAAAAAAAACATTAAATTTTTTCAGCACAGTGGTCTGTGGTTAAGCCAGTCTTATCTACTTTATACTGAGTGCTGTTTGATTCACACTCACACACTTTAGTGTGAATTTAGCGCGTTTCTAGTTCAGTTAAATATGGAGCTTTTCACCTGAAAAGGTGTGGAGGACAAGTATTTCTGCCACACCTGCGCTGAGTGTAATAATCAGCCAGAGCGCTCTGCACGCTTCACTCTCCCACAGTGAAGGAGCGGCTGCGCGGATCACTGCGGGAATTATCAGCCGAAATCTGTGACATCTCAAAGTGAAACTGTGATCAGATTTTCTCTGCAGCAGCTGAACGTAGAGGATCACATCTTCAACAAAGATGTTTTCAAAAAGCTGTCACTTATTTCAATCAGACCACAAGAAAAGTCTGAGCATGTTTCAGGGTTTTCGTTATGAGTCACATTTCCCACCCACGAAACAAACCAGCTGAATATGAAAAACAACAGGATGTGGCTGCAGAGGAGGAAGAGCGGGACCAATAACAGCGACGCCCGCCAGTTTGAAATAAAGGAAGCTAAAGAAAACAACTAAAATATCTTTTTGTCTGCTGAAAACATCACAACCTGCTGCAAAAATCATCTCCGTCTGCAGAGCATGTGCAGAAACACGTGCAGGAGCAGAAAAATGCCAAACTGAGGTGGACTTTAGAAAACCTCCCCCACCCGTCCTCTGAAACCGCCGCGTGTTTGCAGGGTGTTTCTCCGCCCTCAGCAGGTTGTTGAGACCTTGTTTTACGGGCCGACGTTCAGTTTGCTGTCAGTGTCAGCAGGTCGGAGGAAACAGAGGTTTGAAGGTGACACCCAGCGGCCTGCAGGACCCTGAGGCGGGGTATCAAACAGGACAGGCGGGGTAAAGACGTGATAGGAGGGGTGGGGTCGTTTTTAGGGTGGTGAGAAGTCAACTCAGTGTTGCTGCTTCATGACAAATACACAGATGGATTTGTATTTTCAACCTTAGAGGGAGAACTGGTCCAGTGATATTCAACTTATGGCCCGTGGGCCAAATCTAGGCCTTGATAGGGTGCTAAGTGCCCCCCAAACATTTTCTAATTCAAAATAAAAACAGGGATTCACACTGGGAATTGTTTTTGTACATTTAGTATATATAAGGTGCCATAGTACATCAAAATAAAAAATGTTATAAAATCTTAGAAACATTATAAAATCCTGAAAATTTCCTAGAAATATTCTAAGATCCTAAAAAAAAAAAAACATCCTTGAAATGTTATAAAATCTTAAAACATCCTAAAAATGTCCTAGAAATGTTCTTAAATCCTAGAAATGTCCTCAAAACAATTAAATCCTACAAAATGTCCTTGAATCCTGATAACATCCTGGTAAATTTCCAAAATCCTAGAAACAGACTAAACTCACTGAAATGTACTTAAATCCATGAAATGTCTTAAAATCCTAAAACATGTTTGGGGCTGCTGCGGCTGGCCCCCGGCCTCCTGTCGTTTTGCAAAAGTGGCCCCCAAACAAAGTGTAATGCATAATGAGAAACTTTCTGAAAACAAAAAACTGTAAAACCAGTTTTACAATATTAAATTAGCTTCTCAAAATAATGAGAGCCTATCTCAAAGTAATGATTTAGTATCGTCTTTATTCTGAAATAGGTAAACTATTATCTTAGAGGTGAGTGATTGTTTTGAGATACTAACTCAATATTTATATACTAACTCATCATTATGAGATATTAAGTCATATTTATAAATAAAGAATTTAAAGAACATTTTAATTATTTCATATATTAATTATGTCTATGTCTATTATTTTGACAGGGTTTCTTAGTTATTATTGTGAGATGGGTAATTATTTTGGAGAGTTAGTTATGATTTTCAGAAAGTTGGCAATTACAGTACAGTGCTGGATCATTATTTTGAGAAAGTTTTGTCATTGTATTGAGAGTAATTATTTTGGGAAAGTTTCCATTATAATGACTTACAGGACGTTTTTCTTTAACGGCTGTATCCTCCAGATTTAATTGAGTCAATCTTTGGAGATTTTAAGAGAATTAAGAGACGATTCACCAGTTTGTGTGGCTCAAGAAATAAAACAAAGACTGTCAGACAAAACGCTCCTGCCTGCCCGGCTGCTGCTGGCTTTCCATTACAACATTTCACAAAACTGTAACACTTTTTAGCTTAAAACTTGCATGAAAAACCATCTTCAGCTTTCATGTAATGATTTTAGATTTACAGACAAAGCATCCACAAAACAACTCTGAAAGCACGTTACTAGAATTAAAAAAGGCCCCGATTTTGCAGAACTTCAAGTTCCTCTTTTCTTTGTGGAGTCTCCAGCTCCTAATTGGATGAGTCCAGTTGCTCGGTTTTGTTTTTGGGGGGCCTGCCAGGGACTCATCTACATTTTAAAACCGAATGCAGAGAAGCTGGTCCTGAAAGGCTCCTGCAAGTGTTGCATTATGTATGACTCGTGTGAAGGTGCGAGGCCCATTAATCGTCTTTAACAAAGGTGGCAGCTTGATAAAAACAAAAAAGACTGACAGAACTGATATTTTCCTCTTCCTTTTCCCCGTCCATCTCTCTATTAATACTTATTTCCAGCGTTTAGGAGTTAAAGCATCTTCAGTCGAGATTTGACACTTTGTCAGCGACAAACTGTTGGCTGTAAACGAGTCTTTAGATCTGAGGAATGCAAACAGACTCTCCCTCCCTTTCCCGTTCCCACACGGCCGCGGGGAAACTGCCGGATTTCAAACTTTGGTAAAGTGCCAGAGGGGAGGGAGTCGAGCTTTTATGACCTCGCCATGAGAGCGGTCACGTGTTTTCAGCACATGGTGGCTCTGATTTTTCCCTCCTGTCAGGGCACGTCAGGGGAACGGCTGTTTGGCCGTCCCCTCTGCGCGCAGGAATGTGTGTGTGTACGTTTGGGGCACGTGCTGCAGCACAGAGGCCACGCCCACGCTCGGCCGAGAGGGAGAGTTTGAAAAACAGGAAGAAGCTCTGTGTGTGTGTGTGTGTGTGTGTGTGTGTGTGCAGGAAAACCCGTGTCCCCGCCATGCAGAGACCAAATAAACGGCAGATGTGCTATTCTTAGAGCTCACATGTGGAAAGTCCTGTTTGCTTTGGCTGAATCCTGCACGCTGAAAGCGGGTCAGCAGCTCCGTGAATCACAGCGCCTTCAATCTCAAACCGATGTCAAGTTTTGCTGCAACTAACAATTATTAATTTTAGGTCCAAGTTGTCAGAGCTCTCAGTGACCCATGTGCTTGTTCAGAGGCTAATACTGATCGTTTTGTTCGTCCAGCAGACCTGAACCTAAAAACACTCGCATCAGAGAAGCTTCAAGCGCAGAGTTTTACATTTCTGCTGAATAAATCAGTTATTAAAATTTTTGGCATTACACTTTGTCTTTCTTCACTGTTTCCTACATACATTACAAACTATATCTAATAAACACTTTATTCAAGTTATCAGAAGTGTGGCTATAATGTTCATTTATGCACACAGCAAACATTAAAAAAGCACATTTCAGCATTTAATCCTTTGACACCAAAGCAAATTGGCTCAATTTCTTTTAAAACATTGGAAGAAGTAACAAATAATCAAATAATGAGTAACAACAAAATTACGTGAAAGTTAACAAAAAAAAGGAACAAAAAAGGTAAATAAAACAAAGGAACAAAAACAAAAATATATAGATAACCGTTAATAATAAAATAATTATCATTATAAATATGGTTTTCTGGATATTTTTCCCCATTTTTTATTATCTAATCATTTCTTCCCCCCTCTCTCTCGCTCTCTCTTTAATTTTCAGTCATTTTCAGGTCTTTAATTTTTCTACATTTCTTGCAATTTGTGAGACATCTCTTGCCAAATTTATAATAGCCTTTTTATTCACATTTCCACAGGAAAACTAACCAATTTGCTCGGGTTAAAATGCATGTGGAAGGCGTCTTAACACAGCACATGAAAAGTGATGTTCCCGGTTTAGTTATGGACCTTTTGTTTCATTTTGGGATTTTTGCTTTGTGCTGATTAAGTTTTATAATGCAAAGACACTTTGCTTTAAAGCTTTAAAGGATTAAAAGTGGTGTGAAAGTTCAGCCAGAGTTGCCTTGTTTACTCATTTTGATGAGATCATATTATATTTGAAATACAAACTTTGGATTTGCATTTTATTTTAGGCCTTGTGTTTGCACAGCTGTTAAATTAAGTTAAATTGAGAGTAAGATTTTGCACAAAAGTCGTGTTTATATTCCTGCAGGACGATTTCAAATAACCATCCTGTCAAACGTGTGAACATTTTCCAATGATACTCATTCCTGCCCGAGAGGAAACTCACAGCACAAACATTTAATTCTGACAAAAGAAAATAAAAAAAAAGATTCTGCACATCATATATGAACACACGGCGGCTCTTTATTTCAGCAGCTCCCCCACGACCCAAAAATATTCAAACCACCCCGCTCATTATAATTCATCATCACCAGCTCTGCAGAGGGGAAGACAAGTTAACTCTGAAAATTAAAAAGGAATCAAAGCAAAACAAAGAAAACGTTCGTCTGTCACTTGCTGACCTGCAGCATCAGAAAATCTCACTGCAAAGTTAACAGGTAGTTTGTTTGCTTTGGTGTCTGACTGAGAAAAAAAAGTTACCAGGTATTGCAGCGGATCAGGAGGGAGAGGAAAAAAAAGCTCTGTGTTAATTTTCAGACCGTTCACACCGTTATTAAAATATCCAATTTGCAGTTTGGGACACAGAAATAAATTGGGTAAACAATTCATTAAAAACAATATAAAAAGCAGTGTAAAAAAAAAAAAAAGCACCTCACCATTTCAAGGGATTTAAATTAAGTGCTTAAATAAGGAGGGACATGACCAAAATAAAAGATATCCAGTGAGGAGACTGAAAGACAAACTCGGCAGTGTGGTTTGGTTCTGTTATTGCGACGTGGCAGTGATTCCTGCTGCGAAGGAATAAAAACGGCAGCAGGTCCGAGTGGTTTTAAAAAAAAAAAAACGTGCTTCTTTATGAAATCTGTTCACTGCAGCTCAGGCGTTCATCATCACGTCTTTCCCCTCTTTTAATTCGCATAAATAACTAACTTTGCTATAGTTAAATGAAACGTTTCGGGACTTTATAAAATCCCCTTCTGTTTGGCGAGATCCCAGAAGGTTATTTCCTCGCTGGCGGGGCGAGGCCTCGGGCTCTGGCAGGAGGCGGTGTGTTTTGGAGGCAGTTTTGGGAGGAACGAGGAGGCGCTCACAGCTTCTTCAGCCGGCTGTACATGTCTCTCTTGCTGCGCTCGCCGGCCCAGGTGCGACTCTTGAGGCGAAACTTCCTGAGGTCCTCCTTGAAGTCCTCGTGGTGCATGGGCCGGTAGGACTGAGGTTCACATTGTGACTGCGCGGGAAGAACACGAGACGAGTTCACAACACTGAAGAGCCAGCGAGGGTTTCAATCGACACACCGGAGGGTTACTCACCAAATGTTTCATCCAAATAAACTCTTTAGATGTAAAATTTCAAACAGCTAAAACGATGTTTACGTTGTTTAAATGTTTTGTACATCAATCTGTGGAGTGAAGCTGTGGAGGCCAGTTCAAAATCATGTATAAAAACACGATTTTGACGAGGCACAGGGATGAAGAGGAGGTCTGACAGCGGTTACTGTTACTCATTTGGTTAATTAATATTTATTTTTTCCTAGTTTACTTCTTTTTTCTGTAAATAATAATTTACAGATTTCGGTTATTTGAGTGAATGCATATATGTTTAAGTCATTAGAAAATAGGTTGAAATTAATAAGGAAGCTGGTTAATTAAAAATGCATTTAATTTTGGAGAAAGGGTGGAATTAAAGAAGTTTGTGCTTCTTCCTCCTTTTTAAGAATGCAAATCAAGTCATCGTGTGTTTGACCATTTTTTTGCTTCGTGTATTTCATTGTCTGGAAATATGACTTTTGTCCGTCTGCTTCGTTTGTATGATAATAAAATAAAAAAAATAAATCAAAGAATCAAACATTAAAATCTAGACTCAAAGCCTCATTTGTTAATCACACTTGATCTTACGCAACCAGTCGGCTGCCAAAAGTCCCTAAAATGTGTCTTTCAATAGTTCATCTGTGCTCAATGAAACAGTCGACTGTGAGGATCAAACACAAGAATTCAAACCAGCGTCACAAGACTACGATCTGACTTTTGATCTTACTTTCAGTCTTTGGCTTTTAGCTGCTGCATAAACCAACGCGTCCAACTGAGTGAACTGAAAACAAAATCTGTCAAACGGCCGGAGTGGAGCTCGCGGTGAAATCGATTTGTTAACAACAGTTTAACAGCATCAGCGGACAGAGCGTCAGCTTCAGGGGAACCTGAAGAGACTCACCTGGAAATGGGGGAAGAAGTCTTTGTATCCGCCCTTGAGGATGTAGAGTTCGGGGTAGTGGAGGTTGGGATAGTCGTTCATGGCGCGGTCTCGCTCCCTGACGAAGCGGCACATTCGAGGGCCGCGCTCCGACGAGAACTCGCAGTGGAAGATGATGACGATGCGTTTGTCCACACAGGAGGGGGCGATGGGCGTTTTGAGGAGGAAGTCCTCCACCTGGTCCTCCTGGTGCAGGTTCAGAGCGCCCTGAAACGCCAAAAACCCAACACTTAATTCATGACGTACAGGAACTGATACAGAAACGCTTTAAAGAGCGACCTCGGTATGTTTTTACAAGGATCAAATTTTACCACTTTTTTGTGTTGAAGTGAAATTTGGAAATAGTTCATTATTGGGCGATTGTGCACCGTTAAACATCCACTTAGTGTTTTTGCGAGTGACCGGCCCAGATTGTTATTCTGACAAAACAAAGGATGACTTCAGAAATAGACCTTTTTGTTAAAGAGTACAACTTTTTTTTTTAAACCAGAAATTGCACCAAAATCACCATCACCAAACCCACCAGACTCCGTTTAAATAAACAGCAATTTAATAATCGAGAAAAACTTCATTCAAAGTCACAGCGCAAAGACGTGGGCAGACAATATCACTGAGTGCAGAGATGAGCTGTGCCGAAACTTTAGCTCGTAAATGACAGAAACGGAGTCAGTTGGTGATGCGTCCAGCAACGCAGCGCCCCCACGACCGACCGCGGTTACGGGACCAATGACAGCGACATTCAAAGTCGACAAAAACAAACAAAAAAAACTCACAAAAGCCGTCTTAGTCACCTTTCTACAGTTCAACAATCACCAACTCTGGTGTGTTTGAAATAAACTCTTAATGTTAGACGTGAAAATAAGCTGCAGCTGTAACACAAACATAAGGAGAAGGCAAAGAGCAACTTCAGAACACATCGCCCCCAAATTAGCAGGAAATTAGTACAAAATTATTTGAAAATTAATTGAAAATAAGCAAAAAACTAATTTAAAATGACCTGAAAAAGAGCAGTATGAATGTATATTTTCTGTAACATTATTTGAATCTATAATTCTAATGAATATAACAATATTTTTGTGGATATTTTCCAATAACTTTCCACCATTTTTTAAAATGAATTTAAGGCATTTTTAAATGTTGATCATTTTTGGGACATTTCTTGCAAGTTGTTCATTTCCTTTTTCCGGTTTTGAAAAACAAAACAGTTTGGTCAGGTTTTAAAGGGTTCAACAGCTTGTTAGCGGCGTCTGCACAAGATGTCCATCCAGCTTTTAAAGAGTTAAATAACTGAATTAAATCAGGAGTCTTTTGGGTTTGGCGATGGTGATTTCAGGGCTGTTTCTGGTCAAACAAAAAGGATCTTACTCTTTAACAAAAACAAACAGTCGACTTAACTGACGGTGCAAAGATGCTCCGAGTATTTACATTGCAGCCTGTACTGCAGCTAAAACTAGTGAAGTATAACTACATAGGAGAAATACTATCAAAATGCAGTATTTCTGTTTCCCTCAGTGACCTTCAGCGTCGAAACAAAGCTCTTTAAGCTGGCTGTGACGCACACTTTTACATTTCAGAAGGAAAAAGTCATTTTTTTAAAGCTTTAATCAAAAACACAAATATGTTGGCGCTCACCTTTATGTGTCCTCCCTCAAACTCGTAGGGGTAACGGCAGTCCAACACAATGACCCGCTCCACTAGATGATTGAACTGTCCACACAGAGCTGCCACCATCTGAGGACCACAAAGATCACAACTTTACTCTGCATACATACATTTTTTCAAAATACATTAAACAGTTTGCTCCATTCTGAAACACGAACAGCGAAAAAAGCCTCCGCTCACCGTTTCGGGGTTAATGTACTTGAGGTCCTGATGTTTGCCGTCCACTGTTGGCAGCACAAACGGCTGAGAGACGAAGAAGAAATCAGATCAGAGGAGTAATTTAACAGCAGAGATTTAACAGTGTAACAAACGCGGCCGTCTTCCTTACCTTGGTGAAATCTCCAATCAGCTGATCGGAGCCGTCGTCGCCGTCCAGCAGCTTCTCGATGTCAGTCTGGCAGAAGGACTTGGACCTCTGGAGCAGAGAGCAGCCCTGAAGGAGGCGAGGACGAGGAGGTTTAAGGAGGCAGCCCAGGAGAAAATGAGGTAATCTGAGATTGCTGGTGAAGCCGGTGACAATAGCCAGTGGATTCAGCCATTTCTCCACCTCCACCAAAGAGGCGGCAGATGGGTTTAACCCTTTATATTCTGGCCTGTGCTTTTGTCTAATCTGATCACTTTCTGCGCTCTACAAGGTGATCAAATCAATCAATCAACTCCCAAGTTCAGAACAGCCGCCCAAAGCAGCTACTAAAACTTTCTGAATCAACTGAATGAGTTCATCTTGTGCAACACAAAAAGTGCATAGTTTAGAAATATTTTCATCAAGTTTGAACCATAAATCGTAGCTCTTTTTTTTTCCTGCTGAAAGTAAGCGACTCTGCTGCTGTCGGTGCGATCGCAGCCTTTACAGAAGCTTCCCTGTCCATATTTGTTTTCCCATCATGCTTGTGAGAGTCTTTCCTGTGTGCCCTGCAGGCAGGTCAGTCCAGGTCGCTCAGTTCACTCCCTCAAAGCGCAAAGTCACGTGATGTGGCCCTCCGACTTACTGCAGACAGAAACTGCTTTGAAGGATGACATAATGCCACACAAAAAAGTGGGAAAAAAGCACTTCGACTTTTTTGTAAGAAATGTCAAAAGTTTGTAAACTCCACGGCTTTTAACGTTTATTTTTCACGACAGATAAAGATCTTTAAGTCAAACTCTAATTCCTTAACTTTGCAAAGGTTTGCATGACCGTGGGAACGTTTTTCTTTACACCAAGCACCACTCTGACTTTGACAGGACTCACCATTCTTGGGGATTCGGGGTTTTGCTCCAGGATGGTGACATGTGTTCCTGCCAGGCTGCGTCGCCTCTTCACCCTGACTGGCGTGTTTTCGTCTGCGGGGCAGTCGGGACGCTTCACGGCGGGACGGGACGAAACCGGACTTGGCATGGAGGGGGAGCGGAACAGGCTCCGCGGCCGGCAGCGAATCACAGGCTGAAGGAGACAAAAATCATTAAAGTTAACACTTAACACACATTTTTTGAGATTCATCCCTTGAAACCTGAGCAACTTGGTTTATTTACAAAAACATGGGAGAAGGTAACAATTGGGTTAACAAGACATAGCTCAAAAATCTGCAAAAAAATTGTTAAAAAAAAGAAAAAAGCTGAAGAAAATATCCTAAAAATAAGTTTAAAAAAGTAAAAAACATCAACATGACTTAAGGGGCTGAAAAAAAACTTTAAATTTAAAAATAACTTTAAATATGAAATTATTATAATTATAAAGAACAGTTTTTTTGGAAAATTTTAATTTTAAGCCTCCCTTTTCTTTTTACACTAATCTTTGCAATTTTGGAACATTTCTTGCCAAGCTGGTCATTTCCTTTTTCGCCCACAATTTCAACAGAAAACAAACCAGTTTGCTCAGGTTTCAAAGGGTTAAGACGACATGCCAAATAAATACAGTATAGATGATACATGCAGGGGCCCAACAAGACTTTTGCCTTCTTCTGAATGGTACAATTTTTAATGGAAAACGTAATTATGTCATATAATATGGAATATGAGACATTTATTTGTCCTTATGGACCTCTGAAAGAACGTTTTATCTCCACAGATTCCTGCTGATCTTGCAAATCAAACAATAAAGCAACATTTTTTACTGCCGCTGACATGTTGATGCCTATTTCCTGTAATTATTTCCATTCAGACAAATTTACCTCAGAGATTTCGTTTGCAAAAAGACAAACTTACCGAGTCCTCTGCTGAGCTGTCAGCCACCAGCGGGGCAGTGAGCAGGCTGGCCATTCCCATCGGCATCGCAGAGTCGCTCTGCAGGTGGCAAAGATTTAGAAAGTCTTTTGTGAGTCTAATAGTGCAGATAATGATCTCTAATTAAAAGTGTGACCTTCTATATTCCAGGGGAAAAGAGTGATTTTAAAAATTTTCAAGTATGTTTGGTGGAAATCCATTCAACTAAAAGTTTCCAGACGTCGGTGTTAAGAGACGGGGGCTCACCTCCATGTTGTCATCCAGAACGTCCAGGAAGCCGTCGTCCTCGTCGTCGTTTAGCGAGGACGTTGGGGAGGTGCGTCTCAGGAACATGGGGCTTGAGTCGTTGAAGTCAAACTGCTGGACTGAAGGGGGCGACGAAAACTGCACGAAGGTGAACATGGAGGAGTGTCAGCTTCTTTGTGGAAGCAGGTTTGTGCACAAAGATGGATACTGATCGTCGACATGTTCACGTACCATGAGGGCCGGCGCTGAGCTGGGACGACGGGCGAACGCGTCCTTTGACTGACCGCTGTTGAAGGAGCGCCCGCGACACCGTGACACCGGCTTGGTTGGTTTCTTGAATTCAAAACCCTCCTGGAAAATAAAAAGAGGAACTTTTTTTTGTTAATCAATGCTGAACTTTTTAAAGAATTTTCACAGCAACCAATTGTCTTTTTTTGTATGATGCTAAAAAAAAAAAAAAAACCCCTAAGTTTTGCCAACTATATTTACTCAATGGCTACTTATTGATTATTATCTGATTATAATCTGTACAAACCATTAACTTGCAAAAGAAAAAAAAACTGCATTTGTGTGTGGGTTAATATCCGTCTAAACACCCAATATTGACATCAATATTATTGTGCTAAATAAAATGCAAAGACTCAATAAACTTCTTAAACAATGCAATGCCTTCGCCGTGGCAACAAATCAGCTTTCTGAGCATTACTGAAGTTCTATATACAAAATCACCATGTTTGTTTACAATAACTTCCAGGTAGAAAATCCCAGCATCACATACATTTTTTTGTTTTTAACAACCTAAAGAAGAAAAAAAAACATTACTGTCAGAAAAACCTTCCAACATTGTACTGAAGTTTATCTCAGCCTCAAGACACCATTGACAAAACAACAATTATTTTTTATTTTCCCTTACAGATTATGGAGTTGCTTCAATAAGTGTATGAGGTGAAACGGTGAAAATAGTCTAAATATAGCGTACTCAAACAGATACTGATTCTCTTAGAAAGCTAACAATGTAAAAGTTAAGGCTGAAAAGACAAACTGCATCACTGACCTCCGGCATGTTCTCCTTGTTGTCGCGTTGAGAGATGGAGGAGGCTGTCATCTGGGGGGGATGTTGTCCGAATACGCCGTAGCGGTGGGAGTCCGGTTCTTGTCCCTTTAAAGACGGACTGAAACCCTGCAGCTGGAGCTGAAGACGAGAGAAGGAGACAAATTCAGCAGAGGCTCAGCGACTGTAAACAAGTGGCGGTTTTACAGTGGAGGATGTTTTGCACGCACTTAAAATGAAAAACTGCCCTTAAGACAAAACACTGCATCTCAACCGCAGCTGCAAGTTTAATGTTTACTGAGAAGCTTAAAAGTCAGTTGGGATTCTTTTAAAACTCCCTCTGCTGTTCTCAGTTCTCCCGTCCCTCATGTGTTTTATGATCTGACTTTAAACTCCACTGGAGGAGTATTTGGAGATAGGACGGCCAAATGACAACAGGCCAAGTTCCCACAGCATCTGTCGGCCCTGAACATCAGCCAAAAATCTGACTAATTAAAACAAGACGAGCAGTGCTGTAAACAAAAAACATGACAAATCTGCTTACCGGCAAAGAGTGGATTCTTCGAATTGGCATCCTCCTGTAATTGACGGAAGAGAGAGGACGGCATCGTGGTCAATACGAATCAAATCAACGGACGGGCGGGCTGTTTTAGTTTAAGAAGCGAAGTACTCCTCGGAGAGCAGTATTGTTCCAATGAGGAAAGACAATAACAACCAAACACATGTTAATGATTTTAGAGTATTGACTTGAAAGCAACTTACTCATTGATGATTCTGCTCGACTGTTGAATGGCTTTTTCAAACCTGTGACACAAAACATAAATCATTCAAAATAAGGTTGTACAATTAAGACAAGTAGGGATTCTACTAATGATTAATTTCATTGATTCTTTAAGTGATGAATCGATTAAAAATGTAGTACTGTGATATTCAACTTGCAGCCTATGGGCTAAATTTGACACCCAAAAGGGGGCCAAGTGGCCCCCAAATCATTTTCTAATTCACAATAAAGTGATTCACACTGGGAATTGTTTTTGCACTTTTAGTGTACATAAGGTGCCAGAGTGCTTAAAACATCAAAATAGAGCTTGTTTATTAAAAAAGTGCCAGTGAAGGACCGCCCCTACCCCCGTCAGAGGTCCTACCTAACAGCCTAATGTCCTGAAATCCTAGAGACGTCCTAAAATCTGAGAAACGCCCTGAAATGTGGCAAACATCCTAAAATGTGACAAATGTCCTAATATCCAAGAAAAGCCTTAAAATCTGAGTAATGTCCTAAAATTCTAAAAATATCTTAAAATCCTACAGCGACTGGCCCCTGGCCCCGAAGTAAGCAGAGCATCCCTGATGCAGTCTAACAAAATAACAGTGAAATTCCTAAAAGCCAAATGTCTTCAAATTGTTTGTTTCGTAATCCTTAAATGTTGTCGATGATGAACTAATCCAATTACTGGCAGATTATTTCAGCACTAACGAAAAGTTACATAAAACCTGCAGAGGAGGGAAGTTGAGGGCCTCCACCGGCAGTCCAAGAGCACTTTGTGCTCATAAACTACAAAGACAAAGAAGCTGGAGCGCTATTGAGAAAGCGAGAGGAACGGTTGGACGAGAGGAAGTCGGCTGAATGCGTCGAGGCGAGAGGTGGTCTTTGCATTGGAGTAATGCCCACCTGTATGCTAAATGAGCAGAGAGCTCGGTGTGTCGGGGGGAGGGAGGGCAGGAGAGGGGATGCAGAGATCAGCTAATCTACCATATGCCTGCTGGAGCCAACGCCGCCAACCCCTTTTCTGCAAGAGCCCTTTGTTTGTCGAGGAGAGAGCGTGTCCCATTCAGAGCGGCCGGGAGAAGGGAGGGTGCCCTCATTTCAATGGCCCCCGACACAAGAAAAAACTCCAGCCCCCCTTTTGCTATTGAAATAACAGTGCATAGGAAGAGTGTGCCAAAACCCAGAGGGGGTGGGCTATCATTAAACCCGAGCGCAGGACATGTCCTCCCCCAACCTGGAAGACTCCTAGCAACCGAGCAGCTGTAAAGGAGGTGAAGGAGGACCAAATGCTGCTGTAAAGGAACTCGCACATCAGACGGCGACAGATGTCTTCACCAAATGCAGAATTAAAAAAAAAAAGGGCCACCCAACATCGGCAAAACTGGGGTTCATGCACATTTTTACCAATTCATTTCCGCAACTTTTCCAATGACTGAGAGGCAAATTTTCCAGGCGATACAATCTCTGAAACAGCCACTGATACTCGTCGGTTCTTCTTCATTACTACATAACAGCTTTTTGTAAATAAATAAGACTGAAAAAATGAATCATTCAGAACTGAATTAGAACTGAATATTTAAATATAACTAAGGGACTGTTTGTTTTTTATGAAGTATTTTTTGAAGAAAATACTTTGGCAATTTTTCTTTTTTTAAAACAAGTCTTCTAAGCTTCCAATTTCCAAAAGTCCTTGAACACACTGTTTTAATATACAGGTTTATGAAACAAAACTCCATGACTTTTCAAAATTTCATGACTTTTTTTTTGGTTTTTCGTGACCATACCAACCCTGAAACTGAGGACATGCTGACAAGCTGGTCGAGACTCAAGTTTCAGGCAAACATAAAACTTCACTTCTACAACTTTTTTAGTGAGAAACTTAAAGAAAGTTAAGCTCACATGTCTTTAGCAGCTTATCTTCTTAGTAAAAAAAAAAAGAGTGACGCTGCCATCTTAAATCCAACGGTAGAAACAATAATCCTACAGTTGGGAAATAGTGCTTGGCTCAGCTGAGCCCAAGCGCAGGGCGGAGGTGGTGGGGGGTGGTGTTGGGCGCAGCTCGCAGACTGATTGATTAGAACAGACATGACGAGGACAGTGCAACTTACGTGTCCTCCATTTCGACAGCGTCCATGGGGCTGGGGAGATCCATGCCGAGGCCTGAGGGAAGAGAATCGTATCAAAGATCGATATTTAAGCATCAGGTGGTAAACTGCCACCGTGTTGCGTTACGACTGTGGCTGGTGAATTTTGCTGACTCAACAAGTTAAACAGGAACTAAACAGTAAATGTGGATGTCATTTTACACTGTAGACCAGTTCAATTTGTAAAGAAAGGGGGTAATCTGTGAGTAACGGCACATAATAGGGCTGCATCAAGTAACTCTCTTTAGTACCAATTTACTCACTGAAATGTGGATCAACATCATTTTTTTTTTGTTTTTTTTTTGCTGTGTTCAGACAGCTTTCATAAATATTTAAACCTTTCAATCCTTTATTTTCCATTTTTTTGTTTGGATTTGTTGTTGCTGCTAATTTTCAGGTATTTTTGTACATTTTACTAATTTCTTGTCAATTTTGTGGGATAATTTCCTCCTAAGTTGCTAACGTTAATTTAATTAAGCCCCACCTAATGTGTGGACTTTTTGTCTACTGATGATCTCTTTATCATCTGGATGTGTGTGCTTTAACTTTTTATTGTGAAAAAAACGTCCAGCAAAATTTAATAAAACTTCAGGTGACATTTGTTTTGCTTGTTTTGTCCAACAAACACTCCAAAACATACAGATATTTAGTCAATTAACACATTTGCTGATTAAAAAAGTAGAAAATCCTAATAATTAAGATGGAGGGAAAGTGGTAGAATTTGGCATTTTTGCTTTAATTAACAGATAAGTTGGAAATTATTTTCCTGTACTAAAAAACAACTATTTACAGTAACCACACAACCTAATTTTGAGGAAATTACTGTGAAATCAGATGCAAAAATGATCATTAGGCATTAATTCTAGCAGCATCAATTAGCAAAGACAATAGGTTTTTAGGGGGCTCACCAGCATCAGATGAGACGTCTGAAGCAAAGGAGGGAACCTTTTCAAGTGTTGCGTGCTTTCTCCTTTTTGGGGTATCACATTGGCTGTGTAGGGGGAAAGATTCACAGAGAAATCAGACGTTGCAGCTCTTGATATATGAAAAGTTCACCCATGGCTTGTAAAAACAGCAGTAGAAGATCATGTGTACAAATGGGAGATATATCAAGTAAAAGTTTATTAATAATACCTTCCTAGTCCAGCTAAATTGTTCATGTCCAGAGCCAGATTGGTGACAGGGGACAGCACGGCGGCGGGTCCGGGGGAGAACAGGTTCCTGCAGTGCGTGTTCTTTGTGCTCAGCTCGGGCAGAGACAGCGAGGAAAGCCCGGGGATCGCGTCGGGCCTGCTTTTCCCAGCGGTGTGTACAGGACTGGTGCAGCCGAAAACACTCACCGACTCCATTTTTAAGATGTCCAAAATGATTGTAAATCCCGCCGATGTTATTACTTTATGCTGGACTTAGTTTGAATTTCGGGTCGGGAAATTAGCGAGACGTGCCAATCTTCAAGCTAACCCCGAAGCTAACCAGCTAGCTCGCAGTAATTTAAGAAAACATGTCCGAACAAACGATCCTACACACCGTCTGGAGGAGACTCGGTGGATCCGCGATGAGTTTTGATTCAGTCCTGATGAAGTACTAAAGCCACATAGCTGTGGTTGTTGTCGGAGGTGCAGGCAGCGGTCTCCCCCTCTGACAGCTCCTGGTTTCTGAGAAAAAGCGACCCGAGCTGCTCGTATTTATGTTCAAAATAGAAGCTCAGGAGCGGCAATCTCTCAGCCAATCAGCGCCGCCGAGAGATCCGGACGACCAATCAGAGCGCGGAACGTCTGTGCGCTGTTGTTCTCTCACCGGATGAAGCAGCAGAGAGAGGATGTGACACAAGCCTTTAAAATTTCATCTTTCTTCTCAAATGTCTTTTGTTCTCAGACTCTCAACTGTGGGCTCAACATTTTTAACAGTGGATGCATTAAAAAATAACAATTATCGCTCAAAATAATACCTGCTTTAAGGGAATGTTTTTATTTTAAATTTGTGGAGTAAGTTTCACTTGAAAAGACAGAGCTTTGCAAAAAAATCTCCTAAATTACTAAATGGCTGCCTTGCAAGTCTGAATGTCCATCAATAAAAACATTATGTAAGTTTGCAAAAAAACACTCTGGTGAATCTAAACTGCAAGTTGAAAGATTTTAGCATCATGTTGCACAAAACAGAAAGACAGAGACATTTCTCTGTAAAAATTGGTTTAAAAAAAGGTTAACATGGATGTCACAAAATGACCAAAAGTTGAAATGCTTCAAAACTTCTGAGATTTGCTTTAACGCTTTAACAACTAGACTGTCATCAGTTTTCTTTTGCTGCCTTTTCACGTGTATTTAAACGTCAGAAAACTAAAAAAAATGGTTTGATTTCTTCTGAAAATGTGGGGGAAAAACTTAATGAGCAGCTTGGTGGGAAATATCCTGCAAAATGCTTAAATTTAGTGACCAAAAGAGTCCAGAAAATATTATTCATTTATTATCTATTTTATTATTTTTTTTAAAAAACTAGGGAAACATGTCAGGAAAACTATTTTTTCTTCTTTTTTTGCACTTTCTTACAGCCCTTTTTAAACTCCTTTTAAAACATATTTACAGGTAAGTTTCTTCTAACTTACTAATTTAGTGCTTTTTAAAAAAAACAAAAAAAACTGTTAAGCTACTTGCCGCCTTCTTCCCATGTTTATGAAAGAAAACAAGCCAATATGCTCAGGTTTCAAAGGGTTAAACTGCAAAATGTTTTAAAATTCCACAGATTACATTAAATTATCTAAACATGCAAGTGAAATCAAAGTCTACTGCCTGATTTTTTTAGATAAATATAAAGATTGTATCTGAATTTAGATATCAGGGTACCCAGAATAGATAGATCTTTTCAGACAGTCCGCGATTCATAAACATTTTTACAAATACATTTCATGACCATACACTCGCTGAAACGACTACTGATACTCATTATCAGTTCTGTTCTTTATCAATACTCTTAGCGTGTCTTTTTCATCACTGTGTAATAGCTTTTTTTTTTTGCTTGATGTTTTAAACATAACTGTTTGGGGTTTTTTGTTGTGTTTTCAACAGCAAAGTCACCATAAAACCTTAATAATGTTTCAGTGAGAACAAATTTAGAATGACAACAAAATAATTTATATATCTGAAATCACAATTCTGAGTTTAGAAAGAGTGAAGAACACAGACATCAGTCGGTATCGGTCGTTCTGTCTTCTGACCTTGACCAGGCAGACAACAACAAAACTGACGTGACTGATCTGAACACTGAAGTTATTTAACCAGTACACATTTTTCTCAGTCCATCTCAACTGAACCACATATACTCTGTTACACAGATATTTGTGAGACAACTCTTCATTTTCAAAGTTTGTCCAGGCCTGTAAAATGCTATTTACAAAATCCATTACTTTTTCCAGGTTTTTCATGACTTTATGAACACTGATAGTCTTTCACCATTTGCAACATTTTCGGTAAAGCACGCTGTGACCTGACTGTGTGCTCGTGTACCGGTAGTAGCAGCCGAGCTCATTAGCCTCCCACTCAAAGTGACTCAGACAAATCATTATTTCACTGATGCAATATTTCCTTTTTGTTTCTCCCCCCGTCTGTCCCAGCAGCACATGCATGCTTTTCTGTGCTAAAATTTAGTTAAATTCATCGATGCTTCTAACTGTAACTGTAACATATCAAAAGAAGTCACATCAGTTTTCATGTCATGTGTGGTTTGCATTTGCGGTTGTGGATTGGGGTGGGAGCAAACAGCTTTTAAAGTGGTTTTAGTTATATTTTCCTACATCGCACATCACTTCCTGTGTCTAATGTGAGAGAAAATGCTCCTTAAAGAGACAGTGTGCAAGATTTACGGGGTTTTAATGGTGTCTTGCGGTGATGTTTGCACATTACAAACAGCTGAAACTTCTCCTGGTTAGAATTACTTACGTTTTCATAGTTCAGGAGATTTGTACCGGGAGCCGAATTATCCACAGAGGTCTCTTTGTCTTCAAAACAAAGCGACCAGGTGATTTAAATTAGTTAAAACACTGAATAAAGCAGTTTCACATTTTAAAAAAAGTGTTTTTCCGATGCTTTAGTTACAGAGAGGATGTAAACTGCTTTGGCCGATGTAAAAAAAACACAAAAACACAAATGATCCTATCTGTCACCAGTGTTTGGTTTGTGTTTTCTGGGCTACTGTAGAAACACAGAAATGCAATATGGTGATATTGACTGACGAGAACCTGCTTCATATGTAGATATGAGTGGCTCGTTCTAAGGTAATGAAAACAAAAAATATACATATTTTCAGGTGATTATACTGCCGATATATTCCCTAAATCTTACACACTAAACTGCAAGTCCCAGAAAACAGTCAAGAAGTCACAAGTATGTTTCCTTTCAGAGATGGAAAAAGTAGCTTAGACTGTTAAAAGATACTATTTGTTTTAACTGAAATGAGTTGGTGTCAACATTGCCTTAAATTTTTAAGTTGACTGAATTTGAGAAGAAAGTTGAATAATTACAAAATCACCTTAACTTGTTTCCTCAAATTCAGTCAACCTCAAATTTAAAGGCTGCCCGCACAAAAGCTTTTTAAAGCTTCGTGTCTTTTTACAGTGTCTTCCACACTGCTTCTACCGCTTATCATTCATTTAAAGCATCGAACATGTGGTTATATGAAAAAACAGTCTTATAAGCTAAATATATTTCAGATGGTTTAGTTTCGGTGTATATGTGAAATAGATTAAAAAATAGGTTTTTCATTGGTTCTGGTACCTTCTGGTTTCAACGCAGACACATATGTAAAGTCATCTAATGGATTAGGCCCTTGTGTCTTGCTGCGTCAGTACGGGCTTCAGGGCGACTTAGTCTGTAAACAGGAACCAAAACTCACGTTTGTTAAGTCAAACACAACGTTGCTGACCTACAGACACACCTGTTCGTAACGAGTTCGACCAGACCGCTGAGGCAGTCCAATCGCCAGGCAAACCTACCTCAGTATCCTGCCTGAGGTTTACGTAACGTTTGTCTTTGTGGTTCTGCAACTTTTCCTTGACTCTCCCCCAGCCAGCAGGGAACGTTCCCACAACATTGGCTAATGTTACCTACAAGTTGCAATAATTTTTTAAAAGAAACATTTTAATCTAATGTTTAAAGAATTTTTTAAAGATGTTTATCATCTCAAATAATGTTCCTATAATTCCTATAAATGTGACATTATAACTGAATATTCTGAGGATGTTTTGGTTATGTTGAGAGGTGACAGATCATGTAATGTTCTTTTATAAAACGTTCCCACAATGTAGCATGAGAGCAAAGGAAGAACATTTTCAAAGTAACATTCAGAGCATGTGATTGAGGCCTCTCGCAGACCAATATGTTGAATATGTTTGAATTGGTTGCATTGTACCATTCTCATAACGTTTTTAGAACCAAAAACTGTGAGCTGGGCTGTTTGATTCATTTACTGCTCTTTCTCCGGATGTTTCTTGTGTACAGTCCTGGTTGTATTTACAATCTTTAATGTGCAGTTATGTGCAATTCAGAGTCTGATACCTTATCTGATACCTTATCAGAGCGGCGGCACCAGTTTTAGCACAACAACAGTGCTTTAACGAGAAGCTCTTTCAGTATCATTTTTAGCTAACCTGGAGCTGTAATCACGGGGGTGTACTGACCTTTGGCTTGTGGAGGAACCGCTGTTCACTGCGACAAAGTATCTGCGTGATTTGCATCGAGAATGTAAATGAAGTTTAATGGACTTCCCTGGAGAGGTACGAGTGCACGCCTGTGACTCCGGGCTCCACACCCCACATCTGAAAAGAAGAGAGGAGACGGGGGAGACAGACAGAGAGACTCAGCTCGAATTAACCCTCCTCCGCAAAACTCCCGACACCTTCTGTTCCCACCAAACACGCACAGACTCCCACCGCCAACCGATCTCCTCTTTACACAAGCTCACAGTAACAGACACGAAGAACAAGAAGGCAAGAGTCACAATCTGTTAGTGCACCAAAGTTACTGGTGCTACCATTAAACACAAAACAATTATACAAGATTAACTCTGGTTCATACTTTTTAGGAAGCTCCCCAGTTCTTGTGCCTCTTCATAAACTCTCTTATTGTTGTGTTTTGTACTCCTGAGGTGGTTGGCTATCTCCATCCGAAAGTCAACACATGATTGGTAACACAGAGTTCATCTTACAACCTTCAACCCAAACATGATTTATGCTTTTAAAACCTCTGGTTAAATTCTGTAGACCTGCAAGAAATAGTCGATTAATCTGTTGAGCACATTAGTTCGATTTCTTTGAAAAACACATAGGAAAAGGCAATGACCAACTTGGCAATAAATGTCTCTCATGCCCCTATATATATATATATATATATATATATATATATATATATACACATTTTAGTATATATGTATATAGGCTACGAAAAAACAAAATGCACCTGCAGCTGAACCAGCTACCACAACAAAGAACAGAGAAGCTCGGTTTACAACACAAACAGAGAGACTGCCTGTCTAAGGAGGAAATATATTGTATATATTGTTAAAAAAGCGTTGCCAACGGGTATGTTATGTGTCACACTAAAGGCTGACACTGTTGAGTTAAACTTAACACCTCTTTTGCTTTCGTGAGGCTGGTATGCTAGCTAAAAATCAAACAACAGAGCTACATGATGCCCTTGTTGTTGTGCTCTGTGTAAAAATGAAAACGGCAAAAAGATGTGTAAAAAGATCTTACACCTTTACATACAAATACTTGCTGGCTGCTATTTTAATGCCCCGAATGTCATGTACGGTTCCCTTTAAGAGCTTGAACTTCCTTCCTTTAAAATTAAGGAACCAAAGTTTCACTGACCAGCCCCAACAAACTGCACACAGAAAGCTAGTAAAAACAATATAATGTGTGTAAATGCTGCTATAAAAAGTGCTCCGAGGATAAAGTTTATTACTGCAGTGTATTATTGATAAACCCAATCCCAATCTTATCTCTCACAACGTGACTCGGTTAAACAAAAAGTGTGTGGCTCTCTGCAGGCACTTTGTTGTTTTGGGCTGTGCTAACCTGTAATTTAGGTACACATAATTGATTCTTCCCCTTCCCGGCCTCAATCCTCAACCATCTGAGCTGTCGGCAAACCCTCCATTTACAGCTCTGAGTAGAGGGTGTAGCTACAAGGGAGGTTTACACACACACACACACGCACACACACACACACACACACACACACACACACACACACACACACAGGCTTGCAGTGTAGTTTTGTAGGTATGAAGCACCGTTCTCAAGGTGACCTTTCTTTCACAGCAGAAGCTGCAGATGTTTCGTGAAAATTGAAAAAACTGCATTCAGCTACGTCCGTGAGACACATCACAAGTATTTCTTGCCAGACATGACAAGTATTCAATGTCTTGCTTCGGTTTTATTTTTGTTGTCAACGTAGAAAACCTCTGACGCTGCTTGTAGACCCTCATGTGACTTCAACTCCCAACTGAAACCAAAACTAATGACATTAACTTCACATTAGTCTGTGTTATTTCAAGATAGAGACCTACTATAGATGTTCAGAAAAGAAACCATCAGCTTAGAAAACATATTAAAAATGCAAAGAAAATAAGATTTCATTTCAAGTTTTTCTGGAGTTTCTTTTTGTGTTGGACCAAGTACTTGAATCCTCTACTTAAGTAAAAGTAGCCATACCACAATGGAAAAAAATATCCATTAATATTATTATTATTATTATTATTATTATTAAACATAATTAAATAAGTTGCACATTGCCTTGTTCTCAAGTTTTTAAAGAAATCAAACTTATTTGCTTGGGTTCAAAGGGTTAAATATTTGTGAAAGTGATGTCACTCCATGTTCTCAATGGGTTTATCTCTAACAATGCATTATGAAGTGCAAAAGTACACACACTTAGTAACAATACCTCTCAGATACACGAGTACAGGTACCTAAAAGTTGTACTTAAGTAAAAGTACTTGGGTCAGGGAGGGATCCTCTTATCATCACTGGACAATTGACAGACACCTCGATCTGCAGGGTACTAATGGTGCATTGAGCAGCTGAGTGGACACTTATTCGTGCGTTTGCATTCGTCTTATCTGTAAATGTTTTGTTGCAAAGGCATTAACATTTAACGCCACTTCAAACAGGCCATTAACACAGACCGAGAGGCAGCAGTGGAGCAGCGCGACAGTCACATGGACTGAGCAGACCTTCACATACTGATGTCACCACGCTCGGGCTGATTAACATCACGGGCTGCTCACAAGAAAAAATGTCTCCCGACTTCATTCCACAGCAACACGTGATGATATGTTTTTTTTGTGGTGCGATCACAGCTATTTATGAGCCTCTCTCAGAGCAAGTTCACGCGATCATTATGTCCTTTACCAACAGACTGACTCAAACATCCATTCTTACTTTCACAATTTCAGCATCAAATCCTTTGGACATTTTTGCCAAAAAGCTGTCAAATTGTGTCTTTATTTTCTCACCACAGTCCCACACCTGTTAACTCTGTTGTTCACAAAATAAAAGCACAAATAAACACTGTTGATCCACACAACAAGGTTTGGCCCCTAACAGTAGCAATAAATGTTTAAGAGAGTGAGTAAATAAACAGCAAACAATAAAGCACCTTTAAACCCCAGCTAAAAGATTCATGATAAGGATGACTAATAATAATATCAACAGTACTCTAAATAAGTAATATATATAATATAAATAAAATAAATGTATAGACAAAACATTGTTTCAATATAAAGACTGATGGTATGATATATTTGGTTTGGATTACCAGATTACAAATGTTGCAAGTTTCACTCCTATAAAACCAGAACTATTTGGTTTTTATTTGATTCAACATAGTAATCTCTAATATTTAGAAGTGCTAGGAAATATTTTCCATTGTTACTCAAGTCAAATGTCCCTAAAAAAAAGTTTAGTTATATAATGTCTTTCTTGTTAATCGATCACTCTTTTACTCGTGTAAATTTATTCAGTTTCAGTCAAAATCTTGATCCAGATCCACAACAAAAACTGGAACGAGACTCAGATCACTCCTGCTCTGTCATGGAGGCCGTTCTTCTTTCCCTCTCTGGTTTACAATATTGACAAGAAACACACTGTTGTGGCAACATATCTGCATCGGTTCAGTTTGCATGTGCTTATCATGAGAACCCTGTTATCTGAAAAGTCTGCTGGCGGGAAACCAGAAACCCTGTGATAAGGCCTGGAAAACAGCGGGGCAGTATTTAAAGGTAGTTTTTTTTTTTTTTTTTTTTTAATCATACAGGAATAGTTTGGGAAATATAATTACCCTCCTTCTCCCCCTATCGGCACTAAAACATCAATCCAAATTAGTCTGAAAGAGGGACGAATCCGTTACAGATATATGAAGGGGGGTTATCACAGCCTGGGATATGCCAATGATTAGCAGAAACATTGATTGTGACACCTAGTCACCTAGTGGAAATAGTATGTATTTTCTGCACATGGCAAATATGACTAAAAAAAGATGAAATAATCAGTGATGCACGATAATCATTATTTCAACCGAGACTGATAATTTCCAGCTTCTTATGGTTGATAAGATACCGATAACCGATAAAGTCATTTTCAAGAGCAAAATCAATTTCATTTTCATATATATAATATATATATATATATATATATATATATATATATATATATATATATATTCCCTCTTCTACTTGAATTGTACAAAAATAATGCAGAAAACAATATTCTGTTTGAGTTATAGTGGAACTATAAAGTGTAACATTCCCCAAAATGTCAGGAAGGAGCACAATTTAGTAACAATAACAATTTAGTCTCCACATTGTATTTTAGACTTATTGTAGGAGCTGAAATGGAAAATCACAGATTAAACAAAAATAAACAATCTTACAAAATTGTATGCCATCTGCACGAACACAGCCAAATTGATAAAAAAAAAAAAAAAGGAGAATGAAAAGCGTATAAAATGCACCAAGGGTTAAATTAGAAAAACATCCTGAAAATGACCATAAATGATCATCTTCTCTCCAAATGATGCCTCCTGCTGTGATGAAGCTGCATCATGTTTAATATGCAAACAGTCAGACTCTTCCTCTATATCTCCTCACTCCTCCACAGAGGAATGTTTGCATGGAAACGGTCAGTCAGCCACTGCTCCCTCCACCTCCTCCCCGCTGTTCATCAATACTATTGTTCCCTCTCATTGTCCTCACTAGTGTCAACGCAGACTCTCCACTGGTTTAGGTCACCACCCCCTACATCTCCATGCTCAGGTTGAGGAGGAAGGAGCAAACATCTGCTCGAGGAGGAGGCCGACAGATGGACAACAACACAGAGGGAGAAGGCTCCAGCCTCTGGCCGAGAATTCTGGAGGGAAAGGAGGACAAAAGGAGGGGGACGAAGACGGGAGGCCGGGTGGATGTATGTGGGGGTCAAAGAAAGGAAGGAGGAGGCTGATAGAGTGCAGTGACATGTTCTGACAGGCCCTGAGGGATATTTTCCTATCATATGATGATGACTTGGAAGCATTAAAATGTTGATCAGATATGGCACCGAGTATGGAAACCTTCAAGTGCCAAAAGGGAGCAGTATTTTTTTTCCTTGCTTATTCCTAAATCCAATGAATTAAATCACCCATTTGCCAATTAGTTTTAGAAAATGTTCTCTGGCTGCTTGCATTTTGATAATATTAAAAACTTTGGCTTCAAATATAAAAATAAAAAAACAAATTTAAAAAGTGGCTTTTTTATCAAATAAAAACGAATAAATTTAACAACTTTAAAACATTAATATTTCTCAGAGAAAGAAAACAGAAAAGAAAAGAAAAGTACAAGAAAATTACCTAAAATTAGCAAAAAAGAAAAAACGAAACAAACAAAGAAATAACCTGAAATAGTGCTTTAGTAATAATAACAACACATTATAAATTTATAATTACAAATCATTTTAGTTTTATTTGAGTACTTCTTCTACCACTGCAATGATTAAAAACTTCCATTTTTTAGTTTGGGTAAATACACTAACATCTTTTAACTGTTTGCTGTAGACACTTTCATATAAGCTGAATGTATAAAAATGCAAAACAATGCAAAACAGAAGCAAACTAATGTCAAAACCATTAAATATATAATTAAATATGGAAATTTAACAAATATATATCTTTTTTAAGCCGTGTCTCTTTTCAGGAAAATTTTTTATTTTGGGCTATAGCTAAAGAAAATGTATTTAACTTGACTTTTATTTGCTAAAAATCAAAGAGATTCGTGGTTTTAAATCTATCCGAAAATATATTTACACTTCAATTGATATCACAATATGCTTATGAAATAAGCAACAGTCTAGCATGCTTCAGACACTACAGATTGTTTCTGTGGTTAAGTTGTTAGTGTGAGAAGTGTCACCATCTCCTCTCTCTTCAAATGTACATGTGTAGAGGAGTCTCCACCCAGCTCGCTCTGCTCTAAATTTACAAATGTGAGAAAGCGGTTTGGTGCATTCGTGCCGAGCAGCTTGTTAAGTGTCTGTCTGTTGACTCTTGCTCCAGCAAACTGAAAAAACACACCGGCTCAGTGTGTGAATTTGTGTGTGAATGTACCCGAGTGTTTAGAGCCTTTAATTATCTGATGTTAATCTCAGCAGCCTGAGAGTGTCGGGGGCTCAAACTCTGAGCGATGAAGGAACTTAATGTCCAGTTATATGATAAAAATGACATTTTTCTTCAGGTTGCTGATATTTATATTGTTTGTATGCTCTTCACTATGTTGAGTTTTCATGATATTTTTTTAGGTAACAACTGTGGTAGGTAACTTTTTGCATTAAAACAATAGAACAAACTTCCCCCCACTTGCAACACTTTAATTTCACACCCTTAATTAAGTATTTACAAGCAGCGTATTAACACTGATAACTTTTTTTAACACATTATAATGTAACTATAAGTGAATATGTGGACAGTTTTAAGTGTTAATGCATTTAATGAACTTGTTAATTATGTTGACGCCTCCTACAAAGCATCTGTCTATAAATAATTCATGAATTATTGATACCAAAGTGTAACTTAGCTTAATTGTTGCTGTTGCCTTTCTTTAAACTCTGTCTTGAAAGGCGCCTACAAATACAATGTATTATTATCATTATCATCGTTATCATTATCATTATCATTATTATTATTATTATTATTATTATTATTATTATTATTATTATAATGGCATATAAACATATGAACAAACATGTAGAAAATGTGTGTTGAACATAGTTGGAGGTTTATTTTAAACTGTTGAAACTGTTTAATTCACTTAAAAATAGTAGTTTGAATTCTAAGCGAAAAGTCCGAGGTTCTAAGTTCTAAGTCTAAGTCCTAAGGTTTTCTTCAAGAGCAACAAGTTATTTTGGTTAAAGTTTAAGAAATATTTTTATCATGGTTTAAGTTCTTTAATGTTCAAAAACACCATCTCAGTGTTTTTGTAATATATTGATATTGATATGTGTTGATATGTTTGTATAACTAATCAGCTAATTAGGCCCATAACCAATCATCAAAAAAAAATTTGAGAGAGTGTGAAGTAAAGTTTTATTCATGAGAAGTTAAACTTTTAAGAAAAAAGATATTATTTGTTTGAAAGACATCTAATCAAGTGGGAAAAGAAGACATTTATTATATTTTGTTTCATGCTTGTAGTTTGATGTCTGACACACTGACTTTGAGTAGTTCTCACTCCATTAAACCTGCTGCTTTTCTCATGTAAATGACTTCTGTGTCTCCGTCTCGCTGATGAACTAAAAGAAAAGAGTAACATCCCGTCCAGGAGAGCGGCCCCGTGGCAGCGGGACTCGCTCCTCGTCTGACTGCTAATGAGAGTGATGGACACACGTGTGTGTGTGTGTGTGTGTTACATACATCTTGAATATTACATGGAGAGCAGTTGGCAGCAGTTGGGCAGCCCATCTGTCAGAGGCTGAGCTGAGGCCTCATTTAAAAAAGGATCAGACAGAGTTTTTAATCATGGATGAGGTCAGGGATTAAAAGTTAATAAGTCCAACAGCTATCAAAGGTGACGTTATGAAATGTTCATAAACTCAACAATTAGCAGTCCTTGAATATAATGTCCAAATGATCGATTCTTTATTAATTCAGGATTAATTAGTTGAGATGTCATCGTTCCCTGCACAGACGCACAACTATTGCTTCACACTTTACAGACCGTCTCGTAAAAGAGTCCCACAGCGGAGCGTTTCAGGTCAAAGGACACTTCCTCTGGACATTTAGATGACACTCATTTACTGACCTAGTTACCATTAACATCTGAATATATTTCAGATATTCACAGTAAGATCACAGAACATTCATTGCCTGAAATTCATCTCCATCTCTGAGTCCTTTTAGCATCTTTAACCCTTTGAAAACTGGATAGACATAATTTTTGTTGTACTTCATAAAGACGCCTTTCACAATTATTTAAATCTTTGAGCCCTGAGCAGCTTGGTTTGATTTCCTTTAAAAATGTGTGTGTGTGTGGTGGGGGGGGGGGGGGGGGGGGGGGGGGGGGGGGGGGGGGGGGGGGGGGGGGGGGGGGGGGGGCACTGAGCAACTCAGCAAGAAATGTCCCGCAAATTGCAAGAAATGAGTAGACTTATTCATCCACATTACAGACTACACAACCCAAACTGTGACACAATATGTGACAGCAGCTGCCAGAAGAGAGACATGGTAATTTTTCTTTTTACTTTTTTATAGGCATGGTGCCACCTGCTGGTACACTGTGGGACTGCATTTTGGGTGCAATTTAAAATAGGACTACAACAAATTATGGACTACAAAGATGGTGGGTTTTTTGCTAAAGGAGATAAGAGCCCCATCCAGGGGAGTCTTGAAGAATTACACAGATATTCAGTGATGATAATATGTTTCAAAAAAGAGCTATTTCAAAACATGCAAAACAACAAAAGAAAAAAAAAGATAAACGGAAATACCTGTGCTGTTTTCTACAACCACAGAAGCAGTGAGTTCACCCAGCTCAGTCACCACGAGAAAATGTGAGCATTGTATGTTCTGGAAAACCATAAATACGTTAAATGTGTACATTTCAGGGTACATGAACTGACTTTGTTACTGAGAGATGGAGGGAGTTTGATGAAATGTCTGCAAAGCTGGTGTGGCTCGCCTATCAAACTCTGAATATTTATCTTTACGATTAACACATGACCACAGGCTGTGAGAATCATAAACTCCTTCAACACAAAAAATGTAGCAGGATTTAGGGACAAATTTTGATTTCATTTTTTTAAGTCTAACTACTTCTCAACTAGGCTTAAAAATTAACAAATAAATCTACCTTGTAGCTTGTACCTAATGACAGAAGACTTAACTTATTTCAATATTTTGCTCTTTTCTCCATACTCAAGCACACTGACTTTATTTACGCAACAACCTAACACAAGTTTTTTTTTTTTACTTGAACAGGCCTATATCAACGAAACTAAGTGCAGTTATTTGACAAAGCATTTCAGATATACAGCAAAGTCTAGTATTAAGTGTGTGAATATGGAAATACAAAACTGCAAATATAATATCATTTACAGTTTTCAGATTATGCAGGCTTGATCCAGGTGGCTGCACTCAGGTCATGCTGGAGGAAATGTATGAGAGGATGTTGTCTTATAACGGACACATGAGGGCAGCGTTGGTGCTGTTCTGAGTGTTTGCTCAGCCTGGTTGCTCTTCATCCCCCTTCCACTAGTCTTCCTCAGTTGTTTTTTCTTTTTTAAACATGATTTTACACAAACAAAAAGTTACTGAAAACAACATTAATTTAGCATAATTGAAATGTGCTATTTATACTGCCACAAACAATATAATGGAAGGGATGGTCTATCCCTCACTTTCACTCCTGAAAAAACTGCTGATATATTTTTCTTTAATGAAAAAAAAACTGGCAAAATGTTATTGCATAACCTAATATGTGTTTCTGTATATTTATATGTTTATTTTTTCACATTTATGTGTACATATTGACATTTAATGAGTCCCATAAATAACTTAGGTCTTTCTATTTAACTTATTTTCCACTATTTAATTGAATATTTAAGGGTGTGTATTATTATTATTATTATTATTATTATTATTATATATAGTAGGTGATATATTAATAAGGATAATTAAGTTTAGTTTATCATGTCAATTAAAAAACATTTGATTATCTCTGGATTAAGACATAACGATATAAGAAGAGTCTTTATTTTTCTTGTCCAGCAGATGTCAGCAGATTTTCAGCAGATGTTGCGTCTATACCTGTCAGCCTGTGTGTGTGTGTGTGTGTGTGTGTGTGTGTGTGTGTGTGTGTGTGTGTGTGTGTGTGTGTGTGTGTCTTGTTTGAAGTGTTCAGCTCTTGTAAAAAACACTAAATCAGCCACAGTGTCCTTTCACTCTTTGCATAAGTTAAAAGACAGGGAAGTGCGGTGTAATGTGCCTTTAGGTGGGCTGTCTGCACTAATTCAGAGTCCATCACTGTGAGCAGATCTGTCTTTGTTTGGCGTTTCTCCCATAGAGACCGCTGCTTTGATCTGCTGTTCAGCTCCATGTTACACGCACAGACACAATAGATACAACCTGAGGTGTGACGACTGTAAACTGCTGAAACTGAAGCTGTGTCACCACAGAGAGGAGTCAACGCTAAAATAGTCAACGCTAAATAGTGTTCTTTCTCTAAATACTGACTTAATGTCATGAAAAGACCAAAACTCGCACAGAATATATCTGCTAATAAGTACCACGTGAGAGTATCGAAGTCTAATATAACATTTCCCTAATAAACCAGTCACAAGGACACCACATGAGGATTTTCCACCACCGAAAGTAGTGATCAAAAATGCACCATTGGGAAATTTTATTGTGGCAGGCCGCCAGATTAAATCATCTGCCACTACGTACTGATTTTATAAAAATCATCTGAAAGAAACCACTGTTACATACACCTGTATCACTCTGCACACAAAATGCACATTCAAAATCAAGCTGTAAAACATATGATACATTACAATTATTTCTACTTTCATTGAGTTAATTAATTCAACCAACATCAGTCCTAATAATAAATATCAAATATTCATTAATTTTCATAATTTTAACCCTTTAAATGCCAGATTTTTGTTATGACGCCACTATGTTTTTAGATTTAAACAAATCTTCAATATGCTAAACTCAAAGTAGATTTTTAAAAGTATTGGGGTTTTGTCTGTTTATTTATTTATTTATTTACTATTTTTATTTTATTTTACCTATTTTTTATATATATATATATATATATATATATATATATATATATATATTTATATTTTTTTACTATTACATTCTGGGCTATGTCAAGGATTTGCAGCAACATTGATTGGGACAGTGTTTCTCCATGTGCCAGATATGGTAAAAATGACGTCATCGGGTGGAAAATAATTAAAAATTACAAATTCAGAGTCAAAAGCCCAGAATGACACCCAGAAATAATACAAGTCGTGTTTTTCTGCTTTGATGGCTGTGGGATCAAAAATGTCAGTTTGAATGGGTTTCAATGAAGCATTTTTTTACCTGAACAGCCTGAATGTAACTGTTTTGTTTCCACAGTGTATTTTAGACATATTGTAGGAGCTGAGCTGGAAATTCACTGATTCAACAACAATACACAATCTTGTCAAAATATATGCCATATGCATGACGACAGCCAAATTTATCAAAAAATGAAGAATGAAAAGTGCATAAAATGTGCCCAACAGTCCCTAAGGGTTAAATCCCCATCACAGAGCAGACTGATGCTGGGAGCAGCAGTCAGGTTGAATATGCAGCTTCGTCATCATTTTCCTATAAAAGGCCCGGGGCGGTGTTTGTGTGTGTGGGCGGGGGGGGGGGGGGGTCGAGGAAGTGTGGCAGTAATATATAAGCAAACAGAGAATGTGAAGGGAGGAAATGGCCTGTCCTAATAATCACAGGCCGGGGGCAGCGGTGCATTCAGCTCGCAGCGCCGGGGAGCTCCGACGCTCTCTGTCTCTTTTCAATGCAGCAGCGTCCTGCAAGCAGCGCTTTATGGACAAACCATGACACCCACAGGAAGTGTAAACAGAGGTCAAGTGTTAAAGTCCAACCCGCCAATTCTCACCTCCATTAAAGAGGCTGCGGGGGGGGGGGGGTCTCCAGAGGGCCCTCAAAGCACCTGGGAAGAGGACCCTCTAAAACACTGTTTGGTTTCATAAAGCAGCTTTACAAATCATGTGAAATGTCTCACAATGTGTTTGAAAAACTGTGAAAACAGTGACTAAAAAAGACTTATTTTTTAAAATGAGACAGCTACAGTGTGAGAAAGTACACACTTTCTACAAAATGATAAATAAAATCCCTCTGGAGTCACCAGCTGACCTTTGACTTGTTCTTACAATATATCAAAAGTTTGGACTATGCCAGGGAGCATACTTTAGTTAAAAATACATGATGAGCGCCTGCATAAAACCAGTAAGTCTGTCATAAAACGTTTGTGTGTCCATAACTGTGAGAAAAATAAATATATATAATAAAACCTAAAGCTTATGAGGGAAAAAAATGTAAAGGAAACTTCAAATCACTGGAAGAAATACATATAGCTTTTGAAACTGGATTATACTGAACTTTAGTAGATTTAGATAGACAGACACCACTTTCACATCTCTATGTTAAGCATGCTGCTACAGCCAGCAGCTGGTTAAAATGCAGACGGGTTTTGTGAAATAGAAGAACTTCTCAGTCTCCGTTTGCACCTCTCCTCCCATCTGTGCACCTTGCACTCTGCACTTGGCATAAAAAATACCACAAAAAGCAAATTTCAAGGTCAAGAAAAAATACCTAACTGATAACTGTCAGAGCGCCGCAGCTGTGCTGTCACAAAATCTGCAAAATCAGTTCCATGCTGTGCCAGTGGAAACACTGACAAGTTGATCTCATTGTAAGTGATTGTGGAGACTGATCGCCTTAAAGATGTTTTTCTGTAATCCTGCTAATAAACAAATCAACAAACAAACCAAACCGGAAACATTACTGATCTGAAGAACATGAATGTCTGCACCGAGTTTCGTGGAAATCCATCAAATGGTTGTCAAGATATTTTGTGGACCGTCTTTACCATCCCGAGGACTTAATATCAAATTATTCAAATAGTGTGCTCTGTCTCCTCATCTGCAGGATACCAAAGCTTCCAAAACTTCCAATATGAACTGTGGGGTACCAACTATGATATTCTGTGGCCAAAATGATCTATTTTAGTTCATTTTTGGCTGGACTGCAGCATGCAAGGCCAGCCATGTCAAGGCGAAACTCCATGAGTGAGTGACTGACTACATGCAATTGTATATTTTTGAGTTTTGATTAAGATTCAAAGCATACTTTTTTTTTTACACCCGATGGGGCACGGTGAGGACCTGAACACCAGCTGTACTCAGAGAGCTTTCACTCTCTGCTAAACAGACTCATCCTGTCGTAGAAAAGACGGCCAAGAAAAAGGACTTTCTCAAAAGAAAAAGCCTTTAAAGATTGTATGATTGTAGGTATATCGAATCCTATGAAAAGTTTCAACAAATATCATAAAAAACTCATCTTTGACGCAATATGCACAGGAAATAATCTGCTCAAAATTCTTCAGGATTGCTAATCTAACCCAACCTTCAGCGTTTAGGCGTCAGTGGTTCTCCACTGTTATTGTTATGAATTTAATATAATGTGAAAGTTTACTCAATGATAGTATAGAGGTCCCTGGAGAAAAAAGGCTGGGAACCACTGAACACGGTCCAGCCATATACTGGTTTTGACCTAGTCCTGTTACTGTGTAAACCAGATCTCCTTCCCCTCAGCGGCCTGAATAAAGCGTCAGACAGGTCGAATACACACACCCTCCTTTCCCAGGACGAGCTTTGTGTCAGTCAACAGATACTGTTCAGGGAGAAAGTTAATCCCTCATTAAGTTGGTAATGACATGGACGGTCTTTTCTCTGACTCTCCGGCCTAAATGGCGACTGTTAGCGTGGCGGAGGGCAGCTCGTACAGTAGCTCTTCACGGTGTCGATGCTAATGCTGACGGTTGCTTAGTGGGAGAACTGAGTGACTGAAGGTCCTCCCTCCTGCGACACGTGTAAATGAAAAACACACAAAATCTGCATTGTGAGGCTGCAAAAGAGGCAGCTTCAATACTGGAATTAGTCGGTTCATTTCGGAATTTAACCATTTAGCTGCATTAATTCAGACGGTTTTACAGAGAGAAAGTGTGAAGAGAGGTTTCAGCCAAATAAATATCACACGAATCGCTCTTCAAAATGTGCTCTTCAAAACCAAGCTTTACAAAATATTATACTACTTTCATTGAGTTATTTTTTTAACCAACACAAGTCCTAATCATAAATTTCAATATTCATTAATAACTATTTAAATGCCAGGTTTTTGACATGATGCCAATATGATTTTTGATTTTTTTAAAAAAACACAAAAAATGAATTATTTTCAATATATGACATGCTAAGTAGATTTTTTTGATATGATGTCATCTTCTCATGTTATTCCTTATATTATTTATCATCTTTTATTGCTTTTATTCCCATACATTTAAAAAAATTTTTAATCATTTAATACTTTAACTGCCTTTCAACATCTGCCTGTTTTATCACTTTTATTCCTTTTTTTGTTTTATTCTTGTAGACCTTTTAAATACACATTTTGTTCTTGTCTTTTTGTTTGGCTTTTCTAGACCTTTTTCTGTTTGGCATGTTTGTTGATGTTTATTTTATTATTCTCCATTATTGCCTTTGCTTTGTCTGTTAAAGCACTTTGCAAACATCTGTTTTTGAGGATGCTATATGAATTTAGTTAGTTCTTGTTGTTGTTGTTGTTGTTGTTGTTTGTTGTTGTTGTTGTTATTATTATTATTATTATTATTTATTATTATTATTATTAAAAAAAAAAATACAGTTCAAGTCCATGCAGCTTCCGAGCAGGTGTTTCTGTTGTAATTTTACACACAAATCAGGCTCCTAATGCTTCTAAAAACCACAGATGTATCAGCGCACAGAAGAGCCTGATGGGTATTGGAGTCAGACGGAGCGTACCTGTCCTGTTACTGGACTCCCATTCATAGCCAAGGTGAGGTCCAAGGCCCAGCAGCTCCCGGCAATGAGCCCTCAGTCCCAGCAGCAAGGTGACAGCGGCGGGTCGTTCTGGATCGTCCTGTAAACGGTTCATAAACTCATTAGCGATGGATGTTCGTGGACAGGAAAGGCCCAGATTACAGTGGCTGTTAAATGTGTCGGGCAGGTGAGAAAAGAGCCCCTTTCACCTCAGTAATAATAATGATGACAGTGTTTCTTCATGCTTTTGTTTCATTCAATCATGTGTGAACTGAGCTGGAAGGTGAGACAGAAAAGAGAAGAGAGGAGTTTCTCTTCTCTGTTTCTCTGATTCCTGTTAGATCTCATTTCTCTGTCATTTAAAATAAACACCTACATTAATAATATTTGTAGCATAAATTGTTTGGAGACTTTGATCTTTAAAGGTTAAGGTTTGTTTTGTATTTACGTTATTATGTAGCAGATAGAAAACTTTTCAACAATGCTGTGGTTAATATGTGGTTAGATTTAGCCACAAAAACCATTTGGTTGTGGATTGGAAAATAAGTTTTGCCTTAAAATACCTGCTTTAATGAGCATAATCCCAGCAGGAAACAGAAATGTCTCTGGGGATCTGAGGATGACTGTAATGATATTTGTGAGGTTCAGGCCAGAACCACCAACTCAAGATGCTGATGGGAGTTATGCTGGAAAAACATAATACGATATTTTGTGACACCAAAATTGAACTTTATACAACAGGGTTCTCAGGGACAGAACGAATGTTGGAGGCTGTGCAGTAAACTAAGGACAGATCACTTCCATATTTTCCAAAGAAATGAGGAACATTTTTTTAATTAAAATTGACTATTCCTTCATAAAATTGTACTTGGGCAAAACCCCGGACAATCTCATGCCCCAGGACCTTTTTAAAAGACTTTTGGCTGCGAGCAAAAGAAGACATTACACGGAAATGGCTAGTCAACCCCCACTTGAAGGTAGACTGGATTAAAACTAAATTCACTGTATAGAGAAAATGGCTTTTTGTTTAAGTCTGCGAGTTGATCAGTCTATAAAATATACCGACTGTCAGGATAGTTCAACCTGTGTAGTTCTGACCAGCCTCTAAGTGGTGGCTGCAATAGAAATAAAGCTGCCAATGTTTTGAACATTCATCGCCATGGTTACTGGGATGTTGTTGATCACCAGAGGAGAATTTGCAGATCATTACTCAGTGGAAACTCAGTCATCTCACAATTGTGTTTTAGCAACATTTCAAAAGGTTAAGTTTTGTGCAAATCTGTAATGGAAACCTGATGTGTATAATTTGATCTAGTTTTGCAGGTTTTTATAATTATACTTTTGCTTGTTCACTAAATTGCTTCAGGAAAAGTAACGGCGATATTTTAAATGTGAAATTTTAAATATTTTCATCAAAAAACATATAATGTTTTTTTTAAGTTTAGAGGTTTGGGAGGTCTCATAACTAAAACCAAATCCTAAAAAGTGGCAGAAAACAAGCCACAAATTTGCATTTTGTAACCAGTACTGAATGAATGGGCACTGATAAGGAGTTTCAAGCTTTTGCTGAGAGCCTCATTTGTGATGACGGCCCGTAGAGCCATTAGAGAGCAGCCCCTTCAGTTTCTTTCTCCTCTCAGGCAATGACTATGAAAAGAGGACTCTGTGGGACAATGGTCCGTATATTCCTTGTCTGGCTCCAATACACAAGGAGGAGGACATGTTGGCTTTCACTGCAGCATCATTAGAGCACACACATCAGTCTTTTTCAGTTGGGTGGCAATTATAATGACTTTTTTCACTATCAATTAATGATTTGGCCTATAAAGTGTGCAGAAAAGTGAAAAATGTCCATCAAAAATGTTCAGACCTCATTGTGATGCCTTCAGAAGTCTTGTTTTATCCAAACAACAGCCCCAAACCCTAAGAAATGTCATTTGCCTGCATCACTTTTCACAAATTGGAATTTTACTTTAATTTTTACTTAAATGATTTATCAGTTATCTTAATAGTTGTTGATCAATTTTCTGTCACTTAAAAAATCACCAGTTACCCACAACTGGACAATTTAAGAACTATATTAAGTGTTAAAGGCGAAAAAAATTCCTTCCAAATTGAGCTAATTCCATTTTTTAATGAGTTTCACTCCTGTAAACTATTTACTTAAGTAGTTTTGAGGTAGTCTTCCTTTCCACTTTCCATGCCACTTTCACTTAAGGGGGAAATATTGTACTTTTTACTCCTCCCTAATTACTCGATAACTTGATAATCATATTTTTTTATCTGAAACACAATTATTATTAACTACTATGATTATCAGTATAGTTTTCTGGACATTTTCCCATTTTTCCTCTAATAATTTTCAAATAATTCTCCCCTATTTTTTAAAACTAATTTTAAGCTAATTTTTTGTCACCTTCTCCAGATTTCTTGCCATTTGTGGGAAATCTCTTGTCAGTTGCTTTTTTTTGTCCTGGTTTGAAAAGAAATCAAACCAATTTGCTAAAATTTCAATGGTTTAACTGTATGCGAAAGGCATCTGAATGAACGCAGCACAAGTGATGCCATTCCAGGTTTCAAAGGGTTAAGAGGAATACAAAATAAGGAATAATACAGCAACACTTAAAACTTAGATATAGAATAATATGCTAGATACTTTAAAGAGTACAATAACAACGTAACAAATATGTAGCCGCTTCAGAATATGAAGTTTGTAATTTTGTGCAAAATAATGTAGCAGGTGATGTGCAAGAGTTCACAGCCGAGCAAATATGCAAACCTTTGTAAAGGTTTCCACACTAAATGTGAATGACGTGATTTATCAGGACGCAGGTTTTTTTCTGCAGCGGTCATCATGGAGTGGGTGGTCCGGTCGTATAAAGGCATCAGAAGAAGCATCCTTATTGTTGAGAGCAGGTCGAGAAAGTCTGTGTTTGCCCTCTTCATTAGACATTCTAGTGTCAGTGGAGGAGAATAAATAAAACGCTCCGAGGTCAAAGGGAGCGGGCGCTTCGCCTCGGTGTTTAAATGTGTTTTAACAGTTACTTAAAGCTCCGCAGAGCCTCCGTGCCACCTCCAAATGATGGAAATGAGCCGGCAGAGTTTGCAGAGCTGGCAATAATCCGAGTTGAAAGAGAGCACGTCTTTGTGATGAGGGAGTGTAAGAAAGCAAATCACTTCCTTTAAAGACGCCGCAAACCTTTAATGAGAAACCGATAAAAGAAAAGCAGTTAAATGATTAAATCTCCGGTGTAAAAATATATTTCAGATTAATGCTCTCCGCAACTTCGCATAGCCTATTGAGACTTGTATGCGCAATAAATGAATCCACCCTCAGATTTAAAGCTTTAGACCAGCTTAGATCGTTTTTGGCCTTTATCAGTCCGACATTGAAAGGATGAGGTGGATCAACCTGTAGATTAACGCAGAGTCAGTTTGGTGAAACCAGCAGCAGCGCTCTGTTGCCACACCCGAGCCGCTGAATCTGACGCCTCCATTACGCACGGCAGTTATTCCATTTTAAGAGCGACACCGCTGCTGTCAGAAGGCACACTTTGGAAAATGAGCGCTTCATTTCAGACAGGAAAAAGATTATGGGCTGTTTACACACAGCAGCGAGTTTACAGCTCGTTGAGAAAAAAATAAAAGTTAAAGTAACTAAAAGCTCGAGTACAAGTACTTATATCTCTCCAGAAAATGACTTTGGAAGAAGTTAAAGTTACGTAAAAGTCTTGAAGCATCTCATTTTTACTGTATTTAAGTATCAAAATAATAATTTCATGACATTAAACGTACTTAAGTATTGACAGTAACAGTTAAGTAAATACTGGCAAGGAAGTTTTTTCAAACACCACCTTAACCCTTTAATACCTAATCGTAATGGCTCTTCTCTCCAAATGCAATGTGTGAAACATTTATTATAAGCTGCTCATTGCCCTTTCCATGTTTTTAACAGAAATTGCATCAATTTGTTCAGTGTTCAAATGTTTAAATGCTGGTGAAAGGCATCTGAAAGCAGCACATGGAAAGTTATTTGTTTTATTTTTTAGGCTAAATAATCTTAATTTATTTTTTTTTTACTATTTTATTATTAATATTTTGAGTTCTTTGGGATTTTTTACCTTTTTGATTTTGGGGCTCAAATATTTTAGAAAGAAATTAAGCAGTCTTTCAAAGGTTCACACTTTCAGAGGGTAAAGTACTGTAACGAAGTAATGACAATTTTCACACGATACCAGTGAGAAAAACACATATTAAAGTTGATTATTCTAAAAGTAGAAGGTTGGAAAATTGTCTCTAAGATAAATCTACAGCAGACAGTAAACTGTTCATCTTGAAGTCGGCCTCCAATTGTGAAGCGACTTGTTCCGCTGCTCAGGGCATCTGTCGGCCAGCCAGGACTTAAAAGGCTCCAAATAAGATGATTTGGGAACATCAAGGCTCTCCCAGCGGTAATGATTACATTTGGACTTAAGATCCATGCAAGAATTTGTAGCCCAGTAAATCTCTGGAGTTTCCCTCCCCCCGCCGACTCTTCAAAAGCCTCCTCATTCAAAGGGTGAGGATGTTTGACAATCCCAGCTTGTACTACTCCTCCAATTAATTGGATACGTTGTCGGGATGTTCGTTTCTCTCATCTGCTACTTAGAAAGACAAAGGGTCAATGGGGGGCTGTTGACACCTCTGTGTCCGGCCAGAGTATAAATTCGGACTCTCCGCTGAAGAGCCGCATTCACTTTCCTGCTGCACTTGGAGCGACAACTACTGCGAAGATTTTATTTTCCCACTTTTTTAAACCACAGAACAGAATGCAGGTGCCGAACAGACCAGTGGGAGCTTATGGATACTCCGTGCGTAATTACGCACCAGCGTCGCTGTACCCGCAGTACCAGGGGAGTCTGTGCGCGTCGACGACGAAGCCTCCAAGTGGAAAATCTTTCACCATCGATGCTTTGCTCGCCAAGACGGAGGACACAACCAGCTGCAGGGCGAGTCCGACTCAGTGCGGAGAGAAATATCAACCAGCAGTCCCAGTTCTGCCTCTCACTGGACACGTTGGCTTACCGATATCAACAGCACCTTACGTCTATTCTCCAAACATGCTGCACTCAGCGCTCAACACACAGCCCGGATATTCAGTCTACTGCTGCCCGCCTTTCACCTACCAGTCATCGTGCCGAGGAGCATTTTACGCACAAGGTAAAAAGAGTGAATTTCATTATTTACTGGAACTTCCAGAACACGGTGGGGCAAAAATAAACTATTTGTGTGACAAATTGACTAAATGTGTCATATTTTTGCAGCTTCGATCTCCAAAGTGAACGCAGGGCTGCACTCGTTCAAAACTAAAGGTGGGAAGTCGAAACGGATGCGCACCAGCTTCACCACCGAGCAGCTCTCCCGGCTGGAGAAGGAGTTCGCGCGGCAGCAGTACATGGTCGGATCAGAGCGGTTCCTCCTGGCCTCCGCTCTGCAGCTCACAGAAGCTCAGGTAAGAATATATATACTGAAGGTCAATAATCAGGGCTTGTGTGGCCAAACATTTACACACGTTTCTTATTGCATTGTTTCTAATGTTGTTGTTTTTCATCTCCAGGTCAAAGTTTGGTTCCAGAACAGACGCATCAAGTGGCGCAAACAGAGTCTGGAGCAGCAGCAGGCCAAACTGGCCAAACTGGGTCTGGCTGCTCCGCCGAAAAGTCCCGGATCTCAGGGCCACGGAGATGAAGGAGACGAGGAGGAGGAGTTCTCCGACCTGGACGTGGACATTGATGTGTCTGATGACTGCATTGACCACTGCTGACCGAACTTTCTGGACTGTTTGATACTTCGTGTACATACTGCTGAGAAAGGAGGCCCGTTTCTCCAACTATGAATATTTAATAGATGTATAGTTATATATTTAATTTTCTACTTTTATTGCTCTTTGATAAATTCACTTGTCGTGTTTCAGTTTTTGTACATTTGGATGAAATATTCAGAAATATATTTTATGACATTAATGAGAAGCTTGTCCTGTTGATTCTTATTTCGCAGTTTGAAAAAGTTTCAGAAGTTAAAGGTGTTTTTTGTTGCAAGAAAATAGATAATTTATCATAAGCACATTTGACACAGGTAAACTGATGAAACTAAATTTTGGTTTTGAGGCCCCTCTTTTCCAGATACTACATGCTTTGGAGTTGTTTTTTTTTTTTTTTGGGATTATGGCAATTTAGGATATGTTGATGATTAGCAGCAACATTGATTTTTGTACATCATTATTATTATTTGTACAGTGTCAAATACTCACTCATAGGACTCTCCACAAAAAAATGCACTTTTCAAAATCAGGCTATAAAAATATTATACATTAATATTATTTTCTACTTACATTAAGTTTATTTTTTTAACAAACAACAGCCCTAATCATAAATATCAGGTATCAATTAATTTGAAAATTTGAACCCTTCAAATGCCACTATGTTTGAGATTAGATTTGCAGCAACACTGACTGTGACAGTGCACCCAGGGGAAATAGCATGTATTTTCTCTATATGCCAAATATAGTTTAAAAAAAAAGACGACATCAAGTAGAAAATACTAAAAATGACAAATTTCAAGGAAAAAGCCCAGAATGACACCCAGAAATAATACAATGCATGTTTTTTATGCTTTGATGGTTGCGGGATCAAAAATTGCAGTTTGAATGGGTTTCAGTGGAGCATTTTTGGCAATTAAAAAAATGAAGAATAAAAAGCATGAATGCACTGAACAGTCCCTACGGGTTAAAGGAACACTACACCTGCTAAATCATCATTTGTAATATGATTACTCATTACATGTTACCTTTAATCCCAGAGAAAATGCCTCACATGCCTCCACAGTGAATGAAGAATACAAAACAGGCATTTAAATTAGATTAAATTTGAATTCAAGTCATTGGGGTCCATTTTCAACAACAGCAAAACTTTAACAAAACATCAGTTTATAAACTCACATAATTTGTGCAGTATAATCCAAGTGCCATCTCAACAGTCATATGCTAAATTCTCCCCAAGCACATGCTTAGGACAGCAGTACACAGCCAGGTGGCATGTCTGGGCATGCACATGCTCACATCCACTCCAGGTGCACTACTCATCTGTGGGAGTGTTTTATATTGTGACATTTTACTGAAAAGTGCATGTATATGGGAAGCAGTGATCATTCAACTGGATCAGTGAGACCTGGATTATACCGCATGAGTTGTGTTTGAGTTTATAAAAGGCTGTTGTGATCTCATTTTACTGTTGTGACTTTAATTCATCAAACTTTATCTCCACTTTTTGATTCTCCATTTATGGTGGAGGCCTATGGGGAAACTAAATTTTTCTTCATAAATTAAGGGTAACATATGGTGAATATTTGATATATAAATGTTTATTTTGCAATTTAGAAATTACTCAAAAATGTTAGTAAAAAGTTACAAGAATATTATTTGTAAAATAACAACAACAACAAAATAGAAAAATAAATAAACAAAAATAAAAACAAACAAGGAAATGACCCGTAGGGGAAAAAATACTAACAATAACAATAAAATGAATTATAAATTATTTCTGTGACATAATTTTCAATATGTAATATTAAAAAAAAATGAAGTTTAGTTTTTGGGAGAGTTTCTTTTGTCTTAATTTTTGTTTATTAGATCATGGTGAATACTGGGGCAGAAATTGGGAATATTCATGTTTAAAAAATAACTTTTTTACTTTACTTTAAATTAAAAAAGGGGGGGTAGGATTTAATAAGTTTACACTTCCTCCTCCTCCTTTTTGGACATGAAATACTTTGTTTACCGAATACAATGGGCATTTTGGTGTTGTTTTTCTTGTTTATGTTTTATTTTGTCCCCCTTTTTTATTTGGCATGTTGAAAACAAAGATCTAACTGTTACTACTACATGTACCTCAATCAAGTCATCACCGTGCCCTTTGACCTCTCCTCATTGCTCCTCTCATCCCACCCTGCGCCCGGTGTGAAGATGATGGAGACATGGCGAGACATTTCCTCCTGGGTTTGATCTGAGTTGAAGTCTGGGACGGACTCGGGTTCCCCTCTGATTTAAGCTAAGCAAATAAATAACCGGCTCTGGGATTAGCAGCAGAGCTCTGTAACCCGGGGTCAGTCTGTCTCGGGGCCACAGAGCCGAGTCTCACAGTTTAATCTGTTTAAACGGTCAATACGCCTGTTCTCACTGCTCCTCAATGCGCAGGGCTCTCACAGGCCCTCCCTCCCCCGGCAGGAGTCTCTGCTCTATTCAAACTCCTCGACTCTCCCTCCAGGTGGAAACTGAGGGACTCATGCTGTCTGCTGAGGCCTGCCTGGCAGACATGAGGGATAAAGCAGGAGGGAAGACAGCGTGCAGAAAGGATTGGGATGCAGCAAATGAGTCCATCAGAGCAGCTAATTGGGGTGGTCAACCTGAAAGTCCTGTCCTGTGGAAAACGGCGTCATATATTAAACAGAGATGGGAACACGGAGCAGCGTTTCCATCTCTGTAATCCGTGGCAACAGGTTAATACGTTAAATATTTTGACTTAACCCTTAGGGACTGTTTGGCACATTTTATGCGCTTTTCATTCTTCTTTTTATTGGCTGTGTTCATGCAAGTGCCATACATTTTGGTAAGATTGTGTATTTTTGTTTAATTTCCAACGCAGCTCCTACAATAAATCTAAAATATACTGTGGAAACATAATTGTTACATTCAGACTGTTAAGTGCTGAAAATGCTCCACTGAAACCCATTCAAACTGACATTTTTGATCCCACAGCCATCAAAGCAGAAAAACGTGCATTGTATTATTTCTGGATGTCTTTCTGGGCTTTTGCCTTGGAATTTTTTATTTTGGAGAAGAAGAGACCTCTGTTGATAAATCAGCTCCCCGTGAAAACCTCCTGAACAATGAATGCTGAAGGAATCCTAACCAGACGTGTAAGGGGCCTTTTACGTGGTTCTTGCATGAAACTTTTGTTGTGGTTTGATGCCGTTTTGGGGGCCTGAAAATGCAAACTTTTGAAACTGGGTTCAAGAGTAATTTTTAAAAAACACAAACCCCTGTGTCACGGTGTAAACTGGCAATACGCAGATCCTATGATAACGGTAACATCATGGCTGCATGTCATACATGCCCATTACTTTTCAGACAAACAAGCCAAGCACGAGTAGGAGGACAACAATAATAATGGCGGACTACCGAGCTGTGTTTGTGCCGCTGTCTCGACTGAGGTTATTTACGCTGTCGGTTCTCATGCGTGTGCTCGCTGTCGTTTTCTTGTTTGTTTAATGTGGCCTAAATCTTAAATACTAAACCTTTAAAATTAGTTGATAGTGCCATATGCACCCAACTCAACAAATCCACCCTCCCAAAACAAGTTACAACTACATCAGAGAGCAAACATTACACCTGTTTTAAAAACATAACACTGTCTGTCTGTTGGTTTTCACATTGATTTTAAAATTATTGCATTAGTTTATGAAGCACTGCATGGCCTTGCACCAGACTACATCTTAGAGATGCTTTAGGTTTATGAACCATGAGGGTCCCTCAGATCCTCCGACTCTGCTTTTTTCTTTTCCACAGAGTAGAACTAAAACATTTGGTGATTCTGCTTTTCTCCATTACACTAAAAAATGCTCAAACAGCCTGTGGAAGGATCTGAGGGGAGCCGGAGATATCAATATTTTTATATGTAACCTAAAAGCCTATCTTCATAGTCTGGCTCTTATGTGATGTCTTAGTATTGCAAATTTATGGTTTATACTTATTCTATTCATTAAGATCATTTTTTTGCATATGTTGTTCTTGTTTTTGTTTCTTCAGCCAAACTGTTAAGTACCGGTACTCTGAATTGCGTCAGAATTGTTTGAAAGGAGCTATATAAGTAAAATTTGATTGACTGGTTGATATCAGTCAGACTCAGATCACATTAACTTTGAATTTAACATCCTTAACTTATAACTAATCGAGACAGCCCAGCACAGCACAAAAGCACACAGCAGAGGTGCGGTAAGAGGGACAGGCCGGCTGGTAACAGTATCAAAGAGAGAAGTTTAATAAACAGTAACAGAGCTGATCTCTGTCTCCTGTCGGCCCCCTGCCTGCTCTCTCCTGCTCTGTCTCGCTCTGATTAGGGCTGAAACGCTGCTGAAGGAGCAGAATTTGTGTAAAAACCCCAGAGAGCCGTTTCTGATGTGATCAGCCAGGAATCAGAGCTCCCCCTCCTCTACGCTCTCCACAGCCCAACGTAATCCCATTGAGGGGAAGAAAGAAGCAGTCAGAGGCCTGGGAAAACCTGGAGAGTCCTGGGGAGGGGAGGGGCGGGGGTCAGCGGGCTCATCGTCCCAATTAGCACAGGGCACCTTAACGGCTGGAAACATGCCAACGCTGACCGGGCTTCTTAAGACTCTCTACAAGTGAAGCTCTGCATGAAAGGAGACCGTTACATCTTCATTTGCCTCTTCACTTGATGCTCTTACTCATTTTGTGACAAACAAGTATTTTATGTTTATCCACAGTCTTATTAGAATATATTGTGTATTTGCTGGCTTGTACTGTGTTTTATAGAGCGGAAACAATCAACGAAAGGGTTTGGGTTTTGAAAAGTTCAATTCTTGATAATATCACTGTCTTATCTGCACTACTTCAAACACAGCAATCTTCTGTGCAGTTATTCAAATGTATGCAAGTATGTTAGTTAAAAGTATCAAATTTAATGTGTGCAATGCTACAATGGACAATAGAGACATAAACAAGTAAGAATGTCGATAAGAATATACACAGTGTATACAGGCGTCACATGTTAAATAGAGCCTAAATTCCAGAGTTGGAGGAATTTGAATTGGAAAAAGAGTTGCCATTAAAACAATTATACACAGTGTATACAGGCGTCACATGTTAAATAGAGCCTAAATATGTTAGTTAAAAGTATCAATTTATTGTGTGCAATGCTACAATGGACAATAGAGACATAAACAAGTAAGAATGTCGATAAGAATATACACAGTGTATACAGGTATATACATATGTATATATATGTAACTATGTATGTATGTATGTATATATCAATTGCCTCCTTTATTTGGGACTGTTTTTTTCCCCTCTAAAACATTTTAGTACCTCTTAAAAATGTTTGGCAATTTTCTTTTTCTTTCTTTCTTTTTTTTTTTTAAAAAAAAAAATTTGCTCTCAAAATTTTTGCTGATTTTTTTTTCTTTTAACATTTTTGGTCATTTTTCAAGGAAACATACTTTACAAACCCCCAGCCTGCCAAAATATTGACAAAATTAAAAAAGACAAACAAAAAACAGCTGTCCTCTCTGATAAATAAAGACCAGTCCCTTAGGCCTAATAAAGTATTGTCTTGTCTTATTTTACCTCATGAATCTATCTTGAAATTGAACATTAATCAAAGCTGACAGCACTAAATGGATGTTTCCTCAATATGTCGATATTCCTAAACTATCTATAAACAAAACTTTTATTGAGCTCTAGAGTCTGATTTTGTCCTTCCGAAATTTCACTGCCGTTGGTCACATGACTCAGCCTCGGTCTTTACCGTCAGATTGTAATGCAACAGAGAGAAGGTGTGAAAGTTCTCATGGAGAGCCATAACCTCCCGCTCCAATAGAAGAGCGCACTTCATTTGACCATCGCGAGTTTTAGGGTAGTATTGTAAAGAAAAAAATCCTCCTTTGCATTTTATTTGTAAAGCCGAGGGCCCCTCTACTCCATCTAATAGTCATTAGCTTTCATTACAAGCGTTTGAAGTACAAGCTGCCTTTTGTCTCCCGGTGAAAGGAGCCGCACAATGACTTCTGACACGGGCACTGACAAGAGGAGCTCTCGTCATCCCGATGTGTGGAGAACAGACTCTTTTCTCCCAGGAAATATCAGTTCCTGTTCTCATCAGCGACAGAAAACACCGGGGAGGAAGTGAAACACAAAACGGAAAGACGCCGGTTTCCAAAGAGTGCGTAATTTATCCAACGTGCGTCTTTTACGCACACCAACGCCAAAAATAACATGGAAATAAATAAACAAAATTTGAAAATATTGGAAAATATGTGTATAACACTCTGGCAGGACTAAAATATGTCCGCGCGTGTCCTATTTATCGGTGATTTAACCCTTTGAAACCTGAGCAAATTGGCGAGATTGGCCCCCCTAAAAAGTGTAAAAAGTTACAAGAGAATATGAACATGGCTAATTTTCGGGTCGTTTTCTGTTGCCTTTCACGATTTCCCCCAAATCAAACTATTTTTCTCAAGTGTCAGAGGTTGAAATGCTCGTTAAAGGCGTCTGAACGCAGAACAAGAAAACTCATGTCTATTCAGCTGTTAAAAGGTTAATCTCCTATCGCCGCAAAATTAACTGAAGGTACTTTTAAAAACTTTCTTAAAGCACGTTTGTGATATTTCAATATCATATATTAGAAGGCATTACCAAAATGTTCCTAAACTCATAAGACGCTCATATGGGACACTGCGCGTCTGTGAAACATGCGTTACACTTTTAATAAGGGCTCGGGCTGACGCCGTCGTGATAAAATGGTTAAAAATCGACTTTAATGCATGAAACACGGAAGATAAAGCCAAATAAATGGAGATAAATGCATTCGCATGTATTTTTTCTCCAGTGCGTGTTAAAAGTGGGATGTTTGTTTATGCTGAGGGGGCGGCCGGTGGAGGAGCGGAGCTCAGCACAGGTGGCTAAACGACCGCACTTCTCGTGCAGGTGGCACAAACGCAGCGACGTGCTACTTTTCCCATCTCGTTATAATGGGGTGAAATTTTCCAACTATTTAAGTGGGACAGATTAGCTGAACACACAACGCTAATGCGAAACAAAATGGCCAATTAGTTTATTAATGAAGGCGGGAGGTGAGGGGAGAGAAACCGAGCCTCAGCTGAAGGTTTAATCAACATCACGGAGGCCAGAAGAGAGAAATCAACCAGACAATTAATAAACATATAAAGACATCTTTCTTGTTTTACATTGTGGTATCAATACCGGAACGTAAATACTTTCGCTACCTTTGCTTTCTATTTCAGCTATTTTATGAACACGATCTAACTCCTTTACTGATTTTTTTTCAAGCTGATTTAACTCAGAAACATCTGAAATCTTGTCTTGTTTTGTTTCAGAATCAGAAAAAGGATTTACTGCCAAGTAGACTTGGCATTACAAGGAATTTGGTTTGCTTTTTGATAAAAACATTAGACATACAATGAATATATGAACCCTTTGAACACTGAACAAATTGGCTTGATGTCTTTCAAAAATGCAGGATGTTACAGGGTATAAGTAACAAGAAAATTACCTGAAATTTACAAAAAAAAAAAAATTACTAAAAATTTAGTAATTCCAGCTGTTTTGGTTTAGTTTTTGGGTTGAGGGATGAAATTTGCCCTTGTAAAGTTCACATGGGTCTTTTTAATGTAACGTAATATAAATTATGACATGTTACAGTTGCTCTCATGCTGTCAATAAGCAGAGAAATTATAAGAAAATAGAGACAGACAAGACATAAAAATGCATTATGCATTGCCTTTTTATCTTAATATCTATATACATAGAAAAATAGGGAGAATATAAACAAAATAATTTGTTAATATTTTCATGAATACATGTAAGACAACCAACGTGATGTTCATTAATAAGTCCTGTGTAAAACTCTCTGCTTTGTACTTATGTCTAATCAGTGTAAAAACTCTCATTCTCCTGCACTGATGTAACTGCAAATTAAACTAAAATCACACTGAGGTCAAATGCTGTTGACCTCTGCAGGAAATTTTTGTTATCCAAACATGCTCAGACTCCCTGCAACCACAGGATGGCAGCAAAGATCTAAAAACAACAACACTACACTGCATGCACCAATGAGCAATCACCCTTTGGAGGTAAAATGTGAAGACAGTTGATGAGGTAAAAGATACAAAATGTTTCAACTATTGCCAGGTTTCCCCCCCAAATATCTCACTACATGCCTCTAACATTTGAAGTGAAGTTAGAGTTCTTGTATTGACGCTGGGGACATTTCTGTGAAGTTATGGTGTAAAGGATTATCATGTGCTTTACATTGCCTACCAGGAGATGAGAAACATTTCCAAATATATGTATTATAAATATAGCTCATAATGCAGCTTTTAAGTGTCATTAAATAAAGTATGGTTATATTCTAATTATACTATCAGAATTTTCGAGTAAAGCATGTAAAAAAAAATAGATTTTTCTCAATCATGAATAATTAATGTTTTGGCCACTAGAGGACAGTGTTTATATTAAACTGAGCCATTTGTCTTCTTAGTGGTCTCTTTTGCTATGAACCCCCCAAAAAACACCACTGCGGATATGTGAAACTGATAATTAAGAGCAGCGTTTCTCATGATGCCATTTTGGACAATGGTGTAATTTAAGAGTTATACTGATTAGATGAACATGTAATGTTGTTTTTCTGATTTTTTTTAACAATAATTTTCAATTTGTTGAGCTCAGGTCAAAGTCATTTGTAACACTTTTTACATTTTCCCAAATTAAAAGACAAAAGTCAGCAGGAATCTGATATATATATATTCTGACCCAGGACTCCCTGGAAGGCAGTAATGAAATTGAGCAGACCACCAAAAGCAAGTTTAACTTAGGTTTTATAATTTACAGCTGCACAGATCTGTAGGGAAATTGACAGTTTTTTTGTTTTTTTTTAATCAAAATTGAACAGTTTTCCATGCTAGCAATCAATTGTGCCTCCCCAAAATTGTGAATATATCTGCTCTCAGGCAGAGTTTTAAATTAAGCTTTCAAATATTCTTTATACTTGTTGGATAAGAACTCTATTTTTTCCCATAGTTTACCAAATAAAAGAGGTGTGGTGGCAAAGTGTTACTCTGTGGTTCTCTCCCGAAACAAGTATACTGTGTTTATTCAAAAACATGCAACAGTTTGGGTGAATGAACACTACAGAAAAAGTGAATTAAAATGTTTTAAACTTGCCCTTCACATATAAAAAGTGGCAATATGCTGCACTGTTGAAAACATAAAATAAAGAGGAATGTGACCTCTTAAATCTCCAACTAACACCTGCTCTTTATCATATTTTGTGTTAACTATTATCTATTTTAGTTTACTTTATTTGCCAATGTGTAACATGCTAGTGTCCTACTACTGTCCATAAGTTGAAGAAATGATGATCCGGTGTGATAGACAGGATAGTACATGAAGATAACTCGACACTATTGTCTAGTACAATAGAATATCTAATATATATTTATATTTATAAAACTACTAAATTTTACCAAATAACCTAAGAAAAAAGTATTTTCACTGCAGTGTAACGCAGGCTCAGTGAGTAACCCTCCTCCGGACCCTCGGGGGAAAATCAACAGCACGTAGGAACAAAGGTAGACTGCTCCGCTTTGTTTTTGTTAATGCAGAGAGATTTGGACATCTATTAACCAGCAGCGATCAGGGTCAGTGCGTAAAGGCGCGCAGGGTTTCATCATTAAACTAAAGCGGCGCAGTCAGATCGCAAGTTCCTGCTGCTGCACCCTGGGTAAAAAAGGGTTTAAATATAACATCCTGCAGTGTAGAGGTTTAACACTCCTTGAAAAGGTCGCTCTTTACTTTCCCCCACAACGAATTTATAGTATTTGCGAGTGTTTTTTCTTTATTAATTTGATATCTTGTGCTCTAATTATGGTCACGAACAATGTATATGTGACCTCAAAACAAAACATAATTCTTTCAAACAAAGCACGTAGATTAAATGCAAAGATTTGTATCCTAAAGGAAAAAATAACTCCGCAGAACACGCAACAGTTATTTTTGCATTTAAATCAGTTGATCATATACTCAACGTGAATAAATAGAATTTAAATTATTAGTCTTTGACATGCAAATACGGAAAATATTTCCAGTAAAATTGTATCAAGACGTTCAGGGTTTAGTGAATACATTTTATTTATCCACAAAAAATACGCACGAATGGAGTTTTGTCATTCCCAGAAACAAACCGCCGTCTTTAGGAGCCTTTAGCTCTAAACGCCTAATCAACAACTTGTTTTACCTCATAATTTCCATCGGTAATGATTTTCTAATGCAACCTCTCCACAAACGAGCGTATTAAGAGTCTAATTATTAACTTGGTTAGTGCGCCATGGAAGCTGAGTGCCGAGGGATGAGGAAGCCGGAGAGCTCCAAACATAATTACAGGCTTCCTCTGCTCTCCTGCAGGACTGCATGCTGCTCGATTGTGCTCACAGAGGACAAACTGAGCGACGTTTTCTCAAAAGTGGACATCGAGTCGAGTCATGGTGCACATAACAGCTGAGTGGAGCATGTTTAAACCCCCAAGCTCATTTCAAATCTAGCCTATTATCCCCAAAATATTATTATTTTTAATTAAACAGATGCATTAAAAACCCTAAATGATTTTTTTTCTTGTGTCCTTCACGCACCTTCTTGCAAAAGTAGGCTATAACCAAAATATAATTTCAAATAATGTATCAACAATGTATCAATATTATGCATATTATTATTATTATTATTATTATTATATTGATTTTTTTCAGCAAAAACATTTTTTCTCGTTATTTATTTTTATTTTGAATGTTCAACATGTCTTACGCGATCATTAAAAAATGTATATTTAAAGAAAAATATATAACAATAAAGGCAACAAATTATGCGTTTTGATTGAATTGTTGAGAATGAGAATTGTTGCGCTGGTGGATAAATTAAAATAAAAAAATAAAATACTTCAGTTTGCCCCTTTCAATCTGATTTCAGAAAAGAAAATGAACTGCTAAAAATCGTTGGCTTCCTGTAATCAGTGAAAATTATCAATGAAATATCAGCTGTGATACTCGAGGGCAACCGAAGAAACGTGGACAATAATTGACCTTTCTATAAATCAAAATATTGCCTATTTTTAAGAGTATTTCAACGCCTATTTCCGACAGCTAAAGGCCACGTTTAACGCAGTTTCACGGCCGTGTAACGAGGGTGGAAACGTTATTAAAACATTCGCCACTTCCCGCTCATCTCCATAAGATATAGTTCCCCTATATGTTTAATTTTTTAATATTCCATGTTTTAGCGTCACATCTGAGGAATTCCTTAATTTAATGAACCTGCACTGAAACAAGCGAGTTTGTCCCCCCACCGGCAGATTGTTTCTCTGCAGAAAAACAAGAAATTATAGGTCTGAAAAGGACCCACAATGAGCCATTAATTGGGGCACACATGTTTTCTCAGCGTGTGTCTGTAACTAAGCCGCACGGTCTTGTGTGATCTATGAAGCAGGTACTTGAGGGGACCTATTGGCAGGTGCTCTGGTCCAATCAGCTGCGTCCCTGCGCTGCGTCAGGGCGCACTGAAGCTTGGAGGCGCTTTTAGTTGGTCCGCACTTGTGCACAGAAACCCTCCGCAGACTTTATGGATCGAGGCAATTTGCAGCACTGTTGAGTTTTGTAGCAGCATCGAGCAAAAGACGCCTCCATCTTTGGGCAATGATGCATCTCTGAGAGGGATCTTTTTTCCAGCAAGAGGAAGGAAAAAGACTGATTGTTTTGGTATTTCTGTTTTCTCTCCATGATGTTTTCGTCTGCAGGAAAGCGCTGCTTCACGATAGAGTCTCTGGTCGCTAAAGAGAACCCACTAATCGCGGAGGACCCCATCCGCCCGACGGCTTTAAGTTACTCCAACCCGACGACAGATGCCTTAATGAACAGTTACCAGGCTCCTCCGGCCCGGCCCCTGTACCAGAGCCCAGACCTGGTGTTCCCGGAGACGGTAAACCATCCCTCCCTCACCGTGGCCCCTCACCAGCTCGGAGGATCCCACCTGCAGCATCCGCACTTCTTCGGGACGCAACACCGAGATCCCCTAAACTTCTACCCCTGGGTGCTACGGAACAGGTTTTTCGGACACAGATTTCAAGGTAAAATAAAAATAAAATCATGATTTTTATTTAATTTACGCATATTTGATTATTTGTGCCTGAAAATCAGCCTTATTAATTAATTAGATATTCTGCACATAAAGTGCTGGAAAAAATAGATTAAGGTGCAAAAATTATTTAAGCGAGTGTTTGCATGATTCAAAATAAACTTTTTCAGAGGCTACGCAAAAATCTAGTGCCTGTAAGAGGTTTCTATGTTTGAACAAGATGACAGATACTTGTACGAGGCTGTCAACACTGAAAATATTCCAAAATAGCATTCAGATAAATGAAATAGGAGTTTGCAGCAGGCTGCCGGGCTGCTCTCACATTTCCACTCTCATTTGCCCTGCAGCTACACTCCCAGAGAGCCGCAGCCAGGAGATAAGCTCTGATTTTTTTCCATACAAGAACACTCGCCTTAGGTTAGGCTCATTTTATTCTAAAAATATCTAACACAACGACCAAGCTGTAGACACAAAAATGATAAAATCCGGGAAAATAATTTAAATATAATGGGAATAGAAAGGGAAAGTCCCGCCCAGCTATTAACAGCAAGGGATTTCACAGCCTGCAGTGATTTACATTTCAGCGCAATTGTGCACGAACTATTACCTATAATAAATGCATCTATACGACTTATTATTGCTTTTTTTATTGGACTTTTATTTCCACGTCGATTTTCTACAGCTCTGGACAGAGAATTTGGAAAAAAGGATGCATATCCATAAAATGCCAAATACTATTATAACAAACTACGCTATTTTCACGCTGGCAGATTGATGTATCCTAACTACAATCATTTATTAATATCTCCAAAATTACCTTTTTTGGTTGGTCTTATTAAGATACAAAAGGGCAAAAAACTCTCAAAGATAATTCGCAGTCAATTAAAAGAAAAAAAGTACCCAGAGAGCAAAACGCACAACGAACGTTTGTCCTATTCCAAAATTAGATGTTTTTATTTTACCATGAAATAAAAATCACATTTTCTCAGAATATTTTCAGTTTAATTAATCACACCTTCCTGACAAGGTAAATCTCGGTGATGCGTTGACCACAATTCACTACTTAATAACACAACACACAGTATAAAACTTTATCTTTTTTGTTGTATTATGCAGAAAAAAACAGTTATATTAGTAGGATATAATTAAATATACGACGATATTTATTTTGAGTAAATCGTTATAAACTGTGACTGTCATTTATTTCAAAACTGGATCAGAGGTGTGCACGGAGGTGATTCATAAATGGTTCATATGATTAACTCTTTTTTAACTAGATAGAGTAATCAGACAATTTACACCCATTGGCCACCCATTGTAAGAAAAAAATTACGAAAAAAATGTTGCATAAACTCTGCGAAATGTTTTTTTTTTTTAATCAAATATGAACAGCTTTTTGTAACTGTTTGCAAAGCTTGTCCGTTGCATGCGCACGGTTAAAAAAGGCCTTATTTGCCTCGTGGATTTTAATAAAGTACGTGATTTTGCATTAATGCTAAAGAAAAGCGGTAGAAAGGGAGCTTTGGATGGAAACACGCTGATCGTTTTGTTACAACCGCTGGTAGGCTAGTTAAAAAAAAAACAAAAACAGTTTCTAGCAGTCTAATAGTCATTTACGAGCAAATATTTGATTTTTGGCAAATTATATTTTTAGAGTCGAAAATAAACTTTTTGTCCACCTGTCATTGAGGCTGATGAATTCCAAATATTCAATAGATTACTTTTGTTTTTGTTTTGTTTCGTAGCTACCAAGTAAAGACAACTTACCTTTATTATTAGGAAATTATCAAAAAAAAAAAAAAAAAAAAGGGAAAATATCCAGAAAACTAGATGTATAATTATTATTATTGTTTATTTAAAGTTATGTTACAGGGCGAAAGTTTTTTGCTTATTTTCAGGTAATTCTGTTTTTTTTACTTATCTTGCCCATTTTGGGGTCATGTCTGGTAAAGTTACTCATTGCCTTTTCATTACGTTTTTGGAATAAATCAAAGCAGTTTGCTCAGGTTTCAAAGGGTTAACATTGTATTGCTTTTTGTATGTTTTATCTTGCTATTTTTATTGCTGTTTTTTTGTCTTTATTCCTTCATGTATCTCTTTTTGTCTCCGTGGAGCACTTTGAGCTTCACGTCTGAAATGTGCTACAGAAATAACATTTCATTATTATTACCATTATTATTATTATTATTATGGGTTTTAAGTTTTGTTTGACATTTGCTGAATATGATAATGAAGACTGCAGCATCAGTTTGCAGTACTGTAGGCCTGTTAACACTGTCCACGCTGAATAACCAGGTGTGTTATGTTATCGGTACCTTTGCCATCTGACGGCCCCTCCTTGTGTCTCTGCCCGCGGCGTCAGGTAACGACGTGTCCCAGGACAGCCTGCTCCTCCACGGTCCTTTCGCCAGGAAACCCAAACGCATCCGGACGGCCTTTTCTCCGTCTCAGCTGCTCCGTCTGGAGAGAGCCTTCGAGAAAAATCACTACGTGGTCGGAGCCGAGAGGAAGCAGCTAGCTAACAGCCTCAGTTTATCTGAAACACAGGTGAGCTAACAAGCTAACGTCAAGCTAACGTCAAGCTAACGTTAATGATGTTTGACGTACAATTAGTGATTCCCCCGACAAACACGGATAATTATCACTTACCGAGTGTTTGAAAAATAAAAATCTGTCATTTAAAGCTGTAAATTGTCTTTTGTTGAGCATTTCTGTTCAACTTTACCGTTTATTTTTATTAAAAACACCAGCTACGGTTTTTCGTGTCACCCCAACATTTAAATTCGACCGTTGGTGGTGTTCTCGCTGCTGTCAAATATCGCGATATTTGAAACGACAACATACACGTGTTAATATTTTGTGCAATAAAACCAAAACGGAATATATTTATACAATGCATTGGTCATTATCACCAGCAAGAAAACGACAAATATACTGTATTTAAATGTTAAAAAAAACATCAAAAAAAGGTGGTTGGGTCAATGACATAGGCTATAAAGATTTTTAACAAGCAAAAAATTAAGACACTAAAAATGAGAAAATCTAGGTATTGCAGTTTTTCCAAATATTAAGAATGTTTTACACACAGAGATTCATATTAAATTTTTTAAATGATTAATTTTAGTGTTGTTGTTGGTTTTTTTTTAATAATCTAGACAAATTGGCTTTTGCCTTAAAAAATGTCAGTTGGTGCACTCATAATTTATCTCACAATTAATCAATTTCCTTAACATGCTCAACATATATATATATATATATTATATAGTATATTCTGGAAAAAATTAGTATATGGGAGAGGTACTACATATATATATATATATATATATATATATTATATATAATATATATATATATATATATATATATATATATATAATATAAAACCGCTCTGTGATAAGTAAAGTACAGTCTCTTTGTCTCATATTTTGAGACGTGTGTGTGTTAAATATTTGGGTAATTATTCAGCTTTTGTTTTACATATTATAAATGTTTCATACTATTATTTAGTATTAGTATTATTTAGTATTACTATTTTCATATATTCATATCCATAAAACTGAGGGTCAACCCCTGATACTGTAGCCTAATATAAATCTAAAAATCAGAATCATAATTTCAATTTAAAGCAGCAAAATTAGGTCGTTATTCTGTCGCCTATGTTTAGAATTATTACTTGTATTTTGTATATATGTGCACCTCCCCAGCTATCCAAATATTCCAGTCTACTAAAGGAACAGCCAATCCTTTAACACTAGAGGAGGTCTGAAATGTTTTATTTTTGCTTTGGGAAACATTGTTTTTTAAATACAGCCATGTCAATGGAACAAGCTGCCTATCATGTTGAAACTAGTTGAGAGAAGTTTTAAATCAGATCACGAGGTTGTTAAATAATTTGCTGGTATTTAAACATTGGATTTTTTTTATTGTTTGCTTGTGTTTTTCTACATTTAATATCGTTCTTGCTCGACACTATAAAAATAAGCCCAAAGGATTTTCTGTGCAATTTAATCCTTGATTCAATTTTAAATATCTTATATGAAGTCTGTCATAATGATCAGCCTTTTGTGCACGTTTTAAAGCATGTCAGATAAATCTTTTATGTTGCAAAATTTAAGAGTCCACCACAATGTAAACAACAGAAGGAATTATAAATTAACACGTGGATTCGCCTTGCACAGGCTGTGGCTGTATTGCAAACTTTCAAGAACTTTTTATACATAAATTGACATTTTGACTTGTCACAGTCGAGGAAGCACGGGTGTAAATAATCAAATAAATCGAATAATACAGAGCCATCGTTGGTGTTATTAGTAACACCTGTGATCTGATGTCAGGTAAATATGACTGCTGTAAAAAAGAAGGTGTTTAAAGGACTTTAAAGGTGTTTAATTCATGCATGCTTTAGGATAAAGGAGTGTAAATGTTATTGATGGTTGAGTTTAATGAGTCCACATTATCTGGGTGTCAATTAGACCTAATAGGCAATATATTTAGGGAGGTTTCCTGAGTCAGCGATATGGATAAATGCTTCTTGCAAGTTTTGTGTCAGTCAACAAGAGGCTGGCATTATGCAAATTATAATGACAGTAAAGTGAATGTTAATGAAACCACTTAAAGTTTATTTGGTCTGCTTCCTCAGAGTGAGTTTAGTTTTAAGGCTTCTGTTCTGCATCTACTTTCAATAAATTAAAAATCGTGCTCTGGGAACTAACCCAGCTGGCAATTTTTGGTTCTGAGAATGGTACAATACAACCAATGCAATGTTTTAGTAATTTTTTCAGTGGCATTATTTCTTTTCACTCCCAGAACGTTCAGGGTAACATCCTCTATGAACATCAAAACAATGTTAATTATTAATTTTCTATAATTAGTATTTTTTTCCCAGCTAGCACGAAACGTTCCCACAACATTTGGTAACGTTACCTACAATTTGCGATAATGTTTTAAAGAAAACATTTCAAATGTTACCCTTACTTAAAGAAGAACGTTGTGGGAACTAAAAGTAAACTTGCCGCTAAAAATATTAATAAAACATTTTATTGTACCATTCTCAACATTTTTCGAAGCAAAAACTGCTAGCTGGGAATGCCACCATTGCAATATTTTAGTAGAGTTTAGGCAGAAAGGTTTCTTTTAGTTCCCACAATGTTTTTAAAGTTCGGGTAACATTCTCTACAAACATAAAAAAAAATGTTCACATTACTCATATCACATTACTCATATCACATTACTTTTATCACATTACTTTACATTTAAATGAGAACTGGTCTTTAATCTCAGTCCTCGTTAACATGTTCTGAATGTTGCTTTGAAAATGTTCTTCCTTTGTTCTCATGTAACATTGTGGGAACATTTTATAAAACAACATTTTACGATCTGTCACCTCTCAACATCACCAAAACATCCTCAAATGTTGCAGTTATAATGTTAGGTCTTAGTCAGCATTTAACCTTAAAGGAACATTATTTGAAATGATAAACATCTTTAAAATGTTATTTGAACATTAGATTAAAATGTTTTCTTTAAACCTTAGTACAACTTTTACGTAACTTCAGCTAATGTTGTGAGAACGTTCCCTGCCAGACAATCTGGCTTTTTAACAGTTTCAGAGAAATCAGCTTTAGAGCGAGTCTGAGGCCTACAGGAGTCTGGAAGTGATAGAAGATGAAGCAGATATAAGCGCTCGTGTTGCTATTTAAAAAATGCATCCCGGCCATGAATATGTTATATATAGTCTGTCAGCCAAGCTCATATTCCAAGGTCATACCAGCAACACTCGTCAGTCAGGAAGCTATTTAACCAGCTGACCTTTTCTGTGCATCAGTGCCATGCACACATATGAACACAGACACAAGTGGATGGGGTATTTTGTTTGTTTTATGCTTTTAAATTGGGATTTTGAGAACATTTTACAAACAAGGATGCTGGGTGACAAGATGCAAGGGAAGAAAACTCAAGTTTTTTGTGGGACCATCTCAGCAAGAAATGCAGCAAAGTCTTGGAAAAAAAACCAAACCACCTTTATGGCACTATCCTGGAAGAAATGCCGTGTTGTCTGGGTAACAAACAGACACTTTCTGTGGTAATATTCAGGCAAGAAACACAGCACCAGCTCGCCAAAAACGCTCGATGTTAAGTGGCTAAAAAGCTGCGAGAAACACAGCACCAGCTCGCCAAAAACGCTCGATGTTAAGTGGCTAAAAAGCTGCGAGAAACACAACAACAAGTTGCTACAAACATTCACTTCTGCTGTGTGTTTGTGGTTTGCAGAAACGTTCAATGCCAACATTTAATTCTGGCTGGGTCGCCCAGTGTCTAAGTTGGTAGAGCGGGCACCCCATGTACAGAGGCTAGATCCGAGGGTCTGATTCCAGCTTTGACCCTTTGCTGCATGTCATCCCAGTATAGCTGTCCTATCTCAAATAAAGCCAAGAAAACAGCTTTTTTTTTTTTTTTAATTCTGGCTACTGGGCTGCTGCCATTGGGTCACTCATCAGAAAAAATAAAGGTTCAATTTACAGCACAAAACAGGAAGAGGATGGCGGTGTGTTTTCCAATTTTTTACAGCTATCCCCAGATTATCAGTGTAAGATGTTTGACGTAACCATAGCGGCGTCAACTTAAACAAAGCGCACATGGTCATCATTAAACCCGTTTATGTCCCTGTCCAGGTGAAGGTGTGGTTCCAGAACAGACGGACCAAGTACAAGCGGCAGAAGCTGGAGGAGGAGGGACCAGAGAGCCAGCAGAAGAAGAAGGGGAACCACCACATCAACAGATGGCGCATCGCCACCAAGCAGCCCAGCTCCGAGGACATAGACGTGACTTCAGAGGACTAAAACCGCGGCGCGACGTCCGACTATGCTGCCCTAAAACCCTGCGTCCCCTTCAGACGCACCAGAGGACCAACACTATTTATTATGTAAAATTATTAAGTATAATTAGACGCATTAGAGGAAGGACTGAACATGTGACCATCTCGTCGTCGAGGTGCCGCACTCTTATTTAATGACATCCACCCTGAATGTCTCTGGACGAGGAGATCCGTTCATCAGCGAATGATCTTTGGTGTGACGACCAAAGACGAAGAAAAACAACGTCGACCTCTATTATAGTCTGTTCCGTTTTTTAAATATTGTACATAGGCCACGTCTAAATGTTGCTTTTGAGAGAGGCTTTTGGTTTCATTAAAGCTGTTTTTACCACCTGCTGAGGTCATTAACACCTCACTGCTCACCCCGCCCACTCCACCACCTGCGTACCATGTTAATTTAACCCTTTGAAATCTGGATCAACATCAGTTTTTTTTGGATTTTTTTGCTGCTCTCAGATGCCTTTCAAAAGCTATTTCACTCTTTAAAACTTGAGCAAATGAACAAAAGTTTGATTTATTTTGAAAAAAAGCATGGGAGAAAAGGCAATGGCCAACTTGGCAAGAAATGTCCCCCAAATTTCAAGAAATTAGCAATAGGTGACAAGAAAATTACTTAAGTAACAGTTTTTAAAAAAAAAAAATAGGGAAAAATATCCAGAAACGATATTCAATTTTCTGATTCTGATTTTAAAATCATGTTACAGAAAAAAAGATACATATATTTAATAAATAAATTTCATCACTTTTGAGGTTCATTTTTTTTCATTTTATTGTTTATATTCTGTTAATTTTCTTGTAATTTTTTTAAAACTAATTTCTTACTTACTACATATCCATTTCTTGTTAAGTTGCTCATTGCTTTCTCCCTGTAGTTTTGAAATAAATCAAACCAATTTGCCAAATTGCGAATTTCTTCCCAATGACAAGAACGTGTTGCACACTTTTAATCCATTTAATCCAAGTCGGAGAACAAGCTCGAGACGGGCTAGAAGAACAATACAGGACGTGTCAAAGAAGATCCAGATTTGCAGATTTTATTTTCCCTGGTGACTTGACACCCGTTCCAGCTCTCTGTTAAGCTTCCTGAAGATTCGGCACTGAAAGCTCAATTCATGACCAGCTGTGCATGACTCTTGGACAGACGAGAAGCTGCAGAGACCTCTGGTGTTCGGGGCGAGTTGTGCCACATAATAAATCACAGATTTGTGCTTTTTCTGCCACATTTATCAGCGCGGGGCGACAGATCCATTGGTTGAGTGTCTGCAGGTTTCATTGAGCGCCGTGTGTCGTATGAATCATATATGAGAACATACTTTTCAAGCAGATCATGTAATTACAAGAAGATGTTTTAGAAATAAAAACTATTTCTGTCATTAGAAATGTGATGTTTTTGTGTAAATTAGGTTGTACATCAGGCTGGACAGACTGCAGGTTTTTATTCCAAGCAGACGTTACGGCTGCAGGTTTCACACATCAGGTCCTCCTCTGCGGCGGGACGTGCGTGTGCAAATCAGCGTGAAGCATGCTGCTGCAGTGTTTGGAATGAAAACCTGCAGATGCTCAGGACACACATGAAGTGGATTTTCCATTTATCGCTTCATGCTTTAAACTCAAACTAAACTAGAATTACGGTCACGCGGCTTTATGCCTCCGCACATTAGTCAAGTTTCTCTTACAGTTTACATCCATGTCTGTGAAAACATGAATGCTTCTCAGTGACCTTTACCTTTGACCGCCAAAATCAAATCAGTTTGTTCTTTAGTTCAAGAATAAACTGGACCGTTTCTGCCAAGTTTGAAGAAATTCCTTTAGGTGTTTATGAGATAGCGCATTTCTGAGAATTTTACGGATGCACGGTCACATTTGGCCACCAAAATCTAGTCTGTTCATAACTGAGCCCACGTGAACGTTTGTGCCAAATTTGAAGAAATTCCTTTATGTCGTTCGTGAGATATCGCATTTATGAGAATGAGAGAGATCCACAGTGACCTTGACCTTTGACCACCGAAATCTAATCAGTTTATGGTTAGTCCAAGTGAACATTTGTGCCAAATTTGGAAAGAAAAGTTCCCTCTAAGTGTTCTTGAGGAATCTTGCTCACAAGAATTAAACAGACAAGACCACAATGACCATGACCTTTGACCTCCAAAATCTAATTATTTCATCATTAAGACCAAGTGGATGTTTGTGCCAAATTTGAAGAAATTCCTTTATGCCGTTCGTGAGATATCGCATTTATGAGAATGAGAGAGATCCACAGTGACCTTGACCTTTGACCATGACCTTTGACCTCCAAAATCTAATTATTTCATCATTGAGACCAAGTGGATGTTTGTGCCAAATTTAAAGAAATTCCCTTCAGGTGTTCTTGAGATGTCGTGTTCATGAGGATGAGACCGATGCAAAAACACACTGATCTTTTTCCTATGACCACCAAAATCCAGCCAGTTCGTTGTTGAATACGAGTGAATGTTTGTGCCAAATTAGGGAAAAAAAAATTCCCCGAGGTGTTGTGTCAATACGAACAACATCACAGTGACCTTGAACTTTCACGACCAAAATGTGTTTATACTCCAAGTGGATGTTTGTGCCCAATTTGTCCTTCAAGGTGTTTTTGAGATATGTCAACAACAATGGGACAGACGGGCAACCCAAAAACATTGCCGACGACTTCTTTTGCCACCGAGATGCATAGAAAAATGCCTGAACAAGAATTGTGACGAAAAATTGAAAGTGTTTGGTGACACCTCTCTCTGAGGTTGGGAACCACTGATGGAGTCTGAGGAATGCTGCAGGACAGTTGCACAGGTGTCAGGTGTGTTACCTATCGGCCGGTATTTCCTCTGAATTCCAGCAGAAGGGGGGACGCAGAAATAATCCAATCCAGAGGGCTCAACCTCCGAAAAAAAGGGGGAAAGTAGTTGCTATTGTGCTGCGGCCCTTTCACCAAAGCGCCTCAGAAATCACCTGTCAAAAGAAAGCGGAAGGAATCTCGTCCTAATGACCCCGAGGCTTCAGAGCCGAGCCCTGACGTCTGACCTTCATGTCTTGTTTTGTACGCGAGGAAACAGAGAACGGGGGGTAGACGGGGAGGCGAAACACGCTGCAGTGGTCTCACCTTTTTACAAACATCTGCAGTTGTAGAGGGGGCCTTGTTTTGAGTTTCCAGGACATCCTATACTCACTGCAGGTGCAAATACATGGTAAAAGAGATTCCTTCAGCCCAAATAAACACCATCAAAGCTGTATTTAAAGTGGTACAGTAGTCAGGGTTCATACACATTTTTACCAATAAATCTCCATGACTTTCCCATGACTTTGAGGCAAATTTAAAAGATCATTCAATCTCTGAAACGACCATCAACACTGCTTACTGGCTCTTTTTCATTACTATATAATAGCTTTTATAAAAATATATTATTTAAATAAATAATTAATTCAGAACAGGATTAAAACTGAATATTTGAATATAACTGGAGGACAGATTGAGAGAGGCGAGGGTAGTGCAAAAAGATGAAGGCATGTCAAATATTATTTTAAGCACTGGGGAGGGACTTGTGTTTTTGGCTTTAGGGGAGGAGCATGCAACCTTAAATGGTTGTATTTTGTATTATTTTATTGCTAATTTTTAAAGAAAACATGAAGTCTTGTTTTATTTTTATTTTTTTTGTTAAAGTAAGGTTTTTTTTTCTTAAAATTTTTTGGTTATTTTTAAGACAACATTTTGTCTTTTTTTCCTAAAACAATATTTGGCAATTTTTTAGCAATTTTTTTGGCAAGTTTTAAAGAAAAAAATTAGGCTTTTTTTTTCTTTAAAAAAGTTTGCAGATTTTTGAAGAATCCATTTTGGCAATTTTTTTGAGAATTTCAAAGAAAACATTTAAATTGTTTTGTCTAACATTTTTTTGACAAATCTTCAAAAAAAAAAAGGCAATCTTAAAAAAAGGCCATTAAAAAAACAAAATTTTCTTAAAACAAAATGGAGCGAATTTTAAAGAATACATTTTGGCAAATATTTTTCCAATTTCTTGAAAAAATGTGAAATGTTTTCTTTAAAAATGGCACCATTTATCACAGACAGAAACCGTAAAAACAGAAATTACTGTTGGATTTTTAAATTTCTGATGGTCATTGAACACATTATGTGTTTTCATACTGGCTTTTGAAACAAAATTCCGAAACTTTCAGGGTATATTTAGGTTTCTAAAAACAATACCAGGTCCGGAAATTGCTATTTGCAAATTCCATGACTTTTCCAGGGTTTTTCATGTTCTGTACAAACCCTGAGTACCTCACTCTGACATTTAAAACTCTCTTGACAAGCAGGTGTGCTTAAGACCAATCACCTGTGGGTCGGGTTAAAGGTCAGCGTGTTTAACGGGAGCTGCACCTCTCATTTGTCTGTTAGGAAAACAATTAAAGGAAAAATCACGCCCGTCTCCCTAAACGCTGCTTCTCCTGTTGGCCGAGTCAGCAGAGAGGAGAGCAGGTATCCACCGTGCAAAACAAGAGACTCTCCAGAGGAGCTGCGAGGTGGGGGAAGGAGGCGCCACCTCCCCGCTGCAGCTGCGGCTGCGGCTGCTGCGACGAAGGTGTTGGAGAGCTGAACTGAAAGATGATGACTGTTTAAACTCTGTTTTCTGCAGAATGAAAGAAGCCTTCTCTTTTCTCAGCTAACACCATACACTGCACGTGTTTCATTGTTGATTATAAAAATTGCACGTTGGGTGATAAATCATGCAGCGCAGTCACAGTTGTCACATTGCATCAGTTTCAGTCGAGCAGCACGCTGAATTACAAATCACAAGCTCATTACTGAAAAAGCGACCGTCATTATAAATAATTTCAAACTGACAAAACAGTCTGCGCACTGTGGATTGTGACTGAAATTACTTTAATTACCTAATTTGGGATATTTGCATGTGATTCTTTATCTTAATTGTGCTAGAGATCAGAAAAGTTGGATGTAATTTTTAAATGTCTGTGCATTTGTGACGTTTGGTTAAAAAGTCATGACAAAAAACACAGATATCCATACGTTTAAAAATGTAAAATGTAGACAATTTCTTTGACCTGATATTTGTTGGTTTTAAAGCTGGAACGTTGCACAATTTAAATTGCTAGGGACATTTTTAAAAAAGTGAGCAGATCTTTTGTCTGATCCTTGCGTTAGTTAGATTTCCTGATTCAGCAGCTCTGTTCATTTTTCGAATATCTTACTCCCCATTTTTCTTTTAATTTTTATCCAAATTTCTAAGAGAAATTGTTGAAATTTATTCCCAGGTAACGTTTCCATAAAACTCTAAGAACCAAAAGTGATGTTAACATTCGATTACAATAGCAAAAACCTGAATAATAATTAATTTTTTTTTTTTTGGAAAGAATAGGATTTGTTTTTATTTCTCACCCGTGTTTTGTGCCATAACTTTGGGCCAGCATCCTCCCCTGATCCTGCGTGCAGCGTCTTGTTGAATTATGTTGCATCGCAGCTCACTGTGCTGCGTTTCCTCACAAACACACTCATCACACAGATTACGCAAAAGATACTTAAAGACAGGAAGTTTATATAAAAAAGAGGAAATACAAACACAAAGACAGAGCAGCATTTTAACAACCGTGCATAAAGAAAACATCTATAGAATAAAAATCTGCTTATTTTAGGTTAAGACTGTGTGTTTATAGTGTTCACTTTGATTACACAAAATACAGGTACAAAAATGGGTCAATACTGGACCAAAATGGTCTCCAACATGTACTTAGACCAGAAAAGGGTCCAGGCTGAACAATACCGCAGTGACCCTGTAATACAGTTCACAGTTTGAGTTTATATGGAACATTTTCAGATTTAGGGGCGCTATAAAATAATTAAGCTGTGTACATTTTCATCTGGCTGAAATAATGCATCCATTAAATCAGTGGTTCCTAACATGAGGGTCCAGACCCTTCAGAAGGACCACAAGATAAATCTAGTGGGTTTTACGATGATTGCCCGGTTAGAAAATAAAGAAAAAACTAAATTCTGACCAGCTAAATTATTTGTATTATTCTCATTTTTCTCTAATCTTTGATTCTTTGTTGTGGTAGTTTTACCTGTGAGGCCTTTAGTGCACATGAAACCTCTGACACTTGCTGCGCTGGATGTGCATAAACTTATGGATTAAGTTAAAAAACATTCACAAAAATTCATTTTTAGTCACTTATCCAGATTTCATTCACAGTGTTTACATTTACAATCATTAAGAGACGTCCTGCCTCTGTCTTCATCCTTGCATGAAACCGATCACCAGGGTCCAGTTTTTCGAAAATAATCTGATCAGATTTAAGCAGTTGGATTGGATCAAAACTTGAAAATGGGTTGTTGAAAAAAATTAAACAATTTGGATATCACATTAGATTACAAAATCCAGTCTTGGATTTGATCTGGATCAAACCTTCAGTTTGTGTTGTTTAAAACTTTTTGGTAGGATTGAGATAAAAAAAAAAAAAAACAGGATTATTTCGATCCCAGCAGAGGATTGTGAAGATGCATTCAGGGCGGGTTTCAGAGATAAAAGGTAAAAAAAAACTTAAATTGGTCAATACAGTCATGTTTGTAGATGTATTTGTATTTTGCACCTGATTTGGTTGAATATTTTTATATATATATATATATATATATATAAATATACTTTCATTTTTCACTTTACATGAATTACAACGACATAATCTCAAGTAGTTTCTAACATTTGCAATTGTTCAAAATCTCCACAATGCATTTGTGAATATACTGTTTTTCATGGGTCAAATGGGGGTCAGAAACAGAAATGAAAAGTGGAAGGGGATGTTTGTATTTCTTTATATTTTCTCGTTTGTCATTTGAAATAAAAGAGAACACACTGGCTGAAATGGATCCCCTTCTACAGTGCTGGTTATCTGGATTTGGCCATTTTGAAAGGTCTGTATCTGCGTCGGGGTGATCCAATCCAACGCTGCTTTAAAAAACTGGTACAAAAGTAATTTGGTTTAGCTGGACTCGGATAGCCAAACATTTGATTCCCAAATCCGGATCATATTGATCCAGTTAAATGATTTTTTGATCGCCTGGGACCTGCAAATCACCTGCTCGTTGTGGAAAATAGCTAACCTCTCTGCTGTAAACACGGAGCAGCTGGCTCAGTTTTGGGACGATCTCTTTAGTTAGTGTCCATGTTACAGCGTGATGATGCTCTCCGAGGTGTCCTAATGTATGTTTTCCTAATCGCAGTATGTCACCGTGTGTTGCTGCTTCACAGTGTCGCTGTAAACAACATGTATTCCCAGAATAAACAGCCTTTTCTCTGTAAACGTATGTTAACTCCTCGCAGCCAAATTCACCACAACTCACTCTTCAGGGGGGGTTTAACCACGATCCGTGTCGTCCTCACGTGTCGGGCGGCGGAGATCACTCACAGGCCTTTATTGTATGTCACGATCTGGCAATCTGTTGCAGCGGCGATCTCGGGCTCGAGCTGACTCACACTGATCTGTGAGAATCAGAGCAGAACAAAAAGGTCATCAGTGCACACAGAAATGTGTCGCAGGCTGTCATATATATAAATAAAATGTTCACATAGTGTTTGCATAATACTGTAATCTTCTACATGAGCCGCTGTGTAAAGATTTGAAAGAGTTTCATTTGTGACTAAATAATTCTTAAAGGCTTTAAATGTTCTGTATTTACTGCTAATGTGCAAAAAGAGACAATTTGGCAGATTAAAGTCTAATTTGAGGTTTGCATCTCCTAATATTTGAACCAGAGACAGATGGCTGCTGGAGTTGGAGGCAGAATCCTAATCAGGCATCTTGGTAGGTGTGAAATGGGGAAGTGGGACAAATTGAGTAGGCAGGGGGTCCAGGGGGAGCAGGGCATTCATGTTGCTTTTTGGGGAGTTTTTTTTTTTTTTTCACCTGCTATCTTTGCAAAAGTGCAAAAAGGACTCGTGCGAGAAAAACAGGCCCCTCCGTGGAACGGGAGGCAGCTTTTCACAGGACTGTTGGCGGCACATATGTCTGAAGTTTTTTGCCATATGGCTGTCTGAGCTATTTCCAGCGGTAATTAAATCCTAAACATTTTAAAGCCGGAGCTGGTTGGCTTGTGTCAGCAAGTCACTTGGCAGAGAGAAGACAAAGCGAGTGAAAAAACAAAAACCACGCCGCGGCCATTTAATGAGGAGAATGACACAAATAAAGTTAGATCTCGGACGGCATCGATGAACGAGGCTGCGATGAAACAGAGGAGCGTCAGTCTCAGAGGGCTACGCCTCATTAGGCCCGAGCCTCTGTGAAGCTCAGTGTGGGACGATAAAGATGTCAGGAGACTCCGGTCATCAGCATCAGTCACTGACTGAGTCACAGCAGACATGACTCGCGACTGAAGATGTAATGATGAAAAAATAACACAAGGAGCTCTTCTCTCTAAGTTTCGGTTACAGATTTGCACAAAAATATGCGATATTATCAAAATATCGATAAAACACAATTGTGAGCTGACTGTGTTTCCACTGAGTGATGTTCTGAGACTTCTCCTCTGGTGATAACATCCCAGTAACCATGGCGATGGAGGTTCAAAACATTAGCAGCATTATTTCTATTGCAGCCGCCGCACTAGCCGTCATTATTTCCAATCCAAGGCCACGTAGGCGTGTTATGGAGCCGTGATGGAAAGGCGAGCCCCTTATATGCGGGAGCGGAGACTTATGAGGGATTTCTGGGAGCTGATAGTCCACGATTTCACAGAGGAATTGTGGATTCAAAACTTTCTCTGAGTTACGTGATGCAATAACAGCTCTTGTAGCTCCTGCTGCATCATGGGAGCCAGTTCCTACTGACAAGCACATAGACATATCATGTGACCTAGAAGAGACTAAAAAGGGTTTTCATTGCAGTTTTGCAAAATATGGCTTTTTTGACTCACCTGAAAGACCACCTCATACGAGCATAAAAACCTTTTTGCAATAAATTTGAAATGGACGTGTTTCTGTCAGGTGAACTTTATATCTGCATTTTAATTTGTGCAGTTTGAGGGTTAATGCAAACCTGCCTACTGTAAGCAATGCTGTTAATTTAATGCACCAAACAGTCCGAAGGGTTAATAAAAGATTCTGCTTTTACAGTTTTCTGGCACTTCGCTCAAATGATATAAACAGATTCAACTCTTTATCTGTAATGACTCAGATGACTTTTGTGGCGATGACGTACCTGTGACATCTGCGGGAAGAGACTGATGGCGAGCGGCAGAGCCAGGCTGAAGGCGGCGAGACACACCAGAGTGTGGACGGGCAGGACGAGTCTCCGCTGTCTCTGCAGGAGAGGAAGCCTGGGGACACACAGAGGACAGAGAAACACTCACTTTATTCACAGTTAATGTACAGAAAAGTTAAGATAAAGCCGTAGAATCCAAATTATAAAGGATTCTTAAAAATCTGAATTTGTATTTGAAAATAACGCTCAAGTTTTGCGCAAATCTGTAACGGAAACCCGCCTACTGAAAGGGACAAAATGGAGGAAGGGGAGGGTGTATTTTCCATCTTTTTCAGATTTCTGCCTATCCCAGCTTTAACCCTTTAAAACACGAGCAAATTGGCCTGGTTTCTGTAAAAAACACGGTAAGAAGGCAATGAGAAACAAAAGAAGAAACAACACAAATATTAGCAAGACAATTTAAAAAGTGTACAAAACTCTGCTAATTTCTTGTGATTTGTGGAACATTTCTTACCAAGTTGCTCATTTGCACAAATGTGCTCAGGATCCAGAGGTTTAAACATCTGCGAAAGGCGCCTGAAAGCAGCACAAGGAAAATGATGCTGCTCCAGGTTTCCGAGGGTTAAATAAAAGGATATAAATGTTTAAATACAGTACTGAGAAGAGTTTAACCCTGCAATTCATCCTATTTTCCAAAACCAGAAAACATCCTGAACAGGAAATGACATATTTTGACAAAGTGTGCCAAAATGCAGAAATATCCACCTGTCAAAATCAAAGTCAGGATATTATGCAGATCTCTCTAGTTGCGATGATTTCGCACGGCGACGTGATGTCACAGCAACATGACATCCTGTTCAACTCAACATCAGCCGGTCATGGTCAGAGAGACGGCACATTCAGGCGCTTCAGGATGAGGTGTGAGTGGTTCATTTCCTGCAGATCAGTAGGTGTTACAGATTCAACAGCATCTCTTCAGCTCAAAGAAACACATTAACAGCAAAACTACAAATTTCTGACGAAATGCACCCAACTATTGTTTCAAAAACAGCATTTCTCTGTTCATTAAGAGTTAAATGAATGCTTCTGTAACCATTTCAAACTAATAAAAAGTTCAATCTTTGCCTTAATTGTCATTTGTTTGCAGTGTTAAATTAAATAATTCTTCACAAATGCATTGCAACAGTTTAAAAAAAAAAATAGAAAAGCTGCATTTTTTCCCTCAGGCCAAACAGACTTTTTAAGGGCGTTTTATGGGTTTGTTTTTATATCTCCAGAAATACATCTCCTCGTCTGAGCCCATATTTGCGCTCCCTCCTCGCTGCCCTCTGTAGGATAATCCCCTCTCCAGTGAGCGGGACAGTGAACTCAGCAGGAGCTGAGAACGAGCCGCTCCGTCTCTCCTCCACCAGCGACGCCTCTCCCCCTAACGAGGAGAGCTACTGCCTAATGAGGGAGCTCATTAACACATATGGCTGCCATGGTTTAATTAGGCTACACACACACACACACACACACACACACACACACACACACACACACACAGAGAGAGAGAGAGAAATGTGCAGATACACATTTAGGAACTGGGTTACAAAGAGAGAAGTCAATGTGAGAAAAGTTGTGAGGTATCAGAGTGATGAGGGAAGCTTTGGCCAGTTTGAAAACCTTCAAATCAGGTGATATTATCCAAAATTGATGTCACGATTTTACGTAAGAGTGGCTGCGTTCACATGCACTGACTAAAGTGGCTCGTCGCCATGTTCTGGTGGCGGTCTCAACGGGTTTAACTGTTTACATGAACCTCTGACACCACGAAGGAGGCTTCCTGTCGCCACGAGAAGACGAGATAATAGAATTTCCCTGCTGACTATGACAAAAACGATATTTCTAAATTTAAAAAAGCAGGTGCAGTAAGTTCAACTTGCGCCAATATATTTTGCTTACTAAGAAATATATATAGTCTTGACTTTAGCTGCTAAATGTGAGTCTGTTTACATTCAGGACACAAATAAATGTGACAGAAACCAAGTTATCATTAAATATGGTGAAAAATGTTGGTGTGTAAAGCCTCTATAAAGAATTTAAAGAAAAAAGGTAAATTCCTTTATGTCCAAATTTTACTTGAGGGATTATGATTTGAATGATAATCCAGATAAATTAAAATTGTACTAGAAGGGGATATTTGAAACCCCTCTGCAATGGAGGCAGGCGTATAATCCAACTTATTATTCAGTTATAGTTCCTAATTCACAATATTTTTCAATATTAAATTTTATACAAAATCTTGCCCACAAAAAAATGCTTTTCATTTAGGGTTTGAAGACATGTTGCATTTTTTTTTACTTTGTCCACATCTGGAGACGTTTTGGATGACTTTGAAAAAACGTCCAAGTATTTTAATTACAGTTATTTTATTGGGACATCTATTTCTGAACTGAAAGAAAATGACCATTCCCTAATTTTCTCTCTTTTTTGAAATATTATGTTTAGAAGACTGATGATCATGATGATGCCGTTTTTGTTTTAGTTCTTTAGTAATAGTGTCTTCGTCTCGTTTTTTAAAAAAAAAAAATTGTGGCATCAATAATAACAATAATAACACTAATAATAATGAAATTGTACTTTTTGAACACAATTTTTGTCCTTTTGTTCAGTTATTTATCGTGTTGCAGAGCCTGCTGTGCTGTGCATATATGCAGAGGGATGTGAACAATTCAACCGCAAAGCAGGTTTCTAATTTAAACACTAAACAAACACCTCATGAGGGAGGTGGGGGTGACGATGAACATGAAGATGCAAAGGAATTAAATAAAGGCCATGAGGTGTTTCTTTGTTTTCATTTGAATTCTTTCGCTGCTCTACAGAGAAGTTCTTCAGCAGAATAAAGGAAGAAGAAAACTGTAAGTGAGTAAAGATGGATGTAAACAATGTGGGTTTTAAAATATTCTAAATTTTTTCAATGTTTTATGAGGAAGGAAATGCATCCAACAACATACATGAATCGATGTTGGATGCTTCCCTGTGTCTTTCTCCTCCTCTCTAAGGGTTTTGAGCTGCATCTAGACTCATTTACACTTCCTGTTCAAGGCAGGAATATCATGCCGTTAGGCCACCTCGCCATTTTGTGTATAACGTCCAATTGCAGAAATGGGGGACAGGGTGGTCTCGCGTCTGAGCCATGGATGTTTTTTTTTTTAGATTTTTTTTGTGGCTTTTTTTGGTTGTATTTGATAGGACAGACTTTAAGCATGGGAAGGGGAGAGAGAGAGGGGATGACATGCAGCAAAGGGCCACAAGCCTGAAGTGAACCCATGTCGCTGCAGCAAGGACACTGCCTCAGTAAATGAGGCACCTGGCCATGGATGTATTAAAAAGATCCGGATACAGCATTGGAGGCGGGGCTCCATCATTCCAATGAAAGCTGCTCAGTAGTGCATGAAGTTAAAAAAAAGCTCTTTTTCTGCAGTAAAAAAAAAGTACCCCTATCTTCTGCATTAGCGAACCCATGAAGCTTTTACACTAGAGACTTATGGTTGCTATGACGACAGCAGTGCATGTACATGCAGCAGCCAGTAGCTACTAAAATCCTTGCACCTTTTTTGCTATATTTTTCTATTTTTTCGACACCATGGCCCCTTTTGCTGAAGCACGACTTTTCTACAATAGAAAAGCAGTTATCAACATCGGAAAAAGTTCTGTGGAGTTTGGACCAGAGGAGAGAAACAAAACCGTAAGTGCCAGACGAACAGAGGGAGGAGAGCCGGTATCAGGGCGAGGCTGACCCAACTTCGACTGAGAGCTGTTCGTCTACCAATCCTTCTGGCTAATGTCCGTCCCAGGAGAATAAAGTGGATGAGATGCGACTGAGGCTCACTCAGCAAAAAGAGATCAGAGACTGCTCTGCACACATCTGCACAGAGAATGGTTAACCCCTAACATCCTGGATCAAACTGTCACACTGGTTGGACCGACCTAGTTCAGAGCCAACTGGACAGACTGCAAATTCAAAAAATGCACTGCAGGAATTGAATGATGCCATCAGCAGCAACATGTGCAAGCATCAACTTATCCTTCAACTACAAAGAAGCAGCAGGATCAAGGATAAATGTAATTTCATTTTTTAAAATTTGTACAGAGTACACGACTGAATAATTTAGACTTGGACTATTCTGCACGAGCTGTGGGAAAGTTTGCAAATGGATGCTTTGATATAGTTTTGCTGTTGCTACATGTGCAGCCCTACAACTTGAATTTATTAACTCCATTTTCTGGACCCACAAAAACAAATATTTGCTCTGAATACACTCCTGTGTGTGCAGCCTCTCACAGCTTCTGAACCACATGAGGGACAGAAGCTGCTGTCGCTGCCCTCAGTCTGCTCTCAGCAGTGTCATCCATCATTGAGGGGCCGCGCAGGGGCCCGTCTCTGTCCCCCTGTTCTCGCTCCATTGAGAGCCAGTGAAGGCGAGCTGACATAGAGGATAGCTGAGCACCACTCACCTGCAGCCACAGTCCACCTCCCCGCCCGCTGCACGCTCTCTCACTCACACACACACACACACACACACACACACACACACACACACACACACCCTCTCTCTCTCTCTCTCTGTCTCCTCCCGCTCAGCCATGCAGCTGCCAGGAATCCCAAACACACCTGGGCAGCCGGCCCACGCCGTCTTAGCCCGCCTGCTCGGAGCGGTCGGGACAAGTGCTGTCAAGGATTTACAAAGATGGCTGCATTCCTCGGCACGCCACAGGCTCAGTCAGGCCATCCATCACAGGACGTCCGTATAAACACATTGCATCATTAAGACATCATTACGGTCATATCACACAACGCTGAATCTCAGTGCGGGAAAAGGTTCAGTGGCTGCAGGAGCAGCTCTGACAATAAAGGAAGCTGAGACTCTGAAATATTTTACAATTTTATAATGAAATGTCATTTAATTAGGGGTCACTTGCATTTTTAAATTACCCTAATTAGTATTGTTCCAGCACACTAAAGCCTTCACCACTTTCATCAGTCTTTTAATGATGAAAATGCTCCTGTCTGACACAGATTGTTTCTAACATTGATTCAACAAGTGGCTGCAGAGTTTTGGTGACATTTTTATTTTTGCCAGCATTAAATGATGCATTCAAAGTGTGTATCAACAGAAACTTTAGTTTCTGAAATACGTCACAACAGCTGAACAGATAAGCTACAGAAACAGCAAAAAGTCCATGTTAACCCTTTGAAACCTGGATCAACATCACTGTGCTTGTGCTGCATTCAGATGCCTTTCACAAGTATCTGAACCTTTAAACCCGAACACACCTTTGTAAATGTGTGTGTGTGTGTGTGTGTGTGTGTGTGTGTGTGTGTGTGTAATGATTAAAATTAAATATTTAAAATTATTTACAGAATTATGATTATTTTGAAAGCAGGTCATTTCCTTGTTTGTTTTTGACCTTCCCTATATATTTTTCTGATAAATCTTTATTTATTTATTTACTAATTTCTTGTTAATTTTAGGGTAATTTCTTCTGAAGTTGCTCATTGCCTTCTCCCTGTGCTTTTGGGAGAAATCAGTGAGATTTGCTCAGGTTTCAAAGGGTTAAGGAAGACAGCTGGCACCATGAGAAAGACAGACCTCCTTACAATAATAACAACAATAACTAGAAGCACATGTGACTGTGCTTTTTAGTATGTTTCTCTTTTGGTTATTTATTATCTATTAACATTTCATGAAAGATAAAAACAAAGCAGTCTCTTACTTTTCCAGAGCAGCCATGATCATGGGAGGAAGCATCAGGATCGGCATGGGGAGGACCACTCGGGTCAGAGCTGTTTCTAAAAGCGCCTGTCACAAAAGAAATGAGGGTTATTTAGAGAAAATAGCAAGAAAGAAACGTCAACTGTTTGAAGTCTGTTCATACTGAGAGATGACCTCAAGGCCTCGTCAGGAAACAAACAAAGATGCATGAGATGAATTCACATTAGATAAAAAGCAACGTACGTGCCTGGCAGCCACTTTCGACGTTCCCACCACGTTCCCGTCGTCGTCGAGCACGCTGATGCCCTCCGACAGCTCCGAGTGTCTCATGAGCACCACGTTGCAGACGTTTGCACTCGCTGTAGGGAGGTGAGAATGTTTTTTTAAAATGAAAGTCAAGTGTCTCACCTCCAGCAATTTGACATATTTTACTAATTCACAAATGAGCAAATTGTCTTTACACCCTCAGGCTGTGGTTAAAGATCAGGCAGCAGCAGAGGTTCAGTTCTTTGCTCAAAGGTACTGAGGCTGGCACCGTACATGACGTCATTCGGAGCCAGAGTCTGCTCAACAGCAATCTCTGCAGTATCAAATTCCCGCCCAAACACCCTTTCAACCGATCATGAGCGGCTTCATTGCTCGTCAGAGCACTGATTGGCTCTAAAAGCTGTCAATCATCACATTAAACGGCCTTTTTATAGTATCAAATAACAATTATAACTAATTTAATTTCATCATGCAACACAGTAAGAATGTGGTCTCTTGTTTATTGTGTTGTTTCATGTAATGAATGTTTACATTTTTGAGCTTTTTATCTATAGTCCTGTTTTAGGTGTGTGGCGGTGACGTCTGGTTCGATAAAAAGGTAGCAAACAGGTGTCAAACTGTATCACAGCAGGCAACAAGTTAACAAAATGCTGAAAAACACCAATTCAGAAAGGTAAATAGCCTTAAACGAGAGTGAATTTCACTTCTGCTTTTCAGCATGTTTACAAACAGTAACCGACAATCCTGGAAAGTATACCTTTAACCCTGTAACACCTGGGGCAACATATTTTTCTTGCGTTGTGCTCAAACACCTTTTAGACAATTTTAAACCTCTGACACCTGAGAAAATTGATCTAATTTAAAAAACAACAACAAAATCATGGAAAATACATAGTTAGCAATGCGGCAAGAAATGTCCTGTAAATAATAATTTTTCAGAAAAAGGTGACCAAAAAATTACTTAAAAAGCAGCTGAGGGGATTAGTACATATGTTAAAAAACCTAGGGTGAGATGTCCAGAAAGCTATTTTTATAATCACGTTTAAAATTATGAGAAGAATTTTTTTTTTATGTGCATTTGTTTTTTTTTTAACTTTTCCCTTTTTTTTTAACCTATTTTTAAAGTATGTTTTTTAATAACTTTTCTCATTTCTTTGCTCATTTTTTGGGCACCTTTTTTCCTTGTTTTTGAAAGGAATGAAGCCAATTTGCTCGGTTTAAAAGGGGTAAAATAATCTAAGACATAATATGATTTATTTAATTTATTATTTTATGATGAATCATTCATTTTACATCTATAGCTGTCATTGACTGTGTTTCTGATTAACACTGAACCCTGCAGGCTTTACTCCCTGAAAAGGCCAAAATGTAGCACATCACTGTTGTGTCGTTTGTGTCATAATACACAAAAATGAAAGTCATGCTTCTATGCGTGTGTGTGTGTGTGTGAGACTCAGGTCACTCAAATCAGCAACAAACACTGTGACCGAGGTAAGTGACGGGTCAACAGACAGCTGTGTTGTTACCCTGCGATTTATTCACGACAGCCAAAATGAACACAAATGTATGTTAATGCAGACGGACCTTTCTCCTTGACTCTAATAGGAATGAGAAAAACTCATTTTAGAGAGTTTAGTGTTGGCGCCGCAAGCCTTTTTAATTTAAGACAACAGCGTTCAGAGTTATCTCTGCGGAGGGCTGCAGGGCGCACGCCGCTGTGTGAGGGGAATTCAATTGACTGAACAAATGGCTCTTTTTACCTACGAGGGATGATTTTTTTATTTCTATTTTTTTTAAATCCAGACCAATTAATAGAGGGACAGATAGTGGGACTTTGGCAAGGAATAACAAAAATACAGCAAACAGATCAAATTTCCTGCAAAAACATTTGTAATTAATTTAATAAAGGCATCACAATAATTATAAAAGTGAATCAGTTATTGCAAAAGCTGCAGCTCAGTGCTGAAATATACGGTTTTAATTTGTAATTATTTAAAATAATTACATTTATGTACATTCTAATTGTTGTCTAATAACTAGTGGTGCACTCGCAGAAATGCATTCAAGAGTTTTTCACATAATTACTTAATAATTAATATTAAAATAATGATAAATGCTTTCAAAAGACAACAAATTAATTATCCCCCTGAATTTCCGGCGGCGCGTCTTTTCCTGCAGTTAAAGTCGTAATAATCTAATTGAATGACAGGCCGCTGCTTGATTAGGTTATTACAAATAAATCTAGCCTTAAGTAAGCAAACAAAATGAAGCAGGTGAAAATTCAAACAGCACTTTTGCTTTGGCTCGCTTCAATTAGCCATTTTAATTACCTTATATACGGGCCGACCAAAACAACAACAGCAACAACAATGAACCAACATAAATCGGGTAAATGAGGCCTTGACATAGACGCCACTTTAGGGGTAATTATCCAATTTGTTTGCGGCAGCAGAGTTCTAACAAGCAGCCAATTACCAGGCAAAGGCTGCTCTGCAGAAACCTGTTGATTTAATTAAAAGACCCGCCGTGGTAAGAGAGGAGGGGGGGGCAAACAATTTAATTATGAGCCAGCAGCATTCTGGGACACGGGTCTATACCCCTGGGTGTGTGTTTGTGGGAGAGTGGCATGAAAATCAGCTTTGTGGCTCCACACACGTCTGACAGAGCGAGCTCACAACACGTCTGTAACCCCGCAGAGAGCACGACGGACCGAGAGCAGGAGGACGCGGATCGCTCTGCCGAGGTTTGGCTCACGTACAGACAGTTACCATCATCACACAACAGTTTTAAAACATTTTACGGAAATCAGAAAACATCTATAATGTATCTGAAGAGTCAGGTTAGGTGTCTTTTTTCTTTAACCCTTTGGAACCTGGATCGACGTCAGTTTTGTAACCTATGGAGCCTGAGAAAGTCGGTTTGATTTCTTTTGAAAACAGGAAAAAATGTCATGAGCAACTTGGCTACAAACAGCTCTCCACTTCGTATATTGCAAAGATTTCCAAGTTGCACCGGTGCTCTGTGGGCGCAAAATTTGACTTAATAACTCCAATCGGACTTCTGCAGATACACACACACAAAGCCTCACCTGCTCACATTACCGTCACTGCCGCTCATTAAGTTAGACGTAATGACGTTAACGCAGCGCCGATTTATTCTCTGTAAGCTGGACACAAACTTAACAGCTCTACAGTTCAGATATTAACAGTATTTGCAATTCTCAGTAGTGCTCTATGGTTGCAAAATGTGACTAAATAGTCACATTCTGGAGCTCTGCAAAAGCCCTGCTCTGTGTGTGTGTCCGTGCGACACAGAGACCGTAGGAGAGAGCGAGAAAACCAAAATGCAGGTGGCTTATAAAAACAAGGTGACAATTTATACTGGACGTTTTTCATATAGTCATTTTATATATTGCACGTTGAACAAGCCAGAATACCTTGAGTATATTCAATATATCACCCACCCCTACTTCAGCGTCACCACCACAGCGAGGATGTGAAGCCGTGTTTAGCGTGATGATGTTTTTTAGTATCATGTAGCTGCTTGTGAAATTTGAAAATTCACAGTGGGGAATTGACTGACATTTTTTATGATCGAGAACAAAATGTGAAAGTCTCTTCAGCTTGTTTTCACCACTGACTTTATTTCAGACATCTAACAAAAAAAACATCAAAAAAACACGCCGACTCTGAGACGAGGGAACTGGAAGTTCGAAAATGCCAACACATTTCCAGGTTTTAGGACTCGACTGTGTCCTAAAATATGCACTAATTTGGTATAAAAGGCCCTTTTGGCAGAGAACTGCGTTTAATCCCTGTGAGGTGTTTTTGCTGAGCTCTTTGAACTCACCCACTGCTGGGAAGGGGATGAACCTCTGCACCAAAAGCCTGCGGGTCGGGCTGAAGCTGCTGGCTCTCTGGATTAACACGTTCAACCCGACCTGAAGGGAAACCAGACGCAAATGATACCATCAACCTCTGACTCACAATTAACAAGCTGATAAAAAACAAAACAAAAAAAAAACACACACCTAATATTTGTAATTAATATTTGAATAAACAGGTTTATGGTGAAGCAATTTTTTTAATCCTTTAACACCCAGAGTGACTTCAGTTTAGAGCTGAATTTAGATGCTGTTCACAAAAATTTAAACCCCTGAAAAATAAAAAAATTGGTGTGATTTCTTTTTAAAGCATGGTGAAGAATGCAATGAGCAACTTGGTAAGAAATGTCCAGTAAATTCCCCAAAAATATAACAGGGGACAAGAAAATTACCTAAAAATAAACTGGGGTAAAAATTAGATATTCACAAAAGATAAGAGAAATATGTCCAGAAAACTATAATTATGACAATTTTATATTTAAAGTGATGTCATGGAAAAAATATGTTTACTTCTTTCTTAATGACATTATCATCTGCTTTTTTTTATTTATTTTATTTTTATTCAATTTATTTTAATTTTATTTTTACTTTCAGGTAATTTTTTGTAACTTTTTATTATTTTTTTGGACCATTTCTTGTTAAGTCGCTCATTGCTTTCTTCCCATATTTTTGAAAAAAATGACACCAATTTGCTCAAGTTTCAAAGGGTTAAGTGTGCAAAATGGTTTGACTAGGACAAAAAGGTCTAGTTTGCTTTGTGCATAACCAGTCAAATACAGCTCTGTATTTTAACACACTGGAGGGCTTTAGTCAAAAGGCTCAGATAACACGCCACCACGCCACTTCAGCCTCCGGCTCTCCCCACCCCGGCGGGGGGTCGTCACCAGAGCGAACGTTTAATTGGAGAGCTCCTGCCCCCCTCCCGCCCGACGGTCCGCCCTCCAGACACCCTGCGATTTTTTTTTCTGTGCTTGTTGCCGTCGTCAAGCCTGAGGGCAGCAGCCGGATGAGCGCCCAGCGGGACCAGTAATTGGCTCGGTTTGAGCCCGTGTCCACACTGAGGGCTGCGTCAGGCAGGTGTGTGAACGTGTGCTGCACTCTTTTGACATTTACTGACATAAAGGTAAGAAAAAGGTTCAGCTGATAAAGGTGCTGTGATGGATGGTATTTAACCCTTAAGGCCCCCTTTAATATTACACACACTCATTTCACCCTATGCACAAAATGCGTTTTTTAAAATCAAGCTTTATAAAATATTATACATTTATATTATTTTCTACTTTGATAGTTATTTTTTAAGCAACATCATAAATATCAAATATTCATAAATTTTTAGAATTTTAACGGTTTAAATGCCAGGTTTTTGACATGATGCGACTAAGTTTTTTAGATTAAAAAAAACCCACCCACAAAAAAGGAATTATTTTCAATATATTACATGCAAGGTAGATTTTTTATTTTTATTTTAACAGTCTGGGATATGTCAGTGATCAGCAGCAGCATTGAGTGTGACAGGTCATCTAGTGGAAATGGCATGTATTTTCTTCTTATGCCAAATATGGTCAAAATTACATCCTCAGGTAGAAAATAATAAAAATTCCAAATTCCAAGTCAAAAGCCCAGAATGACACCCAGAAATAATACAAGTCGTGTTTTTCTGCTCTGATGGCTGTGGGATCAAAAATGTCAGTTTGAATGGGTTTCAATGGAGCATTTTTTGACCTGAACAGTCTGAATGTAACTATTTAGTTTCCACAGTGTATTTTAGATTTATTGTAGGAGCTGAGCTGCAAATTCACTGATTAAACAAAAATACACAATCTTGCCAAAATGTATGCCATATGCACAAATACAGACACAATTATCAAAAAATGAAGAATGAAAAGCGCCTAAAATGCACCAAACGGTCCCTAAGGGTTAAAGGTCTTTACTGATATGAAACTTCTCTACGTTTGGCCATTTTCGTGTCAAAACAATTGGAATCATTTAAGTTTTTTTTACCTAAAAGTGTAATCAATGTTGCATCTAAAACAACATTTTCAACTTTAAACTCTGCACTGAAGCCCTTATTAATGACTTTTTTATCGAGTTTACGGTTAAAAATATAGGGAAAAAAAACCTCAAGTTCAATTTGCAGTTGACAAAGGTCCAATGTTATGCTCAAAAACTGGTCTGCGTCTATTTTAAAAACATAACGGATCAATAAATGACTGTTTCTGTGCGATGACATCAAGTCATTGGAGTGAGTTAGAGCAGAGGCATTATGGGAACTTACAGCGATGGAGACTGCGCTGGTCACCGCTCCGAGGTATCCCTGGAAGAATTTGGAGACTGGAGCCGACTGAAGTGGAAAATAAATGAGATTACAGCATGAAATAAAATCACTCCGCTCTGTTTACGTACAGTATGTGTCTGAATGGGACCGGATCACTGATTCAGCACCTTGGAGGCGTTGCGGTTGCTGTAGTTCACACAGGCGTTGTGACTCTGGTTTAACCACTGTGACAGGAAAATAAGAGGAGTCTGTTAAATACAGCTGTCACAATACTGACATTTCTGACTGTGAGGCCCCCAAAGTGAGGTTATTTAATCTGGATCGCCCCCTGGTGTCAGACTGCAGGATAGGTCATAAGTCCCGCCCCTCCATGTTACCAAATGGTCAAAGGCTGAGATAAAAACTCAAAGGGCACGGCAAATAAATTTTACCCAAAGATGGTTTCTGTCTCTGAAGGTCGTTCTCATCACCCTGATGTTTGTTCAGGTGTTTGTTTTCATGATAAGTTCGCTTTTAATGAGTTATTAAATTATACAAAAGGGGGCTTTTCCACCATGATTGACAGCTATGGCAGCCAATCCATGCACTCGCATTCATCTCATGATTGGTCAGACGGGTGTTTGGGCGGGAACTCCCTCACCGTGGATACCGTTACTGCGCAGATGCAGGCTCCCAATGACATCACCCACGCAAGATGACAACGCTCGTATCCCGGATATTTTAACCTCACTTCAGCATAGCGGGGGTCAGTGAGGGCGCGTCGTCGATCTTTATTTACAGTCAATGAATAAAACAGACGTCTTTGTATTTCGTCATCTCTGTGGCAGAGAGAGACTTAAACTGCAGTAAAAGGTGGTCTAAACTAGAGTCAGTATAATCATTAAAAAAACACCATTTATACTGTTTGTTTAACACGGCGCCAAAATAAAAAACATCACGTTTGGCACCATTCACGCACTGCTGACGCGTGCTGTGTGAAACGGGCCTAATTTTTTGCTCTTTTCACGGAGTGACGAGAGATGAACCTATTTGTATTTAAGTAATTGTAACACTGTTACTGAATATCAGAAAGTACTTTATTACATTACCCATTACTAACAAAAGTAACTGTGTTAGTAACGGTGTTACTTAGTAACACGTTACTCCAAACACTGGTCACCTTTATGAATTAATTTAATAATTTAATAAAAGAGGTCAGTGAATCATTAGTCAGTCTCAGTTTTAAAGGTCAAGAAGTTACCTGCCAGAAGACAGTTGACATCAAAGTTTGGTTTGGGAGAAGGAGGCCAACAACCTGCACGAAGGTTAAAAAACAAAAAAAAACTTTTACAAAACGACTACAAAATTACAAATACATTATCAAAAAAGTTAAAAAAAAAACAAAACAAAAAAAAAAAAAAAAAAAAAAAAAAATGGAGGACCAATCTTGGTTTTAACGATATATTGACACCAGTATATAACGTGAGTATATATGAATAAACTTCTCTGTAGCCTTCTACATTGTAGATTAATAACGAATATCTCGATTATAATGTGATTAGTGAAATGTTTGTAAAAAGTCTTACCACTGGTGTTCCAAATGGGATAAAACCTGCAAAAAGACAGACTCAGTTTTGTCACTTTAACAGACTAAAGTTATAATTGCCCGTGTTAATATTACACACACTCGTATTGCTCAGTCCTAATCATGAATTTCAGAATATTTACTCTTTAAATTCCAGGTTTTTATCATGATGCCACTACATTTTTAGATGAAATATACTGAAATATACTACATGCTAAGTAAATTATCATTTTTTTGATCATCACAGCTTGGGATATGTCAATGATTAGCAGCAACATTGATTCTGTCAGTAGTGGAAATTGCATTTTTTCTCCATATGCCAAATATGGTAAAAAAAACAACAAAAAATGATGTCATCAGGCAAGGCAAAAGCTCAGAATGACACCCAGAAATAATACAATGCAATGCAATACATAATCTTGCCAAACTTTATGCCAAATGCATGAACACAGCCGAAATTATCAAAAATGCACCGTAAAATGCCCCAAACAGTCCCTCAGGGTTTCTCGTCTCTTCCTCCCAACACTAAAGTTTTCGCAAGTCGTCTTGCCGAAAAAGATGCTCTGAGCTCGGACCAAAATACTTCTGTTTGGTTTTTCAGAGCAGCTGAGAACTTGTCGGTCACGGTGGGAGAGAGGTTTTAATCAGCGCCCAGCTGAGTGTGACCTTTTTCAGGCCCGAGACAACCTGAAGAGCCCCGTCGAGCCGTGACAGATCTCAGGGTGAACGCCGCCGCCGTGTTGGACCACATAACAAGCCCCCAGATCCCACCTCCCCCAAAGACCTCCACACCGAGCGACTGTACCTGACATCCGAAAGGGCATGAGGATCTTCTCCCCCGTGTCAGGGTGGATGATGGCCTGTAATAAGAGCAGGATGACTGCCATCAGACAATAATGAGATTTGGGCTCATTCAGTTCAAATAAGTTAGGAGGACTTTCTGCTGTCGGGGTAAAAACGTGCTCTCTGACATGAATTATTATCACCTAAAATGTAGTGAAACTACCTAAAACAAGCCGTCGGCTGAACACCAAACAGACGGGGAGCTACGGAAGAGGATTAGGGCCAGACAGGAGAAATGATTTTGAGTTCGAAAAAAGTTGAAATGTCGAGAATTATGTTGAAAAACAATGTTGAAAAAAAAAGTCAAAATGTTGAGGAAAAAAGACTAAATTTTGAGAATAAAGATGACATACGCTGTCGGGAAATGAGTCTAAATGTTCGAAAAAAAAGTTGAAATTTCGAGAATAAAAATTAAATACACTGTCAGGAAATAAGTCAAAATGTTAGAAAAAAGTTTTGAGAATAAACTTTTCTAAAATTTCTAAAATTTTTAAAAAATAAAATCAACCCTTTGAGACTTACAAACAGCGCATGTGACATGATTATTTTTTCTAAACATTTCAACTTTTTCTTGACGTGCATAATAATAAAAATTTTTTTAATTTCCTCTCAAAAATATTTATCCTGCCTGGCACTAATCCTCCAAAATATGTCAGAAACCCAAAAATCAATCAATCAGGCAGTTTTTTTAATAGGCCTACATGAAAATGGGAATTTCCTGGATATAAAATACAGTTTTACTTTTCTTTTTTAAATTTGTTTAACATTTTTAAACTTTTTCTTTCTTTGGGTTAGTAACGTAGAGACGCAGAGAGAAACAATCAAACCTCTGACGTTATTTAAGTTCAGTAGAAAAAGTTTCATACTGAAAAAAGAAAACTTTTAAAATGGGTCAAATCGACCAGCAACTTAACAGGAGGGTTAAAAAGTAAGCAGCTGACATTAGTCTCATTTAACCCTCCTGTATGAAGCTAAACTGATTACAGAACTCAATTTCACTCACTGTTCCAAAAAAATAATTTAAATCATGACTTTTTTTTAAACTATTCATTAACACCAGATTATAAACTCTGATGTCAAATCTGCCACTGACGGCTAATTATGACGGCAACCAAAAACACAAATCTGATTCACCGTGTTTGTAATTTAAGGTGGTTTCTTCACCGTTAAAGCCTTTTTTAATGTTACGCTTTTTTCTGTTTGTTGTGTAAACAGGTTAAGTGTAAAGACTGTAAGTTTTGTTTGCCAATAAACTGACGCCATAACAAGTGGAGATGGTGGTGATAGTGGTGATAGTGGTGTGTGTGTGTGTGTGTGTGTGTGTGTGTGTGTGTGTGTTAGTGATTAAGAGACAAAAAGTGAATGAAAGAATGAAACATCTTACCTGCTTTATTTTTTGAGCCTGCCAAAGCTGAGGAGAGAAAAAAACAACTTAAATGAGAAAAACTGTAATTTGTAAGAATTTCTACAGGCCAGTTAAAGCTGCAGTGGGCAGATCATCTGTTGTGGGAACGTTTCCTGCTCGCTGGGTATTTTCCTCCCACGATTACAAAAAAAAAAATCACATGCACAGCAATAGTATTTAAAAAAAAATTCTGTTCACACCAAATTGCAAACACAGGCTGTCAAGCACACGCCAAAGCAACAGGTGGTGATATAACCTCGACTGGAAGGCCACGTAGACGGAAAACAAGCCTGAAGTCGTTATATATATATATTATATATATATATATATATATATATATATATATATTATTATATGTATTATGTTATTATATTTAATATTAAAAACAAAGTTATACATTTCAAGAAAAGGAGACATGCAGGGGAAGTCCAGAAAACGCTCAAAAGTGTTCCTTATGAAAAACTATCAGTGCATACAGTCTTTAACAGATAAGAAAAGACAATTTAAAAAAAAAAAAAATTAAAATATATACACATGTAGGCTACAGTAAAAAACTTGTTTTAAGAAAGCACAGGCACATCTAAAGAAACGATGGCTCGCCGATTTTATCAGCAGAAATAGAAAGTGAAAATGTCGTTCTGATACTTGTAATGACTCTGTACCACCTTTTCTCAGTTTCAGTGTCTTTTTCTGTCTCAGAGACGCTGAAATACGTCTGTTACACTCCAACATCTGCCTTCGTTTCAAAATAAAAGTCCTCAAACAAGGCCTCTGTCAAAAGAGTCCAATCAGGTGTTGACACAAGGCATTTTATTGTGAAATATTTGCAGGATGATTCAATTTGTGTTTTTAAAATTAGAAATACAGAACTCATAGCAGCAGCAGCAGCTGCAAAAGCATCACAGCAACAACGCTGTTGCCATGGACATGGTGAGCATGCAACACGCTGCAGTTCAGCGAGGTTTTTGTCACGCAGCTCAGGCATAAAGTTTGTTTGGGCGGAGATAACGACGCACGCTTTTATTAATGACGTCAAAAACAAAGGAGGCAAGCAAAAAAAAAACAACAAAAAAAAAAAGTTTTTCCTGTCTGCATATAAACACTGAAAACAGAGTTTCTGAATATCTTCATCCCAGCAGGAGATTTATAAAATGTCAGTTTTCAGTGAACAAAAACTCAGTTTTTGTGTGTACAAAAGGCCAAAAAGGTCTAAAAAAATGCGCGCGTTTGTAGTGTGTGTGGCAGAAATACAAGAAATTTAAAGCAGGTATTTGACTATTTTTAGAAACATCTCCCTAGTTATCCTCACCTTACAAACACCTGGTTCATTAACCCTTTAGGACCAGTGAACACACCCTGAACAGTGTTTATGTGATGGTGAACTGAGGTTTTGGTGCGCTCACCTGAGCGTCCGTCACTCCTGGAGGCAGAGTTCCCCGCCGGAAACGCTGGAGCAGCTCCACAGACTCCTGCAGACGCTTCTGACGTTTCAAACACACAGAAGTCAGTCAACCGTGAAGTAAAGTCGGGTTCAGCGCTCACTGCAGAGTCTTAGTCAGTTTAGAGATGATTTTTATATACTTCGCTATTTAAGCCGCAGGGCTCATTGCGAACGATAATTGAGTTTCACTAAAACTTTCATGCTGATTTTCGGTTGATAAATGAGTTTCCTAAAGAGTAATGAGCAGCTTTCTGTGGTGTGATCGCCGTCTAATGCCGAGCAAAACACACACTCATGTGGCCCAATTTGTTCTAATGAGCTTCCCTGAATGTGTGTGTGTGTGTGTGTGTGTTTCTTTCTCCGCATTTGTGTGTGACGGGTTAGGTGTGCACTTTTTTTTTTTTTTTTTTGTGCACATGAGGTCGTGTGTGTGTGATTGTATGCAAAAATCAGGGCCATCGTTGTTCCACTCTCATCATTAGGGGCAAGTTGAGGCTACGCCGGGCCCAGCAGGGGTGTGTGTGTGTGTGTGTGTGTGTGTGTGTGTGTGTGTGTGTGTGTGTGTGTGTGTGTGTGTGTGTGCATACACACACTCCTCCCCTCCTCCTGCCCCCACATGTCCACACCTCCTCACATCCAGGAGCTGCTGCCGCCTTTACTGTCACCAAGAGAGCTCGCTGACAGCTTCATTACTCAGAGCGCCGCAGCTCCGACCAACAAAATCACCAAAACACAACAAAGAAATGTGAGGACGAGCCGGTGAGGAGCTCTGTAAACCAGTGAGGAGCTTAAACTGGTTCCAGTTAACCCTTTAAAAACCCGGATCGACATGACTTTTTTTTGTACTGCACTTAGATGCTTTTCACAAGTATTTAAACATTTAAATACCAAACCAAATGTCTGATTTCCTTAGAAAACACAAAAAATGAAAAAAAAAAAAAAATTAAAATATTATTATTTATTTTTTAAAGCTAGGGAAAAATGTCGATAAACTATTTTTCTAATCATCATAATTATTTATTTAAAATTATGTAAGGGTTATTTACTCATTATTATTGTACATTTATAATTAATAATAAGTAAACATATTTATTTATAAATACACATTTGTACATATTGTTAGGTTTTAATTTTTTAGCACTTTTTTAATCATTAGAGTATTTTTTTTTTTTAATCATGCGCTTGTTTTTTTTAGGTCAGTTTCTTGTTTTATTATTATTTTTTTTAACTTTCTTTATCTGATGATTTTCAGATAATTTTTTGGGGTAATTGCTTTTTAAGCTGCTCTTTGCCTTCTTCCAATGTTTCTGAAAGACATGTTGGCAGTTTGCTCAGGTTTTAAAGGGTTAAAGAGAATCCTTAAAACAATTCATAAATTACTCATGTTTAAGCAAAGGTTAAGACACGGTCAAGCATATTTTAAGAACCCTTTTTTACATATAATTTTTGATTTTTGGGGGTCCTTTTTCTATTTTTTGTTGAGTTTGTTGGTTGTGATTTTTTTGTAATGGGTACTTTGACTTTTAATACTTTAATATTTACTTTTAGTACATTTTCCTGATCATACTGACTTTTACTTAAGTAATACATTCTATGCAGAATTTGTATTATGTATTTTCTCAGGGTGGTATTAGTACTTTTACTTCAGTAAAGTATCTGAATACTCGGTGTGCATCGCTCTCAGGTTGTGATCCAGGTTTTATCTGCTGTGTGACCAACAGGGATTAACCCTTTGTGGCTGGCTCTTAGTTTGAACTGACAAAGGAAGGGGTTAAACACTGCTGTGTGCTGTGAGTGAATGTGAAATGGAAGCTTGTCCAAAAAAAAATCTAAATCATGAAAATAAATAAATAAAATAAATAAACAATATAAAATAAAGTACATCACTAAGTCTGCGTACCTCGGTCACGAAGAGCGTGCTCGGGTCAATCACATCCAGGAAGTGTCTGAACCGACCAAAAAACGTGCTCTAGAGAGAGACAGAAAACACAACACGCAAAAAATATCTTAGATTTCACTTTTATTCAGAAAAAGAGTCAATTAAAACTTACATTTTTTGTTTAAAGCACCGAACTACATTTTTTTATCAAAACATCAGAGAGACCTAAAAATTAGAGCAGCGACACTCAACACGTGTTTCCTCTTTTTTTCCAAAATCACAGGAGGACAGCAGCAGCATACAGGTCTCAGATTTTACGACTTTTCTAGGATTTTTAGGACATTTCTAGAATTTTGGGACATTTCTCGGATTTTAGAACATAAATATGATTTTAGTACATTTACAGGATTTTACGAGGTTTCTTAGGTTTTTAGGTTGTTTGTAGGATTTTAGGACATTTCTCGTGTTTTAGGACATTTCTAGAATTTTGGGACATTTCTCGGATTTTAGGACATTACTAGGATTTCAGGATATATGATTTTAGGAGGTTTCTCTGGTTTTTGGACATTTCTCAAATTTTAGGACATTAATATGATTCTAGGACATTTATAGGATTTTACGAGGTTTCTGTAGTTTTAAGGACATTTCTCGGATTTTAGGACATTAATATGATTTTAGGACATTCATAGGATTTTACAAGGTTTCTTAGGTTTTAGGTTGTTTGTAGGATTTTAGGACATTTCTCGTATTTTAGGACATTTCTCTTTGTTTTAGGACATTAGAATTTTGGGACATTTCTAGCATTTTGGGACATTTCTTAAATTTTAGGACATTTATAGGATTTTACAAGGTTTCCTAGGTTTTGGGTTGTTTGTAGGATTTTAGGACGTTTCTCGTGTTTTGGGACATTTTTAGGATTTTTTCTAGGACATTAATATGATTTTAGGACATTTATAGGATTTTACGAGGTTTCTCTGGTTTTAGGACATTTCTTGGATTTTAGGACATTTCTGAGGTTTTAGGAAGTTTTCAGGATTTTAGGACATTTCTCAGATTTTAGGACATTTTTAGGATTTTAGGACATCAGGGTCTTAGCCAGGGCCTCTGTCAGGGGTGCAGGATCCTGCACTGGCACTGTTCTCGATAAACGAGCTCTATTTCGATGCTGTTTTATGCACTCTGACACCTTATGTAAACTAAAAGTACAAAAACAATTCCAGGCGTGAATCACTTTCTTTTTATTGTGAATTAGAAAATGATCGGGGGGGCCACCCGGCTTCGGGGCCAAATTTAAGTAATGCTCCTTTAAATCCTTATATCAGACTCAACCTGATGTCTTTTAAAGTTTTCAGTTTTAATTTAACTGGAACAAACTAAGCCGAGATGAGAAAGTTGAGAAAATCTAAGTCTCCATCTATAAAAGAGGTAAAATGAATTTAATTGCAGCCAGATCTGAATCTGTATTATTTCTTTAAGCAGAGAGATTCCAGTTGTCACCCAATAAACAGTGACACTACAGCGTGCCAGCTGTTTCCACACACCAGGTGGAGCCTCCTCATTAATACCGCCGACAAACTGTTTCCTATCTGCATCTTTTAGGGACCCGAATGCACTCAAACCCTTTGCAATTAATTAATCCATAATGAGTGATCCAGAAATACTTTTCCATCATTATTCATAACTGAGCATAAGGAATCATTTCGGAGACGCAGCGTGGAGAGGAACTGTTATTTTGGATGAAAATCTGGTTTGTGACTCGCTGCTGCGCCTCGTGACTTCCTGAACATATGGATGGCTGGTAAAAACACGGCGTGGGGGAATAGTTTTTTAAAATCTGTTAAATTCAATTATTCACCAGAGCCAGTTAAACTTGACCAGTTTGAGCAGAGACTGGTGAGACGGGACTCAGTTTACCTGCAGAGCCTCGTCTGTTACGCTGTATTTTTCACCTGATCGACATCTTTCACCTCATATTTGGTCATAATATACATTTACGTACTACATTTTTAAGGTAATACTGATTTGTTTTTTTAAATGTACCTTTCTTGAATCTGATATTAGTGATCACATCCTTCCTCAGTGTGTTTCGTTTGTGTATGAATACCTCTAAGCAGTGCCATATTATTAAAATATTATTAATAATATTTATAATAACTTAGATCATATGGCACCTTTAAAAACACAGTTTACAAAAAGTCCAGCGTTAATAAAATAGTTGAAGTAGTCAATAATTTCTTTTACAAAAAAGAAATAACATGCGCCAAGTGCTTCACATCAAAAGACATAAAGACTAAAACCAGCATGTAAAAATAAAATAAATCAGAAAAAATACACAGAATCCATCTTTATATATATAAATACACTTGATAACCCACTGACATTATTAATAAAAAAAAGGCTATAAATGGAGTTTATAAATTACATAAATGCATCTAGTTAACTAATGTCAGCTATAAGTTGTGTAGAAAACCTCACCTTACATTTTAGTCAACCATTTTTGAGCCTATTAAATTTAAATTTAGCTTTGTCATAATCAGCATCAGCCTCTGGTCAGACACAATGAGGGTTCAAAGGTCAAAGTTAAAATGACTTGAACTTTAACCAGACACCTAAACAAGCACAAAGTGCCAGTTCAGAGAGTTATAATACTACTTTCCTGTATTATCTCGGACATGAATTTTACAAACACGTCATGGGACACCAATAAAATAACGATTTTAAACATTAATGCTTTTTAAAATGCTGACAGGGTGAATAAATGTAGCTGCTAACAAGATAAAAGAGTCAAATCAGAGTTTCACATTTAAACAGGTTCAGTCAGTAAACAGAGAGTTAATTAAAAATGTGCTCTGACAGGTAACTCTTCATACAACACACCTGCTGCGGCTGCACGTCAACACACCAACTTACGTTTATGTGCCAAACTTTAATCGATTAAAAAAATAAAAGTAGCCCACCTGGTCGAACCGGGACCTGCCGAGCTGGAAGGGGACACTTTCAGACATGTTGCTGCCAAAAAACAAAACTCTGTGCTTCTTTTTTTCTCCTCTACGAGGATAAAAACGGTGTTAAAACGCTTTCAAATCAACAAACTGCTGCATTTCCTCGCGGTCAACTTTCAGCCGCTCAGTGGCCCCGCTGCATGACGGGTAATGTAGTTTGGCAATAACTGGATTCGGTTTGAAGCGTGTGTTAAACGGACTACATTTCCCAGGAGAACCTGCTTTGTTTACGGATTAAAAGGGAAGTTCGCCGCTGTTATTGAAGCTCTGTGGGTGAAAGTTTGGAGTCAGCAGATAAAAAATAACACATTTAGAGCTGTATGTTGTGTGTGGAAACACTGAAGCAGTTTGAGTTTACAGAGTAAAATATAGCCCTCTAGTGGTGAGATTCAATTAGGGAGGAAAAAGTGCACAGGTTGAAAAAAAAAAGTATGAAGAAAATTACCCAAAAATCAAGAAAGTAAAAAAAAAAAAACTCAACCAAAACAAAACAATGAAATTACCTATAAAAAAACAAAAAAGCAAGTGCATAATAATAATTATAATACCCTTTATTTGTATGAAACCTTTCATAAAGATAATGCAGCTCAAAGGGGTTGCAAAAACAAATTCAGGTGTTTCACCAGTCTGAAACTGTGGAGTTATTTACATTAATAAAATAAAATAATTATACAGCACACAGATACCATAACTCTGAAAATAAGTTACAGACAGGCCCAAGGTGTAAAACAAATAAAAGAAATTATAAAAATAAAAGCAAAAACTGTAAAAGCACATAAAACGCAAAAGAACAAGTTTGTAAGAAATATTACATGCAGTATAAAAAAACAAAAAACTTATACTGTTTTGATGAACAATGGTCCTCATTAACTGATACAAGAACTTCAGTTACCTCTATCTTGTTCTCCCCTGCGTTTGCTTTGTTCTTTTTAACGTTGGTATTATACTTTAATATCAGACTTTATCATCATTACTATGTTTTGTCATACTTGTATATTTTTTGTGCTCTTTTCTCTAGATTGTGAACAGAAAAGTGGGAGTTAAATGCCGAGGTAGAAAATGATATGACCATTTCAAAGGTACTTAACCGTGTTGAAGATGTATATGGAAAGACCAAAATATGATAAGTGTGGGAATTTATTTCAAAAATCTCCTCTGTATTATATGTTGCAAATGTTGTCTTTATGTTGAATGAATAAAAAGTAAAAAAACGAATAAACAAAAAAAGAAGAGCTAAACAAATTCAGGTGTTTCACCAGTCTGAAACTGTGGAGTTATTAACAAAAACAAAAAAATTGAATGCAAACATAAAACCCAAAATGAGTTTTGCGGAAAAACACACACAAACACACCCCAAACATACGGTGAGCAAGAAACACAAAATATTCTTTATTAAATATACAAAATTTGTGAAACAGAATTGCATCACGAATTGTAAACTTTCCAATCTCACACACTACCTCTGTAAGCACATTCCACTGGCTACACACTCGAGGACAAAATACAATCAGTTTAAACTTAAATAAAAATGGAAGACATGGAAGAGGACGTTTATTCTTCGTAAGTGCCGAGTCACACTGAATATGTCTCTATCTATGCACTCGATATTGCGGTCGCAGAACAGCAGAACTGAGAAGACGGAGATGTTTTTTGTTGTCGTGTCAAAGTCGGCCGAGTGCTTGAATCACAGAGCGATTAGAAAGTGCGGCACGGTGTAAAGTCGATCTAACTCTACCGATATCGACGGCATGTTCAGTTATGTTCTGACGATTAAGTAGTGCAAGAAACATCCACGAATGCTGTTAAAAGTGGCATCATATCAGAATACTGGATGGTGTATCGATCTGCTCCATAGATTAAGTTTCAAGGCGTCTTTTTTTTTTGTTTTTTTGGCATTTCACAGGAAATCACTGATACTGCTCGTTTCCTAAAGTTTATTTTGTGCAGTGATCCAAACAATAACAAAGCATCCAAAGAAAAAAAAGTGAACAAGATGGCTTTTCTTCTTCTTCAAAACCAGCCTCCGACGAGTCAAATGAAGTGCTCGATTCTTGTCGAAAAAAAATCAAAAAATAAGGCAGCATTTGGCATTTCAATACGGCATATATGCTGTAAAAACCGCGGTATATATCCCTTTGTAACACCTGAAAGCGGTAGCGATGCGCGTGCTCGTGCTGAAGCGGATGTGACACACCGACGGGGAGTTAAGAGGCGGCATGTTCGCAGGCATTGTTTCAGACGTGTTTGATGACACGCGTGTGGAGAAGGCATGAGATCAGAGAAGCTGTGATGGCTGAGTGAGACTGTCTTCACCTGATAACACCGCACGGGAATCAGTTAGCTTATGTGGCTGAGCAGAATTTCAAGACATGCCCAAAAAACAGATTTAAAAATTAAAAAAGAGAAGAAAAGGAGGGAGAAAATAGGAAGGAGCGAGCAAAAGAGAAACAGCACTGATCGTGAAATAAAACCATTCACTCGCTGGCTAAGAACACTTTTGAACATTCGGGAGCGACGGTCAGCTCCCGCTGATGTGCACAGGCTGAACTCTCACACCGCACGCTCGGTTTGCAATAACTAGTCAGAGCACTCGGTATTTATCAGGGATCGTTCGTAGAGCTTCGGTCCAGAACAGCGTATAAAAACCATGACGACAAAGTGACGGCGATCACAGCCACAAAGTTTCTGTGAGGTGGTTTTGCATGAATTTACTTCAGGAAGCAAAGTTAATGTGCACTGAAAAACAATGCAGAACATTTCCAAATTATACCTGAAGATTATTTATTTCCCTCCTCATCAGCAGCAACTGGTTTCACACCATTTAACCTTTTGAAACCTGGTCAAATTTGCTTGAATTTTTTCAAAAACAAGGCAATGAGCAACAACAGCAGAAATGACCCAAAAAAATTGTAAAAAAAAAAAAAAATTACAAGGAAATGACCAAAAATTAGTTAGAAGATAAATAAAAAATAAAGAAAAAATAAATAACAAAAAATGATCTGAAAAAGTAAACATAAATTTAAATAAAAATAATTTTAAATATGTAATTATGATCAGCATGAATATTTTTTCCACTAGATATTTTTCCCTTGCTTTTCAAAATATTTTTAAAAAATCAAAATCTACCAATTTCTTGCAATTAATGTAACATTTATTACCAAGTTGCTCATTTATTTACTTCCTTCTGAGCAGCAACTAGTTTCACATCATTTAAGTTAACCCTTTGAAACCTGTGAAAACTGGCGTAATTTCTTTGAAAAACGTAGGAAGAAGGCAATAAGCCATGAAAGAAGAAACGGCCCAAAAAATGCAAAAAAATAATAAAAAAGTACAAGAAAATTACCAGGAAATTAGTTTTTAAAAAAGAAAAAAAGAAAGAAAGAAAATAAATAAAATTACAACAACAAAGGACCTGAGTAAAATGCCTGAAAAACTATACTAATTCAGTAACATAATTTGAAATATGTAATGCTGTTGCACTGTTTTGAAAACTGTCCCTGCTTTCTGCCGCTTCACTACCTTCATAACACAACGATGCAATAAAAATCAAATGCGTCAGAGACGTTCACTGTGACAGAGAAGCTCTCTGCACGATGAGTTTCATGCTGCACTGAAACAAAGTGAAACCAGCTGCTGCCTCGAAGGTATAAAATCAATCTAAACCTGATGCTGAGCAACAGAAATGTGCAGTTTGTAAGCGAATGCAATTTGTAGTTAACGATCTGAAACATGCAAAACCACCAGAGTGGCTCTGAAAGCGGCTCCACTTTAGCAGAGAGTCTTTTGGGGAGCTGGTTTGATACGGACTGTTGTGGACTGAGACGCTACAGTTTCTCTCTGTGGTGAAAAAGTGATAAAAGTGAGGTGAGGTGAAAAGGAGGAATCAATGTTTCTACAATCAGGATCCCGAAATGGAAGCATGGGTTTCAAACCCGCTCTCCTCCGTGAGCTCAAAACCACCTGGCTGTGTGAACCTGAAATCAACCTGAGGACCCGCTACATTCAGAACCGCACGACCCGAAGCCTTCTGCGAGGACGCGTCTCAGCGCAGTAAAGCATGCCGGCTGCAGAACGTCGCCTCGACTCCTCTCAGTGCCTAAATATTTGTATCAAAAAGGACAGCATAGCAGTGAAAAGACTAAAGAGCTGTTGTTGTGGAGGACCGAGTGAACGGAGCGGCCGGCGTCACTTTAACTTGGAGCGCACCTGCAGCAGAGTGGGCTTCTGCTCCATGATGCGCACCAGCAGCGTGTCAATGTAGTCCTCCAGATCTTTGACCTGCGGCTTCAGCTTCTTCAGCTCCACCTCCCGCTTTGCCAGCAGCAGCCTCTGACGCTCAAACTCCGCCTTCTGCCTCTCAAGCTCCGCCTCCCGCTGCACCAGCAGGGCGACCAGTTCACTGTGGTTCAGGTGGTAGTACGAGCCCGCGCCCTCCGTCCCAGACTGCACACACACACACACACACACACACACACACACACACACACACACACACACACACACAAGACACACACACAGACACACACACACACACACACACACAGACACAGACACAGACACAGACACACACACACACACACACACACAGACACACACATGCACGCACACACGCACACACAGACACAGACACACACACACACACAGACACACACACACACACACACAGACAGACACACACACACACACACACACGCACGACGCACGCACGCACACACAGACACACACAGACACAGACACAGCACAGACACACACACACACAGACACAGACACACACACACACACACACACACACAGACAGACACACACACACACACACACACAGACACAGACACAGACACACACACACACACACAGACACACACACACACATGCACGCACGCACGCACGCACGCACAGAAGAGTGAACGTTAAACAAGGATGAACTTTTTCTTTAAACTTTTTAATGTCATATATATATATTTTTATATATGTTGATCTTCAACGAGTTGCGCTCGAGCTCGTGATATCTGTGGATGTGAAAAACGTCTAACAAGGATCAGAACAGTGTGATGTGTTTTTATTAGATTTCGTTTTTACTTTTGATTAAACGGAGGTGGTCCGCTCAGCCTTTGTGGCGATCGCTGCTTGTTCAGAAAATAAAAACAAAAAATACACTTATCTCTCTGTGCACAAGTCGATTTACAAATTTTTGAATTTGTTAGTGTTTTCTTATTTTCCTTTTTTATTTTCTTTTATTTGTGACTCTTGAAACATAGCTTCAGAGTTTTTTCTCTAATACTTACAGTTATAATGCCTGCGTCATGCAGATATAATAAAATTAGCAGGATAATTTTATTTCTTTTCCTTCCTCTACTTTTGTTTCTTTTTTCCTCAGTTTTTGTTAAAAAAGCAAATATATAATGATAATAATAATAATACATTTTATTTATAAAGCTGCTTTTAGAGGAACTCAGAGACACTGTACAAAACATATCCACATATCCTCTCTGACTTAAACATACACAAACGTAGATTTAAATACTCGTGTTTGCTTATTCCCCAACTCACCTGCTGTATTATTACAAAATGATAATAATGAACAAAATCTCATCACTTTTACACTTTATTTTTTGTTGTTTTATTAAAGAAATGATATGTTAATAACACTGTAGCAGATTCCTCTTTACACTGGCATCTTTTTGTTTACGCTCCCTGATTGTTTCCAGTTTGCTTTTATTGTACTTTAAAGTACTTTCAATTATCTACTCATAAAACATTTTGAGCTAAATTTGTTACACATATTGCTGTTTATGTTATTATGACATCATTGTTGTTGTTGCAGGAGGTGTGCAGGATAACTAATTTCATTCACAGAAGTGAGTATGTGCAGGTCACATAAATCTACACAAAACACAAACGCATAGTTGCAGTTGTTGCCTCTGCAGGGCAGTATTGCAGTATTGCAGCATTGCAGTATTTTAACAGTATTTTAATAACGTGAGTGTGTACCTTCTTCCTGTCGGTCTCCGGCTCGCTGAGCTGGCTGCTCCTCCCCGGGTGGATGGTGGACTTGAGCTTCTCCAGGCCGGTGGCCAGCACTGACCGGCCCTCGGTCCGCTTCTCCTCGGCCAGCATGGCAGTGGTCAGGGGCTTCACGGGGTGGGGGCTGCAGAGGACAACAAGCACACACACAAACGGTCAGCTGACCCACTTCACACGACAACACCTCTGAGGCCTTTTTAGGTTTTAAAGAGACGACTTTAAGGTGAGACGTCCGTCTGTCAGACTGGAGGTCCAGAGCTCTCAGCTGAAAAAGCCAATTATCTTTCAGAAATGTGTCTGAAATTATCATTCAAAATTAACTCAGAGGACTTAAATTCACATCTGTTGTTGATTCCTGCTTTATTTAAAAAGCACCGCAGAGGAAGTTGAGGATGGTTTGTGCAGCGTGTGATTTTCAGATTAAAATCCTTTAAGTAGCCACGTCCCAGTTTTAGCCTAAATATAGTTAAACATGCTTTAGGCTCAAGGCATGTTTTACTTCTGTAATATTTAAATAATTTTATTGTTGTTGGCAATGAGCACTTATTCACAGTAAATAAAAAAATAATAAATAAATGTTATCATTAAAATGTATTAAAATAGAAATCATCTACAACAAACCAACAAGCTTTTTTGTGAGACTGAGATAAATCTGAGGCATCTCCAGTTTAAAAATATGAAATAAAGAAAAAAATACTTCTGCTACGAAAGGTGATTAAAAATATATTTCTGTTACACAAAATTATGTTTTAAAAACTTTTTGGGTTCTTAAATATTTGCTTTTTTCCTTGTGAAATACTTAATTTTTTCATTTAATCCGGCCTAAAACTAACGAAAAAAAAAAAGCCAGTGTATCACTTTAAAATGATAAAGTTAACCCTTAGAAACTTGGATCTACATTAGTTTTCTTGTGCCGCATTCAGATGCTTTTCACAAGCATTTAAACATTGGAAACCTGAGAATACTGGTTTAACGTCTTTTGAAAACATGATAAAAAGATGATGTGCATCTTGCTAAAAAATGCCCAAAAACTATCAAGACATAAGTAAAATCTACAAGAAAAAATATCTGAAAATTGTTATAAAAATGAAAATAATAATAATAATTATAAATAACTTATTGTAATTAATTATAATGTTACAAAAATATATTTATATATTATTATTTTAGCATTTTTATGACAATTTCCTTGTTTGTTTTTCACTTTTTTGTTTTGGTAACTTCTGCAAATTTCCTTGTTAGTTTTACTAATTTCTGGGTAATTTTTGGGGTAATTTCTTACCAAGTGGCTCATTGCCACCCTCTTATGTTTTTGAAAGAAATCAGCCCATTTGCTCAGGTCTTAAAGGGTTAAATCAATTTGTCAGCAGGTCAGTTTACTAACAAACAGCCTGAGAGCAGCTCTCTGTTTTTGAAGCATCTTTTCATCTTTACAAGAACGCAGGAAAGACAGTTTCCTGTGTCAGTGACCTACATTTACCATGAGATCTATCATTCATCACACCACTTACTTACTGCAGCCACTTGCATTCATTCAACTGCAGTTTTTGTCACATATTTCTTTCTTTAGCCGAGGACATACGGGTTTTTGAGCACAACAGATTCTCCTCTGGTCCTCCAGACTGACACCAGACGTCAATGCAGACAAACATTATAAAAATCCCCAGAAACTCTTCATTTCAGGGGAGTGAGTAAAAGGAGGTTAGACATGTGAGAGAGTCCTCATTAAAGGACACACTGGTGAAAATTGAAATTAAATTAGCTCAAAACTGAAAGACTTAATTGCATGCGTCGGTGCAATCAAACGTGTGTTAAATGTGTTATTACCCCGAGGTGACAAGGAAACGCTATCAGTGACACAACAACACCCCTTCGCCTTGTGGAAAAAGCCTCATTTCTGGTTGGGAATTTGGCAAATGAGTGTGGCTGTGTGCGAATACGAGCTGGCCCCCAGTGGGGAGGGAGGGGGTTAGTGTTAGTGTGTGTGTGTGTGTGTGCTGGGAGGGAGGGAGTGTGTGGTAGGAATCAGGGCAAAACAATAACTGCTAATTGGCCTGAGGCTCTGTTTCCCCTCCCGTTACCACAGAGCCAGGACACACAAGACACCTGCAGATGAGTCCTGTTAACACCTGTGTGTGTGTGTGTGTGTGTGTGTGTGTGTGTCGCACAAAGTGATGAAAAAGAGAAGGTCACATCACAAAGGAGAAACCCCTCGAGGGTCGGCGGCTCAGAAGAAAAGCAGGGCGGAAGCGGAGCGGCAGACTGAAGAGACGACAGGATAGAGATTTCTGGAAGTGCTTCCCCTCCACCTTTTCACCGCCAACTGAGCATGTGCAACCTCACCTGTTCTGCTGATTGGCCGCCTGCTGCTGCTGCGTCTCCTGAAGTAGCGGCGGTGTGCCTCGTGCCACGCTGGGCGGTGACTTCGTCGAAGCATCGGCAGAAGGAGGAAGGGAACAGAGCGCTACAGGGGAGCAGCTACTTTGAGGAGTTAGAGAGGGAGCAAAGGAGGTCAGAGAGGGGAGGTCAGGGCCAGGCGGAGCAGAGGAGGACTCCTGGATCATGCCAGGATCACTCCCAAAGGAGGGGAGGAGGAGCTCGTCGAAGTCGGGTGTCAGTGTGCCTTCAGAGTGGGAGCGGTGTCTGGGAGCAGTTTGTGCCAGAGGGTTGCTTGAAGCGACATGCTGGTTTTCTGCACCTCCTTCTGAGAGCTTCCTCTGATTACAGCTAACGTGAGAGTCCGACGCCGCAGGGGGTAAACCAAAGTTATTGTCTATCAAAAAGCTCGGCTCAGGGGTTACCGTCTCGTCCTCCGCTCCACAAACAGATCCTTCAGATTGGTTGATTTCGTCGTTACGTGGCTTGCACGCACTGATGGGATCTTCCTCAGTCTTCTGACTTCTCAGCACACAAGTGTGCCGCAGTGCGTCGTCACAGTCTTGACCCGGACTGAGTGCAGTGCTACCAGTGTTGACGAACTCACCAAAAAGTCCGAATGGTACTGGAGGAGGCTGGCTTGCATCCTGCCCTCTTAAACTCTCAATAGGAGAGTCGGACGAGCTCTGCGTCACATCAGGGCGGGAGGTTATGATGTGTGCTGACGGGTGTTTGGAGCGGAGTTCGTTTTTTGGATTTGTAGACATCATCACATCTGAAGTGTTTCTTACAGTTACGGAGGAATCATTTAACACTTTGGAAAAGTCCTCTTTGTTTTCACTGTCAGGCTGTAAAGAGACGTTGGTGTTTGAAAAGTCCAGCGACTGAGTGAATACTTGTTCTCGACTTGTCTTGTCCTCGACTCCACAGATTGATCCTTCAGATTGGTCGATTTTTTTGTTACTTGGCGTGCTTGCATTGGTGAGATCTTCTCTACTCAGCTCACTGCCGAGTGTCGAGTTTTCAGAGTGCAGCGTCTCGTTCGGCTCAGAGCCACCGGAGCATTTAGAGGACGGGAGAGACTTGCAGGTTTGGTAATCCTGAGACTCAGTGCTGACATAAAGACTTTGGAAAATGCTGCTCTGATCAGATGTACCAGTGTGCAACAGTGTGTCGCCAACGTCTTGCATGGATGAGCTCTGCGTCACATCAGGGGAGGAGGTTATGATGTGCACTGACGGGAGTGCGGAGCAGAGTTCATCTTTTTGAGTCGTAGATGTCGTCACATCCGTAGTGTTTCTTACAGGTTCAGAGGAATCGTTTAAGACTTTGGAAAAATGCTCTTTGATTTCAGCGTCAGGCTGTAAAGAGATGTTGGAGTTTTGCTGCAGTTTCGGTATCAATTCAGCATTTGAAAAGTCAGCTGACTGAGTGGCTACTTGTTCTTGACTTGTCTTGTCCTTCGCTCCACAAATGGATCTTTCTGACTGGTTGATTTCTTCGTTACATGTCTCGCACACACTGGTGGGATCTTCCTCAGTCCTCTGACTCTCACTCAGCTCGCCGCAGATCGTCGAGTTCGCAGAGTGCAGCGTCGCGTTTGGCTCCGAGCTGTCGGAACATTTAGTGGACGGGTGAGACTCGCAGGTTTGGTAATCCTGCGAGTCGGTGCTGACGTAAAGACTTTGGAAAAAGCTGCTCTGATCGGACACACAAGTGTGCAGCAGTGTGTCGTCAAAGTCTTGATCCGGACTGTTTGCAATGTGACTAGTGCTGAGGAAATCACCAAAAAGTCTGAATGGTATCGGTGAACGCTGGGTGGCATCCTGCACTCCTAAACTTGTGCTTTCAAGAAGAGACGAGCTCTGCGTCACATCAGGGGAGGAGGTTATGATGTGAACTGATGGGTGTGTGGAGCAGAATTCATCTTCTGCAGTTGTCACATCTGTAGTGTTTCTTACAGGTTCAGAGGAAACATTTAACACTAATAAATCCTCTGAATCCTCTTTGTTTTCAGTGTCAGGCTGTAAAGAGACATTTGGCTGCAGTTCTGAGAGTTTTGGCAACAAGTCGATGTTTGAAAAGTTCGTCGACTGAGTGACTGCATCCTCACTTCCTGTCTCTCTTGCAGCGATCACAGGATCTCCCTCTTCATCCCCCTCTTCATGCTGAATAACAGTGTGCTGGGCCGCTTCGACTGAAGACAGATCGTTGCTCTCAGTGACGTCGTCTTCAGATTCTGAGGGTTTCAGCTTTTTTGCAACCGACGAATCAAAGCCGAAGATTTCAAAGTTGTGTGCCTCCGCTTCCTCGGAGGAGGATGCAGAGAATTTGTCGGAGTAAGAAGAAAGACAGGAGAGGAAATCCTCTTCTGCTGAACTGCCGAGACCCGAGGATCCAGGATCTGGGGAGCTGCTGTTGAGCTTGGCGGTGGAGGTGTGAGCGGGGGCTTGATGCATGTTAGTGTCGGTTAAATCGTCCGTGTTAGTCGGACTGTTAGCTTCATTAGTTTCAGTGCAAGCATCCGGTTTTGGTGAGTTAGAGGGAGTGTTAAAGTTCTCGAAGCTCGTGTGCTCCGGGATCGTCTCAAGGAATTGTGCAAATGTGTCGAGATGATGAGTCGCTTTGTGTCCTTCGAACATAAATTCTGTGCAAAGCTGTGCGTCGTTAGTGTTTTGATGTGTTTTTGGTGGTAATGCTCCTTTATTGTTGCAGTATTGTGGTGCATGCTCACTGGGTGTGTTTTGCTGTGTTTTGCAGTCTGTGGTCAGATCCTCGGGAGACTGCAGCCTGCCAGCTGCAAACGCTTCAAACGATTCGTCCCACTCTGAATCTGGCTCCCCGGCAGACATAAAAGGGTTGGGTAACTTCCTGCTTAAAGGTTTCTCTTCTTTCGGTGGAATCGGAGGAAGAGGTCGTTTCACAGCTTCACTCTTTGCACCAGAGAGGCCTTCTGTGGTTGGGTTGTTGTGATTCGGGTGATTTGGAAAGAGTTGGGTTATCGGGGGCCGGGCGCTGGAGAGATAGGGCAGAGGAGGCAGCAAGGGTTTTAGGGGCTGAGCGGTTAGCGAGTCGTCATAGAAAGGGTTGTGCTGCTGGAGGAGAGAGAAGAAAGGGTTGCAGGGGGATATGGGAGGCGGAGAGGTCTGTGAGGGGCAGAAGGGGTTAGTGTGATGCAGTGGAGACACCAAGGGGGGCCCCGGGGGGTGGTGACAGCGTGGGAGGGGTGGTGGGTGGGGGTCAGTGCTGGGCTCTAGTTTAGGTGACACCACCAGGCTGTGAAAGAAGGGCACACAGTCCTCTTGATTAGTGTGGATTCACACAGCTCAGCTACTGGCCTGCAGCAGCTTCTCTGTCTCAAATCACATCTTAATTATTCTTTTAACAGATTGGCTTCTGTTTAATCTGTTTCTCCTCTTTTAATTCAAAATGAAAAGTTCATTTTAATCCCCTTAAACCCTGTTTTAATTCAGATTTGTCAGTTTTGTTGCCTGTAATAGGGAGTTTCTTTATTGTTGCTTCATTTTCTGGAAAACACATTTAAACCTGCAGTAATCTTTTGGCCACTTGGAGGCAGCACAACACGCTGTAATTATAGACTGTATAAAATAATGGATCTAGTTACTGCCACGTCACCCACTGGTTTGTGGACCCCCGTTTTGCTCCCCAGTTTGGCAAAAAAGTAGCTGTTGGATCTGACCAACAGTCCACATACATTCATACATTTCATTGTATGTATATATTGTCACAACCTTGATTTTTTTTGTTTAGTGCACTTTGCACTTATTAATAAAAACATAATATAACATGAAATAAAATATTTCTGGTTACTGCTGTGTACAGAATCTGGATGTTTTTTGTTTTGTTTTTTGTTCTGGATGTGAGTTATGCACGCTGCTGCCCTCCACAGATCCAAGCTGGACTTACTCAGATGAATCAGCTAAAATCAGCACCTGAACTACATTCATTTTTAGCTTGATTTTCTATCGTTATCTACAAACTAAATTTTGCTATTTGAATAATACAAATAAGGGCTTTAAAATTACTGCTGTACAAACAGTAACAATCAAACATTGTTGAAATCGATCATATATGTTTTCACATCCTCAAAAACTGGCATCAATCCACATCCAGAGAGTCCATCTCTGACCCTCTCCTGTGTGTTCATCGGCCCGTGATGTAATATTTTGCAAGAAAAGTTGATGCAGCTGTCTGTAATGATTACTTAGTGCCACCGGTGCCAACTTGGCACTTTTCCCCAAGGATATAAAAGCATGTGGGAGCGTAGGCTGTCAGAACGTATAGCTTCAGCGCTGGCAGCGTATTGAGTGTACTATGGTCCAGAACAGCTGACCTCGCCTCAATCAGCAGCCGCTTATCTGCCTGATATTTTGTTTACGCTCAGTGTGGAGAAACATTACGATACTGCGGTGGGTTTTTGGTCTCGGTCGAGGTAACTGATAAAAATAAATATGAAAAGAAAAAGTTTCAACCACATAAAACCCGCACACTTTATTGTGCTGCCTTTAGATGCCTCTCACAATCTACTGAAGCTTTTAAAACTGAGCAAATTGGTGTGATTTCTTTTAAATGGCATGACCAACTTGACAAGAAATGTCCAGGAAAATATATTTATCATCATTAAAATGATATACTTAAAATTATGTCACAGACAAAAAACATATATTCTTACATTTTTACACTAATTTCAGGTCATTTTCTTGTTTGTTTTTGTTTAATTTTTGTAACTAATTTCTTGCTATTTTTCAGGGCCATGTCTTGTTAAGTTGCTCGTTGCCTTCAGTTCATGTTTTTGGACGAAATCAAACTGATTTGCTCGGGTTTCAAAGGGTTAAGGATTCTTTTAGACCTGAATTGGAGATGATTTTATATAAAACTGCAGGAGAAATGCTCTCGACACAACAGTGAGCAAAACACGAGAGAGTGCAGTACAGCAGGTAACACCCTCCAAGCAAATCACCCACTTAAAAATGTGCTTGTGTTAGAAGTGGAAATACACACACACACACACACACACACACACACACACACACACACACACACACACAAACACAAACACAAACACTGCCTGTAAGAGAACAAATACTGTTGGAGCACACATCATCATCTTTCCAATGAATTTGACATTGTCAGTGAAGCGAACACAGAGCTTCAGCCTGGTGGAGCAGATCTGTAACCAGAGACTGAGACCAGGAGACCAGGAGCCCAGGAGCCCAGGAGCCCAGGAGCCCAGGAGCCCAGGAGCCCAGGAGCCACGTGCACGGAGCCAGAGGCCACTTCCAGCAGCCACGCCGGTGCACAGGAAGTGAAGAGTAAACTACCATGACGTGTTTTTGAGAACGTGTCAGCGAGGTGATTTCATTTCGTTGTAATTTTTGAGGCTTTGTGCAAAGTTGTACTTCAGTTAATCTAAATTATATCATAGTTTAATTTTCTGAACATTATTTCAACACAGATTTCTGATTTTCATTGTGAGTGTAAAAAAAAAAAAAAAAGAAAACATTATATATTTATATCTTTGTTTAATTTCTATGGATTTTATTTAGTTTTCAGTTTTAACAGAACTTTAATTCAATTTTTAAAAATGTTTTGGGTCATATCTATGATTTTTAACAGATTGAATTTGGGCACATGTTATTCATCCAACTGTAAGTTTTTTTAAAAAAAATTTGTATGAATTTAAATTCCAATAAAAAGACCTTACGCAAAAAAACTGTCAGTGTGTGATCCTGGACAGTGTGTGATCCTGACAGTGTGTGATCCTGTCAGTGTGTGATCCTGTCAGTGTGTGATCCTGTCAGTGTGTGATCCTGTTTCAGTGTGTGTGATCCTGTCAGTGTGTGATCCTCAGTGTGTGATCCTGTTAGTGTGTGATCCTGACAGTGTGTGATCCTGTTTCAGTGTGTGATCCTGTCAGTGTGTGATCCTGACAGTGTGTGTGTGATCCTGACAGTGTGTGATCCTGTTTCAGTGTGTGATCCTGTTAGTGTGTGATCCTGACAGTGTGTGTGTCAGTGTGTGATCCTGTCAGTGTGTGATCCTGTTTCAGTGTGTGATCCTGTCAGTGTGTGATCCTGTGTGATCCTCAGTGTGTGATCCTGTCAGTGTGTGATCCTGTCAATGTGTGATCCTGTCAATGTATAATCCTGTCAGTGTGTGATCTGTGTGTGTCTCACCTGGGTTTGCTGTGCGAGTCCTTCGATCCAAACCATCCCTGTGTTTCTCCTCGGCGGCGGTGGCCTGTTCAGACTCATCCTTGGACTGACCTTTCCCCGCAGACTCACTCTTCCCGTGGGAGAACAAGTTCCTCCTCTGCTTTTTCCCCTGGCTCTCCGACTCCACCGTGGAGGTGGAGGAGGAGGAGGCGGCTTTGGGCGGAGCGGCCCGCTCCTCCTCGTCACCCTGCATGGGGCCGCTCTGCTCCAGGGCCGCCGCTATGGCTGCCTTCTCCTCCTCGCCGGGCCTGTCAAAAGACCAGCGGCGCCCGTCCCCCGCGGGGCCTTTGGGGAGGTCTGAGGAGGGTCTGAGGTTCTGCAGAGACGTGGACAGAGGCAAAGTCTTCTGCAGCAGTCCCAGGCCTAAAGAATCCTTCGGTTTTCCTGAGCCTGGGTCCAGGGGCTGGACGCTGTAAGCATGGCTTCCGTTAACGTACACAGCGGGCTGAGGCACTGCGATGGTGATCTCACCGGCCTCATCGTCGCCAAACTCACACTGGAGAGAGGACGACTTGGGCGACACGTTGGCTGTGTGCTCTGCAGAAAGAGACGGATGAAAAGGGAGAGCAGAGAGACAAAAAGAGGGTGAGATAAAAAATGGAAGCAGATAACCAATGTAACTTAGATAACAAAAGTAACTTAAATTTCTGGCATTTGGTATTTCGGCCTTCACAAGGAGCTGAGGAGGAGAGGGGTGGATCTGACTCACTAGGCGGGTTTCCGTGTGCAAACTGCAAATTCCTGATGGAAAATCCGTCAATATTGAAAAAACTCATGTTTATCGCAAAAAGGTTTTTTTTTCGCTTTTATAGATCATATGAGGTGTAACACCAGGTGTCGGTAACGCGACTTTATGAATGCCAACCGCCATTAAACCCAAAAAAGAAGGGGAAGAAGTACAACAAAGTCACATGACATTCTACAGTATATGACTCAGTATGTGTGGACGCAGGAAGAGATCGAGATCTTCTGAACTCTGATACGAGATACGAGATACGAGACTATCATACTCACTACGATAGTTAGTGAGTATGATAGATAGTGAGTATGATAGTGAGTATGATAGTTAGTGAGTATGATAGATAGTGAGTATGATAGTGAGTATGATAGTTAGTGAGTATGATAGATAGTGAGTATGATAGTGAGTATGATAGATAGTGAGTATGATAGTGAGTATGATAGATAGTGAGTATGATAGTGAGTATGATAGATAGTGAGTATGATAGTGAGTATGATAGTTAGTGAGTATGATAGTGAGTATGATAGTTAGTGAGTATGATAGTGAGTATGATAGTTAGTGAGTATGATAGTGAGTATGATAGTTAGTGAGTATGATAGTGAGTATGATAGTTAGTGAGTATGATAGTGAGTATGATAGTGAGTATGATAGTTAAATATTTGTCAGTGGTGACGCGGCCTCGTTCTCACCTGGGCTGTTGTCGACTGTCAGGTTGCTGCTGTTGCTGGGCGAGTTGGAGAGGTCGGAGACCACCACGCTGATGCCGGCCGTGGGGCTGAGGCTCCTCCCCGTGAAGACGACTCGCTGCTCTCCGAGCCGAGCGATGTGCTGGAACGAGTATCCGAGGACTTCCTCAGCTTCCCTCTCAGGAAGAAGGTCCTCATCTTGCTCCGCCGGACCTCGCCCCCCTCGTCGTCCTCGTAGTCCTCCTCCCCGCCTCCGTCGCTCGGCAGTCGGTGCCGCATCCTGTAAAGGGACGCGGTACCGCTCGACACGATGGCCGACGCCGAGTCCTCGTCGCTGGATCTCCTCTTCCCCTTCATGCGCTCTTTGAGCTTGCCGAAGGTGGAGGCGCTCTTGTCCTTCATGACGAGGTCGTACATGCTGGCTGTCAGGTTGTTTCGGGTGAACTGAACGGTGACCTGAATGTCTCCTCGCTCCTTCTCCTTCTTCCCCGTCTTCGAGTTGAGTTTGTACCACCTGAGACAGAAGAAAATCCGTTCATATGAGATTAGTTAGCGGCCAACAGGAAATCAATTTATTCATGAAGCCATGAAGCATAAAAACATGACTTGTATTATTTTTTGGGTGTCATTCTGGGCTTTTGCTTTGGAATTTGTTATTTTTACTATTTTCAACCTGCACCTTGCATGTAGTATATTGAAAATAATTCATTTTTTGTTTTGTTTTGTTTTTTTCATCTAAAAACATGGTGGCATCATGACAAAAACCTGGAAATCCTGAAAATTAAAATATTTTGATATTTATGATTAGGACTGATGTTGCTTAAAAATATAACTCAATGAAAGTAAAAAATAATATTAATGTGTAATACTTTAAAGCTTGATTGATGTGTGTAATATTAAAGCGGGCCCTAAAGGGTTGAGCATTGAGTGTTTTGGTCATGAATTAATGTGAAGGAGTGTACTGTTACCATGAATGGGGCTAATCTGTCCTCACACAGGCTAAGAGCGTGTCTGTGTCCCACTAACACCACAAGGCTGCGTGTGTCCAGACATCCCACAATACCTCGGGAGGCCCGTTGTGTTCTGTCATCAGACCGGGTGAACAAGAACAATGCAGTAAAACAATGCACATTTCTGACTGAGCACTGAGTGTCCTACATAAACACGACTAAAACACACGCTTCCCCACAACGGTGCGGGTACAGAGGACAGTTCTTAGAAACGCTGTGCACCTCGAGGCGTAACACTGCCAACAAATCCACCGCGCCGTGACTCATGGGAAAGTCTCATCTGCTGACCGGTTTCAGAAAAAATAATATGACTGAGAAAAACTCCCCCAGTTACCATGTGTTCGTGACACTGCGAGCTGCCAACGGGAAGCTATCAGAGCAGGGACTGAAGACCGGGCCTGAAACCAAGACCTGCTTTATTTTCTCACTTCCTGTGCTGCTGGGCGACTCTCACCTCACACCTCCACCGCTGAGTCTTTTCTCTATTGTTCAGAAATAACCTCTATGAAACGTATCTGCACAAATTTCACAATTATATTCCGTATCTGAAGGTTAAACTATGTATCGTGGCTCCGAATTCAAGGATTACTTGACTCTATGAGAAAAAGCTTCACAGAAATATTATGTAACTGTATTCGTAAAAAAAATTATCCAATCTTTGAGGACAAAAAAAGGCAAAACTCAGAGGGCCAATGTGATGCATGGCTCCAGTGCTACATGCTTTAAAACATAAACCATTAAAAATACACTTTGAAAAAACTACCCTTTGAAACCTTAGTATATAAAAACACAGGACGAAGGCAAATTTAAAAAAAAAAACAAAAACAAAAAATGTTTCAGTCTCTCCCCACAATAACAACAACAACAATTTTCAGATTGTTTTCTTGTCACGTTTTACCAATTTCTTGCAATTTGCTCATTGCCTTTACCCACATTTTTGAGGAGAATTAAACCTTTTTGCTCAGGTTTCAAAGGCTTAAATACTTGTGAAAGACGTCTAACAGCACAAGAAAAACTGATGTCCATTCAGGTCTCAGAGGGTTAAACTGAAACATTAAACAAAATAAATGAAATAAAATTTAGGTAAATTTGTAATTGCAAAAAAGAAGTGAATTTAGTATTAATGCACACATTTAAAACAGGATGTCAGAGGAGGCACATTAACCTAAATTCTGCTTTGTGATCGACTGAAACGTCTGCTGAGTAAAAATGAAAACCTAAACGACATGCTGTGGAAAAGTCAAACATGGAACTTTAGAAAAGTGAGAAAAACGGAGGATTAGACCTGAAAGACGAGACATGAACAGAAACTGTTGCGAACGCACTGATATGATCCGAGAAGAGGAACCTCTCACATTAACTGCACAGCTATCTCAGACACCAGAGAGCTTTTCATTTCCCCCAAACCGCAAGATTTCCTCCTTTTTTTCTGCAAACCTTCAGAATGAGGACGCAGAAACTCGGCGAGGCAGAACAGTAACACGGGGTACGACTCACATAATGTTAAACAAAGGCTGCAGATGTTTTTTTACTAAAGTGGTGATCTGTTGGTTCAACCAAAATGTCATTTTTAAAACTGTTGATGTGAAATAATATTGTGTATTAAGGCTGCAATTATCTGTGCAAACTCATGTTTTTTTATCATCGTGTGTCCACTTTCTCCATTCACATGTTTTTGGGGGTCATGAACGCAGCAAGTAGTGGAACTTTTTTTCCCTCAGCAGCTGTTTGAGAAGTCGCAGGGTTAATAACAGATCGATCCCATCAGAGCTCATCAGATGAGATAGATGGAGGAGAGCAGCAGCTGCTGAGTGAAAGCAAACTTTTAGACCCAGCGCAATGAACCGGTAAGTTTCGGTTTCACTGCGTCTGACGTGCGGCTGCGTCTGTCTGCGCTCCGACAGTGTGGCGCAATCTAAACTGAACAGTGTATATTCGAATGCGGTGTTCAGTCCCGGGAACAACACCAGCATTTCACACGGCAAGTTTACATACAAAGTCAATGCAATGATGTGAAAACATGCGAATTCATGCTGAGCATCAGACGCATCGGGACGGACACAAAAACGTGCATTTTGCGTCTTCGTGCAAGTTGAAATTTTTCAGCTTGTGCAAGACTTTTGCATAATGTATATATATACATATATACATATTTATATTTAGAAAGAGAGAGCCAGGAAACTAGTTTGACAAAAAAAAAGTTGGTATAAATTTAAAATGATTGGAAGAAATATCACTTTATCACTAAAATAATTACCTAACATAATATATTTTAGTTACTGTTATCTGAAAAAAAAAGATCCATTCACTGGTGCAGAAAAAGTAGGACTGGTCTCCTGATGTTTAATAAAAGTCTGAGTCCTACAGTCGTCTAAACTCGGTGTGCCCTTTGTTTCCAGGTCCTGCAGAGTTCAAACATGAAGCTGTTTGATAACACAGGAGAGGAGACAGGAAACTTCCCTTCTCTAACACAAACACTGCTGTAATTGTAGGCTGCAAGAAAAAAACCCACTTCTATAATTCACGGCACAGGCTGTTATGTAATCATCATCATCATCATCCTGCCGCTGACCTCGAGCTCAGCCCTGACAGCACGGTTACACCCGACACGAACAGCAGCGAAAACAATCAAACAAACTCGGAGAAACACAAATAACAAGCAGGTGGAGCCGGGAGGAATGCTGCTGCTCTTTATGGCTCCAAACATGACGCATAATAAACTGAAAACAATGGAAACACACGAGAAATGTTTTCACTCATCCACATTCACAGAGTCAGACGGAGCGAGTATAAGCCGTGGCATTAGGTTTCTGCATTTGCATAAAAATCAATCAAACAGAGGCTGAATTATTCTAATCCAGACGTTTACTTTGGTACATTTCATTAAATCAAATCCTGTTACTGGATTATCAGACTACATGTAAACAAAGAAAATTCCTGAGCTCTGAACCCGACGTGTCTTCTGAATGTTCATTTTGTAAACCAGTGCTTCCACCTCTCATGCCTGTGAGGTGTGGACTCGAGTTTCACATCGACGCTCCAACAATAGTATCAGTCCTCCTCTGATTCGGCAGCCAACTCCCTGCAGCCGAGGTGTGGCTCAAATTCCAAACACAGGACCTGTGAGCTATGTCAGAGTTTCCTTTTGCAAAATCAGCAGCTACTACGACCGTCATCGGATCATTAATGCAGTTAAAGCCACTACTCATAGAGCACGTCTCCCTCAAACATTTATTTTTTGTTTCTTTACACACTGGCTTGATTTCTTTCAAAAACATGGGAAAAAAGGCAAATAGCAACAAAAGAGGAGATGACCGAAAAATTATAAAGAAATTAGTAAAAAGTGGGGCTGTGGCAGGTCAATATTAATATTCAATGATTTGTTTTGTTTCCTATATGAAGTTTTTAAGCTTTAAGAGGCGAAACTGGACATTTAGAGTGACGACAGCATTCACATCATACAGTAAAACAAGCTAAAGGCACTAAGAATGGATCGCAAATGTGCAACAACATGTTTTGCCAACACTAGATATCCAAAAAAAAGCCGAAGGCTGTGTCATACTAAACAGCTGTGAGCTGTAAATTCAGCACTTCTAAGCAGCAGAGCAGTTTCTCTCTCCCTCCGTGCTGCCGCTGCACGAATCAAGAGTGGTGTAAAAGAACGCTCACTCCGCAGCAAAATCTGGGGACCAAAACGTCCCCGGCAGTAACCTGCAGCACACTAAGTAGCAAAAAATAAATATGGAAAAATATTTAATTAACTTTTACAAAACAAAATGAAATAAAATAGTCTAAGAAAAAGTACAAAAAAATTGTTTCAATTAATTAATCAATTAATTAAATTAAAAATTATATAATTATTTATTTAAAATTAATTCAATAAATAAATAAAAACAAAGAAAATTAAAAAAAAAAAAAAAAAACAACCGAGGAACTGACCTAAAAAAAATCCTTAAAAATCAAACCAATTTGTTCAAGGTTCAAAGGCTGAAATACTTGTGAAAAGTATCTGAAAACCAGCATAAGTGCTGTCACTCCAGATTTCAAAGGGTTATATTTTATATACTCACTGTATCATAGTTTATAAAATTTATGATAAGAATTATGAATACAGTTTGGATTTTTTTCTAGTAGCCCCCTACAGATAATTTTCAGGTCATTTCCTTGCCACTTTTATTTTATTTTTTATTTTTTTTGTAATTTGCTGGGTATTTCTTGCCAAGTTGCTCCCCCCTACACATTTTCAAAGAAATCAAACCAATTTTCTCAGTTTTCAGAGGTTTAAATGCACATGAAAAGTGTCTGAACGCAGCACAGGAGAACTGGTGTGAAAACTGTTCATATAAAAAGACTGAGAAGAAGAGTTCAAAAGTTCTTCTCCTGACTCAAACATTTCGAAAGCTATTTTCATGACACACAAACCGTCTTTTGTTTTTGAAGATGATGCAAAAAAAAAAAAAAGTTTGAGGCCTATTTACACACAAGCACCTGTGCTGGAGGGTCATGTGACTCATAATACAGCCCGACAAAAGGCCCAAATACAGAAACTGCAACTCAGACAAAAACATCAGCCTACAGCTTGAAGCCCACGTCCTCGACCAGAGAACAGGCTGTTACTGAAGAGGACCCAGTTTCCCAAAACACACACACACACACACACACACACACACACACACACACACACACACACACACACACACACACACACACACACACACACACACACACACACACGCCTGTACAGTTCACTGAGGCCACTGTGCTGATACTGCAGAGTATTTGTGGTTTAAAACATCCACTGAGAAGCATAAAACATCCCAAAACCACAACAATCTTCATACCGAAATGTTCTGCCTGTTTTTTTGTGTTTTTTGGAATTTCTGGGAGTCTGCACAGCCGACTGTCCCATTCCAGAGCTGCAGAGCGTGACTGCATATCTGCTTCCCCATCTTACAACAACAGGAAATCACAACACTCCACCCCGTCCCTGCATGACACCATCTCCTCATCTCACCCCCCCATCCACCGAGGAGCAGATAGGAACGTTTTTTATGAGCTTTATTCTCAGCTTCATCTTACAAAGTCAGCCGTGGATCCCCAGAAACTTCCCTTCGAGGCTGAAATTACAAGAACAAGTAGGCTATCGGCTTATTTTATCCAGCGTGCGCTCGGCGTCTCTGTGGGACTCTGGCTGGTATCAGAGCCACACAGAAGAGACTCGGAAATAAAACTGGTGCCGAGGGCGCAGGATCTGTCAGCTGTGCACTTAACTCACCAAACATATTGGTGTTTCAGGTTTTATCGCTCTGAGATGATTTTTTTTCTCCCAGAGGAGTCAGAGAGGTTTGTTGTGAGGCTCTACAGGAGCAGAGAGCGAAAGCATTTGAACCTAAAAAACTAAAAATTAAATAAATAAAAAGAAATGACCAAAGAATCTACGAGATATTATTTAAAAGTAGGATAAAATCACCTGACAATTAGCCAAAAACAGAAAAAGGAAGAGCTTAACAAGAGCATTTAAACCTAAAACAAAAAGTCTTGATTTCTTTCAAAAACAAGGCAAGGCAATAAGTGAAAAAAATGAAGAAACAGAAAAAGGAAATTACTCCCAAATTTGCAAGATATTAGTAAAACGTAGTATATAATCACCTGACAATTAACCAAAAAAAGAAAAAGGAAAAAAATGCTTGAAAATTATAATAATTCTGCAGCATAATCATTAAATATGCAGCTATGTCATTATAAATAAAGTTTTTCCTAGGCTTTTTTTTAAAAAAAAAAATCTAAACATTTTTCTGATTTTTTTAAAATAATTTTTTTAATCTACAAATCAAGTCAATTTAAAAAAAAAAAACCTCACATTTATTGCAAGAAAAAAAAGGTCTTATGCTCACATGAGGTGGTATTTCAGGCAATTCAAAAAAGCCATATTTGACAAAACTACAATAGAAACACTCTTTAGTCTTTTCTAGGTCACATGATGCTATGTTATGTGCTTGTCAGTAGGAACTGGCTCCCTCATGATGCAGCAGGAGCTACAGGAGCTGTTATTGCATCACATAACTCTGAGAAAGTTGAGCGGATCATCAGGAAGTTTTGAATCCACAATTCCTCTGTGAAATCGCGGACTATCAGCTCCCAGAAATCCCTCGAATGCAGCGCTGCTGCTGGCATTAAGTGTTTCGAAACGTACAATTATTGTTCAATTTTTGTCCAAAGAAGCGGGGACTCACAACATTACGCTGCTTATTGATTAAGATGAATGTTCCCTTTGAATGTGAAATATTGGATTCATGAGGACAAACAGTCATTCAGCAAAACTGTCACCAACAAGGTCAAACTGGAGCCATCAGAGCTGAAATCCAGCTGAAGACGCTCAGTGACGCCCAGCAAAGACGGATAATCAGATTACAGCGTGAAGCCACTTTACAGAGGGAGGCATGCAGGCAGGTGAGCGCTGCTGCTTCATTTCAGTCGTCGACGGGAAACGTCCCATTACATCTCTATCAATGAAACCAGCCAGCCAACTCTCCAGGAGCATTGTGGGTAACGCTGCCTGGATTCCTGCCTCCTCAGCAGAAGCAGCAGACGGGCGGCGAGAGACGCAGACCGCATTCCACATCTGGATGTGATGAGCTGTAACCTCAACACCAACTTCCCTCCTCCGACGCTCACACAGCCGAGCTTTGTGTGTTTAAACCACACCTCCTCAGGACCGCAGAAACACACGGCAGGGGGCTTTTTTTCAGTTAAGTTGCTTAAAAACAAAAAACAAACAAAAGTTATCAATCCTTAGCAGACTGAGAGGCCGGGTCAGCGAGGAAGAAATACACTCAGACAAAATAAATGCTTAAGCAGCCAGTTGCTGCCCCAACATATATTTATATTTCTTTTATTTGTTTTCAAATCTCTGATTTGTGTGCAACTTAATTCCAGAGTTATGCTGTATGATGATTTTATTTTCACATTTATAAATATATATATTTCTATATATTGTTAGGTTTTATATTTTTGGCACTCGTGCATGTAAAGCTGTATTTTATGTATGAAAGGTGCCATACAAATAAAGATTATTATTACTGCTATTATTTTACTATTATTGTTATTATTTTTAATTTTATTAATTATTTATTATTATTATTTATTATTACTTTATTATTATCATTTCTACATTTTAACACATTTTAGATCATTTTCTGTTTTATTTTATTTATTTACTTTTTTCTACTGTTTCAAAATCTCAAAGGCAGGCCTCATGTTTTTTGGGGAGGGGTGGGGGTATTTTTAGGTAATTTTAGGTGTTCAGGTTTCAAAGGGTTAAGAGGATAGTGAAGGTTATTTTGCAGAATCAGAGTGGTCAGCTAAATCTTGTCCTGTAGACATGATTCAATCAATTGTTTGATTAATTGCTAATGTTGATGGAGCTAACGGTGGCTAACACTAGCATCCCTTAGCATTGTCTGCTTTGTTGACATTAGCACGGTGGCTAATTAGTTAGCTACAGAGGGAGTTCTCTGACCTGAACTGAACCGAGGACCCGCGGGGACAAAAAAAGACAGTTTAGGGCTGCTGCGTGACAGTGACCCAGATCTGGAAACAGCTGACTGATAAAACGTCCTTCACCTAAACCACGACGGTCGAGTGTCTCCGTCTGATCTCGGCCTCACCGAGGCTGCGTGATGATGCCACACAGGCTGATGGGAGATTTGTGATGCAGCAAAACAGCCTCCACATGACTCAGGGATAAAGCAGGAATACAGACGTTAGAGGCAATACAAGTAAAACGTCAGCTGCTGTATATCCTGCTGCCTGCAGTGTGTTTTTAACCCTTTAGGGCCCGCTTTAATAGTACACACTCCTATCGCTCTGCGCACAAAATGACATTTTCAAAATCAAAAACATTATACATAAATGTTATTTTCTACTTTCACTGAGTTTTTTTATAACCAACATCAGCCCTAGTCATAAATATTAAATATTGAATCATTTTCAGAATTTTAACCCTTTAAAAGCCAGGTTTCTGTCATGATGCCACTGTTTTTAGAATAAGAAAAAACACAAAAATTAATTATTTTCAATATACTACATGCTGAATATTTTTTTATTATCACAGCTGAGGATGAGGAGGTCAATGATTAGCAGCAACACTGATTTTTATAAATTATTAGATTTTGCACAGTGGCAGATACTGACACTCACTGTTCTGCACACAAAATGCAGTTTTTCAAAATCAGGCTTTAAAAAAATATTATATATTAATATAATTTTTTTCATTGAGGTTTGTTTTTTTTCCCCAAAATCAACCCTAATCATAAATATCAAATATTCATTCAGTTTCAGAATTTTAACCCTTTAAAGGCCAGGTTTTTGTCATGATGCCACTATGTTTATAGATGAAAAAAACAACACAAAAAATGAAATATTTTCAATATACTACATGCTAAGTAGATTTTTTTGTTGGGAAATGGGATCTGTCAATGATTGTGACCTTGTGGAAATAGCTTTTATTTTCTCCCTCTGACAAATATTGACAAAAAAAAATGTGGGATCAAAAATGTCAGTTTGAATGGGTTTCAGTGGAGTATTTTTTGCACTTAACAGTGTGAATTTAAGAATTTAGTTTCTACAGTGTATTTTAGACTTATTGTAGGAGCTGAGTTGGAAATCCACTGATTAAACAAAAATAAAAAAATTGTAAAAATGTATGCCATATGCATGAACACAGCCAAAATTAAAAAAAAAAAAAAAAAAAAAAAAAGTAGAGGAATGAAAAGCATGTTAAATGCCCCAAACAGTCCCTAAGGGGTTAATCTGATAAACCTTCATGTTTTCAACAATCTGAGGAACATTACGATCGAGGACCGACGGTCACACTGTTATGTAACTTCTCATGTCCATTAGACGGTTTTCCCTCCGGGCAGCAGCTACTGAAGGTCTGTCTGCTCTTAACAGAGGATTTGTTTTGATGTACATCACACACACGGACACACACGGACACACACACACACACACACACACACACACACACACACACACACACACACACACACACACACACACACACACACACACACACACACACACACACACACACACAGCCTCACTCAGCAGATGGAGGTTCAGGCCGGCCTCGGTAACACTCACTTGTCTGAAACGACATCAGAGCTTTGCTTCCTCCAGATAAACAGCATGACGGGATGTGAAACTGAGACTGCGATGGCATTACAAAGAGTGGCTGTAAAATACCAAATCTAACATCTAAATCATAATATCAGCACTGCAGAAAGCATCATAACAGCACCGTGAAAAATCACTCATCTGCAGAAAAAAAGAACTGAAACTTTAATTTACTCTCTCGCGAAGAAATTTGATTATTAAGGAAAAAATGTGCACGACAGCTTCAATATTCAGCAAAAGCCTCATAAAATGGAATTGTTTTTGATAAAAACGTGGGCTGCTTGTTAGTTTGTGTCCACAGTGTGTTGATCCGGCAACGTTTCTGTGGCTTCCTCCTGTCAGACCCTGCAGGGGAATTTACTCGACGCCCACCTTTCCGGGAATCTGCTCTACACAGATAGCTCAACGTGAAAATACATCACGGCCGCTGCTTCCTCTGTGCCACCCGTTAGAGAGCAGCTGCTTCCAGAGCAACAAACTGCTGAATACAGATCAGACATGTTGGGACACGTTTGCAATTAAGCATTCATGTGATTGTTTTGATGCTGTCAATGTTAATTTGTGACACTAAAGGCGTCTTAATATATGCAATAACACTAATCATTTCATGTTTTTTAAGTAAGAAAATCCAAACTACAGATTTAATAATGTTTTGCCTCACTGCAGATCTACAACTGATGATGAGGCTTTTTTCGTCATACATTATGTCTTAAGTTTGTAAAATGTCAAAACGCTTTAAATTGCTTTTTTGGTTCCACAAACATTTCGAAATCCAAATATATTTAATTTAAGGTTATAGACCTAATTATTGTGACGTCGCCCGAATACGTGCACAACAAGCAATTGTTTTGGATTACTGAGATATTTAAAATCGGCACACTTCTTTTTGTTACTGTCACATATAAATATAGTTAACCACGGGGGTCCAATTTCACATTTCTGCTGTCCTTATTAAATTTACTGTGTTTCTTAAATAGCGTCTTTGATAAACAAATGCTAGCAGCTCAGAGGCAATGTACTGTTGTAGACGGAGCTGCAGCAAAACATATTTCAGCCACATTGAAAAAATCAATATCACTGTAAGGCCTGAAACACACTGCACGAGTGAGCAGCGCGTGACAGCAACCTCGCCAAACTGCAGCATGCTGCACGCTCGCTGCGTCCACACTGACAGCGACGCCTCTGTGACGCTTCTGCAGGGCCGCCTGCTGCTATGAGTTCTGTTTGTCCACATTTAAAAGCAAATATTTCACGTTTATGAAGTTGTGCAGCTCCTGCACCGTCAACAACACAGTCCTTAACACAATAAAACACAATACAATGTCTTGTGTCAACAACTGATGGGATTCTGTCGACAGTGCAGTGTCAGAGGACTTTTATTTTGAAACATAAAGTTTGAGTAAAACTGATATATTAGTATATCCTCATCTCTGTGACAGATAAAGAGACTGAAACTGTAGTAAAAGCTGGTATCGAGACAATGTAATTATCAAAAAAACACTTTCACTGTCTATGTCTGATGACAACCGCACACGACACCGTTTCTCTAAATGTGACGCAGCTGAGCAGCAGCAGCTGAGCAGCAGCTGAGCAGCAGCTGAGCAGCAGCTGAGCAGCAGCTGAGCAGCAGCTGAGCAGCAGCTGAGCAGCAGCTGAGCAGCAGCTGAGCAGCAGCTGAGCAGCAGCTGAGCAGCAGCTAGCAGCAGCTGAGCAGCGCTGCTCATGCAGTTAGTGTGGCTGCTCTGATTCGTTCACATGGGCGCCGAAGAAAGAAAAAACAGGTTTGCGACACTGTTTACCTTACACACTAACCAATCAAGAGGTATATATGATCATTATAACTTTGTTAATATGACAAAGTTTCAGGTGGCCTCAGACTTTTGCACAGTGCTGTAATTAGCCTTTTTACTGTTTTAGGAGAAAAATCTGACTTTTATTTTGTTTGAACATAACTTTGGCTGCTTAGCTTACAGAAGAAAGGACAGAGAGTAAAACTCAAACATCATCCAGGATCGGCTAGTGGGGAAAAACAACATGGTGGATTCTAATGTAACCTGTAACACTGAAGTTCGTGATGATGTGCTCCTTCAACGTCACGCTCGCTTACAGCTGTTGGTAGTAAGCTTGTTAGCCGAGCACATGAATGTTTGTTTATTGTTTTATTTAATTTTTTGGCTTAAAAAAAGTCCTTTCAAGTCAACAAAGTCGTATGATGTCAGTATTTACATCGAGTCCAAGTTCGTTTGGATTTTAGAGTCTGAAGTCACTAACTTCACGCCTCTTCTCTGACACTACAGCTCACTGGTTTAATCATCTTTTTCCTTCTTTCTCTCACCTGCAGTGAACTCATCATCTCCCAAAATCTAAATTTAACTCTCATCCTTCATTTCCAGAGTGTGACTGGAACACGCTGATTCAGAGGAACACTGCGTGAAAACTGATGAATTCTGCAGAGAATAAAACCGGTCAGAGTCTCAGAAGAAATGGGCCGTTTCACCCTGACGGATCTCCATTTACTGAAAAATACGAGCCAGAGCGCGGCGTCACTGAGACGCCCCGGCCTCCTCCACACGCCTTTATAAATATTACAAACTGTCAAGTGAAGGAGTCTGCACCACTGGATGTGACCTACTGTCACTGAAACACACAAACTGGAAATGAAAGATTCTCCGGTCATCTGTACGAAAAGAGATTTTTGTTTTTGCTTTGTTTGTGTTTTTAAAGTACCTGTTTTTTTTCTCACCTGAGAGGTTAATTTATTACACTTTTAATATCAGATTTTACTGCCAACATTAATCCCTCCTTCTCGGTTTTATCACCATGCAAATGAAGCTCGCCTCAAACAAAATACCAGTCTTGAGAAACCTATTATTACTCTATCATGAGATAACACAGATCACACTGCTTTACTCTGAAGGGCGTGACTGGAAACAGCCCAAAATTACAAATCATCCTGCAGTGAAAACATGCAGTTCTTTAACAGTGAAAACTGTGTGGTCATGTGTTGTTTTGGTCAGCCTCTGTCTGTTTTTAAAGCTGCAGAAAGATAAATTCAGTCAGTCGTATCTACCTGTGAAAACTTTTCTGATCTCAAAGCATTTTCAGATATTAAAAAGCTGTAAACAAAAAGAGAAACTCCCGCACACTGTCCCGCTTACTGCTGACATGTTTGTTTTTAAAAAACGAATTTTAAAAAACGACATTTCGGGCTTAATCATCCAATCAGACGGCTGCTGAGACTGATGGTCACCTGAAACTGCTTTGCATCGTCAGACAGACAGCAGAGCTACGTTTTTGTTTTTACGATAAATCGCAAATTCAAACGGTCACAAGACACAAGCCTGTGAATAAAAAGAGCAAAGAGAATAAATACCAAATGCATCATTCAGCATCCGTGCAGTCAATAAAAAATCTATTAAAAGCTGGAATCAAAATATAATAAACTGAAAGAAATGTGTTTAACAGCAATAGATTTATTATTATTTTTTGAACTACTTTTTTGTTTAACTCCCAGATTCTTTCGGTTTATGGATTGCTGCCTCCCTGACGCACCTGTCACCTGCAGAGATTCTCTTCAGCTGTTAAAAAGCAAATAACTGCTGCTGTACGGGCAGCGCAAATGCTGCTTTAGGAGAGCAATGTTAAAATCTGCAGAGCCGTCCTTTAAATAGACTGTCTGCATATTTATAATATGAGAGCCAAGCATACTTTTTATTTATCACTCAAAAACATGAAATACCTTTAGTCACTGATGTTTCAGTGTAACAATGAGACAGGTTTGAAAACTCATTCACAAATTTGATTGTAGAGTTGATTATAATTATCGCTTTTATCATCTTAAACTGTGGCACAGAAACAACTCCGCCTCCTAAAACGTGGCTCATGTTTTAGTGGACGTTTCGAGGGGGACATGTGCGAGCAGCGTTGACGGAGAGACGTGTTGACCTGCCCGGATTCACTGAATACCACACGGAGACACTGAATGTCCCACGACAGCAAACTGCTGACTCGTCAACACCGCAGACCGACTCTAACCTTCAGGTGACCAGCTCGGACAGACGGAGACCGCTGCCCCTTTCATCTCATGTTCACAGGTGTGTCTGAGTGCAGTCGGGTCGGCTGCTCCTCATCTTTATCAAACTGCCGTAAATGATTAAAAAAATAATTAAAGAAAGGGAGCTTTGTGTTCATCAAAAAGCCAAAATATTCAGTCAGAATACAAATGAACACTGGACTGAAAACACTCTGGCACATGCAAACACTCCTACTGATGATGCACTTTTTATTACTCGGTCAAATTTGAGGGTTTAGTGGTGTGCTTCACCTCCTCTGCATGACTCGCCTGCAAACATCCTGGTTGTGGCAATTTGAAAAGAGTTCAGTGGTTTTATCCAGGTTTTGACTGCAATTTTTAACACAAATATGACGCTTTGTGTGTTAAAGTTGCTTTAAAAAAAGACCGTTGATTGTTTTTTAAGTTGATAAAAGTAATTACGTTGTCTGGAAGAAGGTTAAAAAAGCACGACCTCGTCTCATTATGGTTTGATGGCAGGAAATGTTTCAACCGTCCAAAAAATCAGCTGTAAACACCAGGCTATGCTGTCAGTCTCTCTGAATGAAAAGTTTCTTTGTATGTTCTGAATTTTGCACCAACCTATAATCAAACAAAGAAAAGAGTAGCCTCAATTGACCGTAATGCATTGCTGTCATGAAAGTTTGTGCTTATTCTCCAGGAGGAGTTAAAAGGCATTTTGGGGATTGTAGGTCGTCTACTTCCACATTAAATTATGTTGTACCGGGACGTCTCCTCGAGTATTTTACCAAGGATTTGAAGCTGAATCCATGCTTGACAAACTCGAGTTTCTACAATTTCTTCATGATTATAAATTATTATCTATCATAAGAAATTCAGTTCATGTAAGTCTAACGGCCCAGACACACCAAACAGACATCAGAGGCATGGCAGCAAGCAAAGACCCCCTCCAGCCGGCCTCACGTCACAATGTCGGGGCTGAAAAGTTGTGTTCGTTGAGGTAAAATCACTATTTTAGTCACAGGAGTCTGGTGGCTTTGAAAAGAGCAGATAGGTTTCAGTCTCAGTTCAATTCTCGGTCGGAAAGGACTGTCTGACACCATGTTTAAGAATATATTCTGAATTTAAGATACACTTTTAAGATACACTAAATTATTTTTTAAAAATTAATAAATTAAGTGGTCCTTTTTCAAGGTTTCTGCAGGTTCTTACAAAGTCTTAAATCTAAATTTATAAATATTGGACGTTAAAAGTCTTTAAATAGTCTTAAATTAAATTTGTGAGGTCTTAAAGACCACAAATATTTTTCAAATGTCATGTATCCATCATTTAATTCCTACAAAAAAAACCTACTCTGTAGTGGAACACATATATGCAACTTGACGTTGTACTTCATTAATTTTTCAAAAAATCAGTCTTAAATTTGGTTAAAATTATGTTAAAATATCTTCAAAAACAATGAATTTAAACATCAAATACCTGTCCACATCCTGTTTTTTAGGCGGATGACCCTTTGGAGCCTGGATCAACATCAGCTCTCTTGTGCTGCGTTCATTTGCTTTCACATGCTAGTTAACCCTTCGAAACCTGAGAAAATTGATCTGGTTTATTTTGAAAACATGGGGAATAAAAGCCATGACCAACAGGACAAGAAACACCAAAGACATTGGTGAAAAATGACCTAAAAAAAAGTTTTAAAAAAGAGAGGGAAACTTATCCAAAAATTAATGTCCAGAAAATTATATGTATAATAATTTCATACTTAAAATCATGTTACAGAAAAAAAAAATACAATAAATAAGTTTTTCCCCAACACTTTTAAGGTCGTTTGTTTGTTTGTTTGTTTGTTTGTTTGTTTGCATATTTTCAGGTAATATTATTGTACCTTTTTATTTTCTTGTTATCTTGTTCTTTGCCTTCTCCCTGTGTTTTTGAAAGAAATGAAACCTAATTTCTCAGGTTTCACAGGGTTAAAGGAGAGCTGGTGCACCAAAACATTGCTGTCCTCCTCAAAATAACTCTGAGGGTTGAAGTTTCCTTTAAGGTTTTGCAAATGTTTAACCTGTTTGTTGTTTGCAACATCAAACTTTGCATCCCATACTCCGGTGGGTGTTCCTCTGTAAAACAACATGTTATGCTAAAAATACCTCGGAGCTCTGGGATCATGAATCGGTTAGATAATCCCTGGAATTGGGACAGGCATTAATCCCCCTCCCTGCTCTACGCCATGCCTCAGCTATTAGCGAAACAACATTTTAAGAAGCCACAACAGCACCTACTGTGGACCCCCCGGAGGAGGGGATGTTTCTAGAAGGTTTTGGGGGGAAGCCTGGGTGATGTGGATGGTGTTCAGATGAGTTAGTTTGTGGGAGGAGGAGGGAGGGTGTGTCTGCAGGGCCCTGATGCAGCACCAGAGACTTGACAGCTGTGTTTATGTCCGACAACAAACTGGACAAAAGCAGAGACACCCTGACGAGTTCAATGAGAAAAGCGGATGAAGCATGTGTGCAGGTTTTGTGCACCCTCATCTGCATGCTGACACACACACATACATTTATGACACACACAAACAGCTCAACTCACTCGTTTTTCACGCATCTGGTCTCGTGGAAGACCTTATCCAGCTGGATCACCGCTTGTCCCAGGAACACGTCCATGCCGATGAGCGCCCGGTGCATGACGATGAGGATCAGCTCGTTGCTCGCGGCCGGGCAGCTGCTCCGCCCGCCGCTCTCCAGCACGCCGGGCTGCAGCTCGAAGGAGCACTCCTCCCTCCACTCCGGCTCCGTCGTCTTCTCGACCACGCACGTCGAGTATTTCTCCTTCCCCAGCTGGATGATGGTGTACACGTCGCTGGTGCCGTGCTTGCCCTTGCCCCGTAAGCCCCTGCCTCTCAGCACCGTCACCTGGACGTGCGTCGGTACCCATTTCTGGTCCTCCTCTACGGTTAGCGAGGACATGTCCCCCTCCAGACAAGACAGACAGACAGACCGACCTGCCGCGACGAGGGGAGAGTCTGCGCTGGCGTCTCTGGGTGTGCACGGTCACATCAGCTCCGGGGTCGGCGGGCGGTGCCGCATTATGGCTGTCCGTCGCTGTGCTGAGTCCCGGCTGCTCCCCGTGTTTCGCAGCAGTGAGCTCTGCGGCTGCAGCAGCGTCCGTCCCCGCGCGGCGTGTCGCTGCCTCTCTGCCTCTCTGCTGCCGCACGGGCCTCTCTGCGGGCAGCGACGTCACGCCTCTGTCCTCCTTCTTCTTCTGCAGGACGAGGAAGTTAAGCTCCGACACAGCGCACACGGAGCTGCGTGCGCGCAGACTACAGTCCAGGCCTCTGCCGGACTGAAGGGTGTGATATTCACAGCAGCTCCTCCAACAATGGAAAACTCGCCTCAGTCTGGCTGAGATGACTGCAGACTCCCCGCTGAATGCCTCCGAGCTACAAGTTATTAAATAAAATAAACAACAAACAAAGGAAAACATTTTTAAAAACAACATTAAACCCAAATCAAGTTGCTCTAAGTCCCCAACCCTTTGAAATCTGAAAAAAATGGCTTGATTTCTTTCAAAAACAAGAGAAGGCAATGAGCAACTTAACATGAAGTTACTTAAAATAAGCAATAAATAAATAAATAAAGAAAAGTAAAAACAACAACACAACAACAAGGAAATGACACAAACATTGGGGGGTGGTAAATAATTATAAGAAATAAACTAACAAAGGTGCTCATATACACTTTTAGGCAGTTTTTTTCTAAAACTCCTGGACATTTCCCCCTATTAAAAAATCTAATACTTTTATGTCAAGGGGTTAACAGTAACATATGTAGGTTTAACCCTTTAAAACATGGGCTAACTGGTTTGATTTCTTTGAAAAATGTGGAGAGAAGGCAGCAAGTAACTTAACATGAAATTACTCAAAATTAACAAAGAAAAAAAGACAAAAAAAAAGAAAATTACATGAAAATTAGCAAAAATGGTAAAAAAAAAAAAAAAAAAAAAAAAAAAAAACAACAACCCCAAAACAATAAATAATACATTTCTAATAATGTTATCTCTATCCTAAACTCATTTTAAGATAAATATTTTCTCACTATTTCCTTATTTCTTGCAAAATTAGTAAACAAATCTTCCTGTTTTTGTGTGTTTTAACAGAAACCAGGAACCAAAGGAGAAAACTGATGTCAGTCCAGGTTTTGAGGGGTTAACGGTAGCATCTGTAGGTTTAAGCCTTGGAAAACATGAGCTAATTGGTTTGATTTCTTTCAAGAACATGGAAAGGAAGCAATGAGCAAGTGATAGGGACTAATAGGGTTTTATGGGTTACTTATCCACAGACAGTGTATGACATACAGTCAACATTAGTCCAGGCACCTCCAGTTTGGAGAATCAGGCTGGAAACTAATCAATGTACTGCTGTGGACGGGGTCAGCCACCACAATGTCTTTTAGCCACCTAAAAAAAGTCCCATTGAAAAAATCAATACCAGTTCAAGTGTGCACCATATTTAGAGTACTTTCAGAGCTTTACTTTTCCATCTGACGGTGATTTTTAACTGGGAAATGAAGCCATTATATCGCTCTCCTCAGAGCCAGACTCCATTCAGAAAAACAGTGATTTAACATCACTGAATGCAGGAGCTGCTGATCTACTGCTGCCTCAGTCAGGTATTTTGCTTGTGTTATGGGTGACTTTGGCACTTTCAAAGGGTTAATTAAGATTCACCAAAGTCACATACTAACACTGACTGACTAACTAATTGAAGCAGCCACAGACGAGCAGCTCCTGTGATCACTTCAGCTAAAACCTCTGTTTTTGTCAGTGGAGTCTGGTGGCTGTGATGGGAGTGTAGATGAGGAACTAAAGATGTTAACAGCTTTTCCATCAGCAGAGACACCGGCGGAGAATGAGAGCAGAGTGGACATCAGCAGAGACACCGGCGGAGAATGAGAGCAGAGTGGACATCAGCAGAGACACCGGCGGAGAATGAGAGCAGAGTGGACATCAGAGGAGACACCGGTGGAGAATGAGAGCAGAGTGGACATCAGCAGAGACACCGGCAGAGAAACCGGGGGAGAAAAAGAGCAGATCGGACATTCAGAGACACTGGAGGAGACACCGCAGTTAATGACAGCGGAGCAGACATCGGCAGAGACACCGGTGGAGAATGAGAGCGGAGCGGACACCAGTAGAGACATGAAACCATGGGCAAAACGGGCGAAATCAAAGCAACTTATTATTATTGGTTCTATTTAAACATTTTATTATTGGAATTATTGGTATGACGCCATAAGTCCCATTATCGGGCCTGCATCCCTAATATATGACAATAATTATAATAATAATAATATAGTCCTCTGACTTTTTTAAACTAGGGAAATAAGTCAGAGGACTTTTCTAAGTCTACTAATTTATTACAATTTGTGAAACAGTTCTTGCCAAGTTGCTCATTGCCCTCTCTTCATGTTTTCAAAAGAAAAAAACCAATATGCTCAGATTTTAAAGGTTAAAATACTTGTGAAGGTGTACAAATACAAGCAGCATAAGAAAGGTGATGTTGATCTGGGTTTCAAAGGGTTAATATGATTGTCAGCTATTGGCACCATTTTCTCCATCAGCACTGCAGGAAGGATTTCCCAAAACCAAAGCACCAAAGGTCGTGGCTTTTCAGTCGCCCACATCTGAGACAAACCAGCTGATGTTTTTGTCACATCCTGTTCGTGGTTTCGCTTTATTCGATGTTTCCAGAACATGACGGCAAACTTAAGGCGAGGAACATCGAAGACTTTTGAAGACTTTTATGGCCACTCAGAATTAAGCTTAAGACCAGTTTTCTAAAAACCAACATTTTATTTTGGCCAAATGTTTACTGTAACATTAAACTCTTTTTTCTCCAGTTAAGCACATGAAAGACTGCCCATATCTTAGCATTTTTAATAAATATTAATTTAAGTCAGTTTAATACCAATTAAGGCCTTATTATCACATCTTTTTAAACCTTTTGTACAATTTTATACGCTGTAAATTTTTTATTTTTTTTTTATTTTAGTTTGATTGATCTGTACTCTGAACTCAAGTATTTTGAAAGGCTCCTACAAATAAAATATATTATTACTGTTACTACCATTATTATTTATTTATTTAATTTATTTTTTTGCTGAATGAATTCAGTGTCTTTTAAGACTTTTTAAGGATCCGCGGGAGCCCTGATTATGGCAGCAGATGATCACATATTGTAAGTTTTTTTAATTTATTTTTTAATTCCTTGGGTGTGAAGTTCAATCACCTTTGGGAACAGATGCAACTGTTTCTCAGAAAATGAAATAATCTGTCAGTGCTGCCTTATGTCTGCAACATGTTTGACTTGCCTGCAGTTGTGTCATGTCATGTGTGAATCGGTTTTAAATTCTGGTTTCTTTTATCTTTCGCACACTCGGAGTCTTCTCCTCCTTGTTGTGTTACAGCTGTCACTGCGAGGAACAGTTTGGTCCCAGCGGAGCTGCTTTTCCTCAGTCTGTCTGAACTGACGTGACCTGCTGCAGAGGAGTCCTCGGGTCGAGCGAGGGGACGTCTGGCTGAGTGATGGGAGGACCGGGCCAGTTAACGTCGCTGCTGGTGTTGGTGATGTAGTGCTGAACGGTGCACAGATTACATGTGAGGAAATCAATAAATGAAGCAGAATTTGTTGCTGCCTGATCTGAGGAACGTGGGCGGCCTTCGTCATGTCTCGATGTATGTATTGACAAACAAGTTTAAGGATGATTAATCCTCTGAAACCTGGATAAACATCAGTTTTCGTGAGAAGTTTGATTTGATTTCTTTAAAAAACAAGGGAGAAGGCAATCTGCAATTTGGCAAGAAATGTCCCACGAAATGCAAGAAATCTGTGAAAGGTGAAAAATCATAAAGAGGGAGAGAGAATTATTAGATTTTTTTTAAAACTTTTTTATTTATTATAAATTTTAAATTATTTTAAGGGCAGATTTATAAGTATATATGTATATATATATATATATATATATATATTATTTATTTTTTTTATTTTTATTATTTTTTTTTTTTTACCTGCGGCAGATTCTTCTAAACATTATCTTTTTGTTTTCACTCCCTAATTGTTTTCTGCTTCGAATGTGTACAAATGGACTTACTTATAACACTTACTACTTGAAGCTATTCATTTATGTTATCATTATCATGATTATTGTGCTTTTCAAAGTCAACTGGCAAGACTTGTGTAGGTAAAGAAATTAAAGTTTGTTTGAAATGAAATGTATATATCACAGAGAGGATGTGCAGGATCAAATGTCACTTAAACACAAAATCAGAGTTGCAGTTGTTGCCTCTGCAGGGCAGTATTGCAGTATTTTAGTAGTATTTTTTAATAACGCGAGTGTGTACCTTCTTCCTGTCGGTCTCCGGCTCGCTGAGCTGGCTGCTCCTCCCCCGAGTGGATGAAGAAACCCATCGACTAAAAGCCTGTAAGAGAACCACAGAAGAGCTGGCTTTTCACATTTTGACAAGAAAAAGCGAAAAGTCGTTTCACTTCAATGTCAAGTCTCATGGTGCCGCTCTGTCAGTGACTAATGACGTTTTAAGAATCCTTCTGGATCAGCTGATTACGCTGCAGGATGCCGTTACCATGATGTCAACAAATGCACATGGTGGGATGAAGCAGCACGGACCTTATGTTCCCACAACAGCACGGACCGTCTTGATGGTTGGGATTAGGCAACAAAGTCACGGATGGTTCGGTTTAGGTAAAGAGACACATGGTGAGGTGTAGAAAAAAAAACGCACACACATCCACACGGACAGTGAACGTTGGACTCCTGCACGACGGTCAGCTGTTTGTGGGACACAACCACCTCCAGAACCGCCCGCCGTTTTAGTGCACTCACGCGCCTCATATGACATCGACACCAGCAGCGTTACTGCCTGACATCGTCCTTCAGCGTCTCATGCGTATGTGACCTCTTCTGTCAAGCGTGCCTCGTGCACGTTGCGTATGGCAGCGCCCGGTGCCGTCCGGCTGTCCACCAGCGCATCACAACAACGTCGCCGCTTCTGTCCAAGCGTGTTCTCATCCGACGCCATCCAGCCACATTCCGGTTGGACGCGGACGGTGGCTTTTGGAGTCAAAAAGCACTGACAGAGCGGCGCTATCTGATAAGTTTGGAGTGCAAGAACGGGCTGAAAATGGCCCTGCAGTTGACCTCTGACCCCAGTTTGGAAAATTTTAGCACCAACATTGTTTAACAGTGCCCTCATTGGAGTAACATCTATTGAATGTGACAACCAACCCCGTTCTCCCCTACTTCTGATACTAAAGTCACTGAATGTTTTGTGATGTTTAATTCATGCAGTTTGTTCTCAGGATGCAAAAAGAAACTTCCTGAACATTTAAAACTGAGCTACATCAAAAACGTCCCGTGTGAGCTCCACTAAAGCCGCTGGAGACAAATGTCCATGCTCAGAAGAACATAATCTGGAAATATTACTTCAGTTTGTGCTGACAGGAAGAAGATTTTGGGTCTTTGAGGGTATTTTGACAGAAGCACTTGAGATTTTCCACCCAGGTAAAGACGGAGTAAACAGGCGGCTCTCTGAAGTGGCGACCGCAGAGCGGGAGGCACTTCACGAATCTTTGTGGCCATGAATCATAAATATTTTTTAGCTAAAAATGTGGGTGATACAGCATGTATTTAACCCTTAGGGCCCGCATTAATTTTTTACACACCATATGACTGTGCACAAAATGCACTTTTCAAAATAAAGTTTTCAACAATACTATACATTCAAATTATTGCCACTTTAATGGAGTTTATTTTTTAACCGACATCAGTCCTAATCATAAATATCAAATATATATTAATTTTCAAAATTTGCCAGATGTTTGTCATGATGTCACAGTGTTTTTAGATTAAAAAATAAAAGAATTTTTTGTCAGTATACTACATGCTAAGTAGGTTTTTTTGTATGTTGTCACAGCCCGTCAGCAATCAGCAGCTACATTGACTGTGACAGGTCACCTAGTGGAAATAGCATGTATTTCCTCCATATGCCAAATATGGTCAAAATGACCTCATCAGGTGGAAAATAGTCAAAATGACAAATTCAGAGTCAAAAGCCCAGAATGACACCCAGAAATAATACAAGTCCTGTTTTTTTCTGCTCTGATGGCTGTGGGATCAAAAATGTCAGTTTGAATGGGTTTCAATGGAGCATTTTTTGACCTGAACAGTCTGAATGTAACTATTTAGTTTCCACAGTGTATTTTAGACTTATTGTAGGAGCTGAGCTGCAAATTCACTGATTAAACAAAAATGCACAATCTTACCAAAATGTATGCCACATGCATGAACACAGCTAAAATGATCAAAAAATGAAGGATGAAAAGCACGTAAAATGCAACAAACAGTCCCTAAGGGTTAAATACAAATACTCCACCTCCAACTATTAAATATCAGCTCCACACAGACAAAGGAAGCCAAATAAAGAAATGGCTTGTTAAATAAATTATATTATATTATAGATATTTCGACTCCTGCGCGTCCTGTACATCATCTCCCTTGAAATGTAATTTGTCCACTGTGGTCACATTATTTAAATAACAGAAATCGTTCATATGTTTTACAGGAAGTTAATTTCAGTGGAGGCATTAATGAGGTCTGAGACTAAATTAGTTTTGCAGGTGTCAAAGCGAAGGTTGTGATTTCTCTGAACTGAAAAAGAAAAGCCCTTTTCACTTCAAAGAAAGCAAACGTGGAGGGAAAATCTCTCTGATAAGTTCTATGAAAGATGCCACAGAAACGTTTCAGCGCTGCCAAGATGGAGTTTTGGCCGTGGAGAGATGTGATTTTTGGCGGGCCGATGAAGCAGGTTTGGTTGGTAGAAGTCCAGATATCTGAGGGCAGCAGGCGGGCGTTTTTATGTCCAGACTTGAATCAAGCAGCACTAAGAAATAAATCTCAGTGTTGTGTTTTTATTTTTTTCTCTGTGTGCCAGTTGGGTGGGAGTTTGCTGCCAAGGAAAACATGGAACATTTTAAAGATGCGAGACTTTCTGAGGGACTTTAGTGTCGACTCGTTCTGTAACAACGTGAAAAAAACCTAACGTGCACAAGCGTTTGACCTGGATTACATCGAATAAATCTCTGCTCTGTATCCATGCAAATCAAAACGCAGTGATTGTGCAGGAATGGACGACACGCTTGGCATGAATCATGAGGGCTCGCTGTGGTTTTGATCCACACAGCTGACAGTTTGATGGATACTTGAGAGTCTGATAAAACCCAAATTTCCTCATATTTTTTTGTTTTAGTCTGTTCTGTAAACAGTCTGCAGTCAGAATCAGTGAACATGAGCTGCACAGGAGCCGGCTGAGGCTTACAGCGCTCTCTGTTGGGCATCACAGGCAACAACAGTTAGAAACATTATTAACCCTTTGAAACCTACATCGACATCAGTTTTTTGGTGCTGGATTCAGATGCTTTTCACAAGTATTTAAACCTTTAAAACCAGAACAAATTAATTTGATTTCTCTTAAAAACATGAACAAAAGACAACCAGCAATAAAATGGTTAAACATCAAATAAAACGACCTGAAAAATAGTTTTAAAAAAGAGAGACAGAGAGAGATAATCATATTAAAAAAAACAAAAAAAACAAAACAAAATAAAACAGGAAAAAATGTCCCAAAAACTATATTTACATTTATTAGTTAAAATATATATGAATTTTCCTTTTTTTTTTTAATTTTGTTTTAGCATTTTTCAGGTCATTTCCTTTTTATTTTATTATTTATATTATCTTTTTATTATATATATTCAGGTAATTCTCTTATAACTGCTTACTATATAAAATTTTCATTTTTTCATATTTTTGGGTAAATTATTAGTAAGTTGCTTATCACCTTCTTCACGTTTTTGAAATAATTTAAACCTGTTCGCTTATGTTTCAAAGGGTTAAGAAGCCATCTCTTTGGGGCAGCAAATAACCATTTATAGACAGATAAATAACATCTAACAAAAATAACAAAAATTTGTTTTTGGTCTCTCAAACACTGCAAATGTTCATACACACATGTAAGACAATACAACAATCCCAACAATATACTGACAGCAAAGCCCCTCAGCTTCCTGATTGAAAGCAAAATGCTCTCTTAGATTTCATTAAAATGTTGATAATTGTTTCAAGTCTTATTTTTTAAAGTCAACATTGACGAAAAATCTTTAAAGTGCTCCAAAAAACGTAAATTTCATCACTTCCGATCCCATTGCTGACAAAAATGATGTGACAGCAACAGAACAGCTAAAACAGACTTTGTGAGGAGATCTGATCTTTTTCCGTATAAAGAGCCGATTATTTCCCACAGACAACATGAGGTTTTACGGCTGCCTAACTTCCTTTGACGTCCTCTAATCACACAAGAGACAAAACCTATTTGAGAGCAATAAAGGCGTCTAACAGGCTCTAAATGAGGGGCTGAAATGTTTAGCATTATTTTTCTTACAAACTAATCTGTCTAATTAAGATCTTATCCGCGCCGATCATGAAGACGACAGAGAGATTTCTATAGAAAGCCCCGTGAAGAGCTCAGCGCCTCATCAAAGAGAGATTCCTCGTCTATTCTGGGAGCCGAGCTGCCAATCATCGCCTCATCAGGCTCGCAGATTCATATCACAACAGCTGTTACATAACCACCACTAATCCACATATACACACACACATATAAACACACAGTCCGGGAGACAATAAGGGCCAGCAGCTGCCACACACACACACCGTGGAGCCAAGAGAAACAGATAGACGGGGCCCTCGATGGATCCAGTTCAACACCGCAGTGCAAATGGCCTACTTAGAGTTTAAACTGGGTAATTAGAAACCTAATCAGGGCTCACTTTCTCACCCCTGATGAACGTAATGAAATGCTCCTGTCCTCAGATACGTGACACTGATTCACGGGGCCCGAAACAGCTGTGACTGCCTGTAAACACATTGCAATACTTTATGTCAACAGATGTGTTTCAGACATAACTCAGTAAGAAGTGATAAAAAGACGGGAGACGTAAAAGACCCAGTCCCGTTTCTTAACTTTAACCCAACCCTTTGTGTTAGAGTTCGCCTTTGAGCCTCCAAACAGAGTTACAAAGAGATAGTGGCTGTAATTTTACCTCTTTGTCATCAATGGCTTTTATGTAAACAGACGCAACTAAAGCAATAACGGTGTAATCACACTAAGCAGGTGTCCATTAACCCTCAAAATTCATCAAGTGGTATAGCGTATGTGTTTATAAGACACCGAATGGAAACAGGTCCATTTTGAAAAAAAAACTCCCATTTACAGCAAAAACGTTTTTACGCTCGCATGAGGTGGTATTACAGGTGATTCAAAAAAGCCATATTTTCACCTTTCTAGGTCACATGATGTTACGGCTATGTGCTTGTCGGTAGGAACTGGCTCCCTCATGATGCAGCAGGAGCTACAAGAGCTGTTATTGCATCACATAACTCTGAGAAAGTTTTGAATCCACAATTCCTCTGTGAAATCGTGGACTATCAGCTCCCAGAAATCCCTCATACGTGGCCGCTCCCACATATAAGAGGCTCGCCTTTCCATCACGGCTCCATAACACGCCTACATGGCCTTGGATTGGAAATAATGACGGCTAGTGCGGTGGCTGCAATAGAAATAAAGCTGCTGATGTTTTGAACATCCATCGCCATGGTTACTGGGATGTTATCACCAGAGGAGAAGTCACAGAACATCACTCAGTGGAAACATTTAAAAAAAATTGCTTAAGTTTTGTGCAAATCTGTCACGGAAACTCGCCTACTTTCACCACACTCTTGAGGTGCAGAGCGTACTGTTGACACTAACGGAGCAGAAAAACACCAGCCACAGTGAAAGTTAAACTTAACTGATCATTGTGTTGAGTCTAAAAGTTTGCATTCACTCACTCTGCATTCTGCTTCTCCTCTCATCCATCGACCTGATCAGCTCTGATCGGATCAGCTGATTTGGTTTGGTGTGTCTGGGCCTTTAAAAAACCTCTGTTTATGGGGTCATGTAGACCTAACACTTTTTCGCTCTACCCCAACAAGAACTGACTAATCACCAACCGAATCACCACACAGAAGGAAGCGTGCATCTTCTGCTCGCTCACCTCGCATCACTGAGCTCGCTGACATTACAGCTCAGCCGAGGAGGACGCCATCACTGTTTACATCTCGCACTGTCTCCACTGCATGAGTAGATGCACGCTTCTCTCTCTGCGGTGATAGGGTCGGCAGGTGTAGTTCGGTAGAAAGAAAATAGTTCCTTCATAAAACTACTCACCACAAGGTCTGTGGATTATCTTGAGTAAGCGGGTCATGACTTCTGGAAACAGACACATTGCTGCTGAGTTTATCAAATGTGGTTTTTTGGCGCTTTGAGCACCACAAGCCAAGTGCCATCCAGTTCCTTTATACTGGAGAGAAGGCAGACGTCTCCGATATCCCATATCTCCAACACTCAGCAAGTCACACCGAAACTATCTATACTCATAAATAGCACTACAAGTAAGAGAAAAACTATGTTTTTCTGATTTGGGGTGAACTTCCCCTTTAAAGTAGACTTTGGTACACAAGAATATAGATTGAATATTTATGGCAAAAAATATGATATAACATAAAGACTCAAAAAAAAGTATGTTTGGAAGAACATAAAAGTGTTCAATAATAGATCAATAAGTCATGATCACATCATAATTTATGACTAACTACATGAAAAATATATAAAAATATGTTTTTTTGTACATTTCTACATTAAAGTGTTAAACAACCGTGTGTCTGTGTGTGTGTGTGTGTGTGTGTGTGTGTGTGTGTGTGTGTGTGTGTGTGTATGTGTGTGTGTGTGTGTGTGTGTGTGCATATTGATTAAGTCGCCCTGACTGCACTTCCTCTTGTCTGTCACACTGCTGGTGCGCAGCAGCTGTTACTGGGCAGTGAGCACTGGTGATACTGGTGTTACTGGGCTTTATGTAAACCCAAATATTTAGGCTGTGTGGAGGAGATCAGGTGTCTGCAGGGCCGTAATGAGTTTTTATCTGCAGACTGACTCTTATTCAAATTAAGGGTCAGAGTCTGCTCTCGTGCTGCTAATGTCCTAAAATCCCAGAAATCCAAGAAATGTCCCGCAATCTGAGAAAATTCCTAAAATCCAATAAACGTCCTGAAATCAGAGAAATGTCTTAAAATCAGAGAAATGTCCTTAAATCCTAGAAAATTCCTATAATCCGATAAATGTCCTAAAATCCAATAAATGTCCTAAAATCCTTGAAAAGTCTTAAAATCCTAAAAATGTCCTAAAATCCTTGAAACATGCTGCTGCTGCTGCGACTGGCCCCTGGTCTCCTGCCATTTTCCTAAAGTGGCCCCCACACAAAGCCCGCTGAGTGTCCCTGCTGCATACTCTGTAGGATAACCACCGACTTCATGTTTACGAAGTTATGTAGAACTTTACCCATTCTTTCTTTCTTTATTTGAACCATTTTATGTGTTTGCACTCACACATCACTTTGCTTTTCTCTCTGTATGTTGTTGATTATTGCTTTTTTCTGGGCCTATATGTTTTCACATACCTAAGAGTTCTATATGTATTTGTCCCTATCTGTGTTAAACTGTGTCGCCCTTGTTTTGATCTCTATGTCTGTTTCTGTCATTACATCGTGTATATTTGGCCACTATAGAGCTGATTCATCGTGCCGTAGACGGCAGGGTGGCGATGTCTCCCGCGGCCTGCAGCGTGTTTCCGCGGGCCGACAGACGCGGCAGCGGCGGCGAACAGCTGGCGGAGAGCGGCGTGTTTGTCTTTCTCTGCGGGCTCAATAATGCGGTGTAGGTTTACCAGCTCTGGGGACGGGGGGGCTCTCCCTTTGTAACGCTTAACCAGAGTCTTAGAGCGCTTTGTCCGATTTATATTTTAATTATCTGCTAAACTGCGGCTGAGGGCCGTGTGGGAAAGAGCCGCGCGCTGACCCTGCAGCTGTCAATCAAGCCGACAACCAGGAGGACCACTTCATACTCTCACACAATACATTTAATACCCCAAAATATCGGATTTCATCGTAAAACCACAGTGATGCAGCAGGAAACATTTTCCTCGCTTATTCTAGAGATGGAAGAAGTATTGAGGTGCAAAAAAAAAAAAAGAGAAAAAAAGGGTTTTAAGAACATTACCTGAAAATAAGCAAAAAGAAAATTAAACATAAAACCCCAACTTAATTATCTCAAGAGAGTAGTGACATTTTCTAAATATATGTAAAATAAGAGAATTATAAATATAGCTTTTTGGATTTTTTTTAATGTCTAAAAATCTAAAAAACAAAAACAAAAAAAAAACAAAACTTACAGCTAATTTTTATTTTATTTTTTGCTTTGCTTTTTTGTTCTTACCAAGTTGCTCATTATGTTTTTACTGTGAAAAAGAAATCAAACACATTTTCTCAGGTTTCATGAGTTTAAATGCTAGTGAAAGGCATCTGAATGCAACACAAGAAAACTGATGTCAGTGTCGAAAGTCCTAATTTTGCAGAATGGACCGTTTCTGAATATCACGATTATTGATGTATAAATGTGCCCATCACTTTAATGCTGCAGCTGGTAAAAGTGGAGCTCATTTTAATTACTTTGTATAGTACACTGCTGGGTATATTAATACATTGTAATTTAGGCATTTTAGTTAATTGATATGTATATTAATAATCTGAATTAGTAAAAAGTTATTAAATAAATGTAGTGGAGTAAAGGGTACAATGTTAAACCTCTGACGAGGTATAAAGGTGCAAAAAGGGGAAATAGTAAAGCACAAATACTTTAAAATTTGTACTTGAGTAAATGTACTTAGTTATATTCTGCCACTGAGTAGCACAGAGTTTAAAACATTTCCTGTTTCGGATGCAGACAGTTTCAGATCAGGATCTGAAGTGATCTGATGAAACCTGTTCAGTCTAATAAGTTTGTGTTTGACGCCATCTGTTGGTCATGAAGTCCAGCTCCGCAGAAAAAGACTCATGATGTCTGATGACTTTTTCTCACCTTTCCAAAAGTCCACTGTAAGAAATCCAAAAAATACAATAAATCCAAGTATATATTATATTTTTACTTTTTATTTCTTTTCTATATGTTTGGCAATGTGTCTAATTTTGCTCCAAATCCCATTTAGTCTTTTTTTTTAGTCAAATGTACAAATGAATCCTTCACAATTTCCTTTACAACCTTGTGTTAGACATATATTTATGGATTTTTTTTAATGATATTTGGAATTAATATTTAAGATTTCCAACATAAGACAAACATATGTGCTGTAAGAGCAAAACTGGAGAGGGAACCTTTCTGTTTGAGGAAATATACGTATATGAGCCATTCAGGGTTAAAGTTGTGAAAATCTGAAGTGTAATTCTCTTTGATTCCTGATTTCTGGTTATTTATTGACAAATCCAAACATATCAAAACATGCATTTTTCTGTTATTATCACAGTGGGCGTGATTTCAGCCTCCAGAAATATTTTGAGGCATTTTAAAAGCAAACTTGAGACGGACCTTTTTAGTTTGGCTTTTAATTTAATTTTATCTATTTATCTGTTGACTCTATTTTATATTTATTTTAGTCTGTTTCACAGTTTTACTACATCCAGGATCATTTTATTATTTGTTTTACACATGTATTTATTATCTTACTTTGCACTGTTATCCTGTCATTTACCTTTTCTTTACAGTTTGAGTATTTGGTTTTACTGGATGAAATACTTTGTGTCTTAGTTTGTTTATATCAAATAACTAAAGCTTCTAATGTGACAGATCATATGATATAAAAAGCATAACTTTATAAAGCTGATGCAGTGCCTCTTTAAATTACAATCTTTGCTGTGAAATGACGATTTATTTTTATCCTACTGAGGACTGGGTCTCTCACTTCTGTATGTGCCAACTAATTATACTCATTGAACTTATTTATTATATTTATTTATCACTGCCCAAACACTTTACAGCTATTTTAATTTCTAAAAAGATATACTTTACATAATTTTATTGTAAATTTCTGTTTTATATTAATGATTCTTGACTTTTCTTGCATTTTTTTCTTGTGTTTATTGTGATCGAGGCAAATTCTTCAAAACCTACTTGACAATAAACATGTCTGATTGTTTAAATTTCCTTCATCGTGTCTTCAGTGTAAGATTTTCTTTCTGCTAGCTGTGTGACCTTTTATTTAAAACAACTAGAAATTCCCAATGTAAAATGCAAAAAATAAAGCAGATAAGTAATAAATTCAGTCAAGTTTTCCTAGCCTCCCCCTCTTTTGCTGATTCTTAAAACATTTCTTTCTCCACAGACGACCGACAATCATCTCAGCAGCAGCTAATAGAGATCAAAATGTGGGGAAACAAAGAGGAGAAGAAATCTGCAGCTCAGAGGAAGCCCTCTCCTGCTGTCTGCCTGTCTGCGGTGAATATTAAGTGACGGCCGGATGATTTGTCCTTGTGTTTGTCCTCCTCTGATACTTCCTCTCTGGGCGTCACATCCCCCATGAAGAGGCTAATCTGCTCCCAGCGGGGCTCCTCCCAATGAAGGGCCGAGAAAATACACTCAGACGCACGATGCTATTGTCCCCCGAGTCAATACAGACCAGTCAGCCCTTCACGTCACACACGTCTCAATATATTTAGGATAGAAGCTCAAGTTTTGGGCTGATATTTATTGCTAGTTCGGCATTATTATAGCAACAACACTGTATCTTCATTTGTGTTGCTGTATGGATCAAATAAGAGGTCCTTTATGCTCAAAAAAGACAGTAAATATAACAACAAATCTATTAATCACAGCAAGATGAGTAAAGAAAGTCAAAAAAAGGTTCGAAAATGTTGCTATAATGACCATTTCATGCCTAAAAACCTTCTAAAATACATAAATATTCATATAATCTACATTGCGGAGAAACATTTTGCATTCCATTTATTAGTGGCTACATAAAATTAATATCTGTACTATGAAGAAAATTAAACTGTGATGACAGAGGAAGTCAGGTGACATAATATTAGTATAAAGAGCAAGAGAGTCCGCCTCAGGGGTCAAACAGATGCAGGACTTTGACTTAGAAGACTGGTGTTTGTGTCCCATGTGAATCAAAAGTTGACACTGATTTATTTTATATGTCACTAAATTTTGTGTTAGTAACACATTTTACTTATTTAATTCAAACCGTGATGTTTTTTCTAAACCTAACCATGTAGTTTTGGCATCTGAACATAACAAAAGTGAAATCCAATGAATGAAAAAGCTCCCGATGCCAACGTACATTTAATGGGCTGACAACAGCATGTTTTACCTACTAGTTGGTGTTTCTGGACCCTTTTAACCCACATTGACTGTATGAGGCTGATAACCAGTAATAACAGTTAATAACAGTAATTAAAGTTAACATTCAAAATATATGGAGAAAGAGGGCCAGTTCAGGATCAGTTTTGGATCCTTTCAAATCAAACCAACTCCTTCCGACTGCTGAGGTTGAGCCGTGTTTTCACTCGTACTCAGTACGTTTACATGATGCTAGAAAAAGTTTAATTATAGTGTTATATCCACTAAAACTGGACGTTTCAAACTCCTCAAATATGTCTGCTCTGTCTGTGATTTCGGCGTAGAAGCGTGACACCAAAAGCCACCATCTGCGTCCAACTGAAACGTGACTGGACGGCGTCAGATGAGAACGCCCTCAGACAGAACCAGTGGCATTGTTATTATACACCAGCAGAAGTGTGGTGTGTCAACATGCGGCGCGCACAGGTGACGTCACTTGAAAACGTGGTCAGACATAACCGAAACAGGCTCTTCAGGTCTGCGTGCTGGAAATTTAATAACTTACTGCAGCTGCATTACAATGTATATTTTTTGACTGTAACAGTCAAGTGAATATAATTTTCATGACTTTATTTTATCAGGTGAGTCTGTGGTCACCAACAAGCCTATGAAGATGTCATTTTAAAAACAGCTTTGTAAAGACAAGAAAGAAAGCGTGTAGAGAGCGAGCAGCCTCTCTGCAGTCTTTAAGGGACTGAACTAACACAGCGGAACAAAAGAGAGGAGCAGATCTAAAGTGGAGCGAGCGGGGCGAGTTTAACGGAGCTCGTCTGACTGTTTGATGTCCCCGGGGAACGCAGGAATCATGTAAGCCCCCTGTAATTTACTGTTTGGGGTTGCCTGGGTAGAGTTAATTCCCATGAGGACCTTCTGCCTGTGTTTTTTATAAAGTCAGGATTTGTAAAGCTGCTCTCGTTGACCCCCTGCAGGTCATGAGGGCAGAAGAGCTGCGTGACCCTCCTCAAGACTGAGTACGAGTGTGTGTGTGTGTGTGTGTGTGTGTGTGCATGAGATAGATGCCTGGAGAAAGAGACAGATTGATGGAAACACTTCAGGAAACAACAATTATTTTAGGTGTAAGAATTTAAGGAACAATCTATGACATTTTCCCATAAGTAAATGTGTCTTTTATGGCGCTAAAACAGACGAAACTCAAACTCAAACCATGGGCATGTATTAAAGCATCTTTGTCTGGTTGAATATCTGGTAGTTAGCATGAGCTGTGACAGTCACCCTAGCTACACGATTAAAGGAAAGAGCGCCACCTACAGATAATTTAAGCTCATCAGAATACCCTGTTTTGTTGCTACAAACACAGCTGGAAATGTCTCCACCTCTGGATAAAAAATACCCAATTTGACGCTTAAACTTGGCTTGAAATGCTCCGACTTCTCTTTAAAAAATATTCACTTTTGTCACTACATGCATGGCTGTAAATGATCTGACCTCTTGTTAAAAAACTAAAAAACCCTGTTTTGTAACTAAAAAACACAGCTGCAAATGTCCAAACCTCTTCTTAAAAGAAAAAAAATGGTTTTGCGATATAAACTCTGCTTGAAATGTCCCAAACTTTTGTTGAAAAATATCCTTTTTTGTCACTGCAAACACTGCTGAGAATGCCCTGACCTCTCATCACTAAAAACGCTCTGATTTGTTGCGACAAACACAGCTCGAAGTGTCCAGACCTCTTGTTAAACAAAACAAACAAAACAGTTTTGGTGTATAAAATACAGCTGGAAATGTCCCTACCTCTCATTAAAAATGCCTGGTTTTGTCACTACAGACATGTCTAGAAATGTCCTGAAGTCTTGTTAAATACACCTCATTTGTGAAATGTCCTGACTGCTCTTTAAAAACACCTCGTTTTGTCATGATAAACACAGCTAGCTGATACTAGTTCAAGCCAGTCGTCTATAAAACACAAATCTGCACAAACCCTGCATGTATGTCGCTATTGATACTCCTTGTTGAAAGCACCGTCATGCTACCCTGCACATTTCCCATGATCCTTCACGGCAGGCCCGTCTGTCTCTGTTTCGTCCCCTCGACTTTGAGGCGCGTCCAGACGTGCCCGGGGAGTCACGGCGGTTCTTAACTGTCACGGTCAACTCCTGACTGCAGCAGAAAGGGAAGGTCAGGATTAGCAGGGAGTGTTTGCTCTCCGAGGCCCTCTGACCTTCATCCTGCCCTCCAAACCGACACACTGACCGCTGCTATTCATGTCCGACCCCCCTCTTCATATTCACCGTGAGACTATTATAATCTCACTCTGTATATCAGCAAAGACCAAGTTTACTTGGAACATTAGCATCAGCAAACAGCAGCTTTTGGTCGAATTAATCCTCATCTGTTGCAACAAAAACGTGCCGTTTCTTGTGTGTTTGCAGACTCATGATCCGGAGACTGCATCTGATATCATGAATATTACAAAAGCAACATGTTTCATATGTATTTATATACACTTTCTGAGGTTTTTGTATCTCTCAAACAACTTTTTAGCATTAAGAATTTACTGTCAACAGCATTATGTCATGCAGAGGTAAAGCCTTTAATGTTTATTGCTACACTACACACTACATGTCTCACTCACACTACGTGTCTCACTCACACTACGTGTTGCGTGAATGAGACATGTAGTGTGAATGAGACATGTAGTGCGAGTGAGACAAGTAGTGTGAATGAGACAAGTAGTGTGAATGAGACATGTAGCGTGAATGAGATGTAGCGTGAATGAGACATGTAGTGTGAATGAGACATATAGTGTGAATGAGACATTGAATGAGACGTAGCGTGAATGAAGACATGTAGCGTGAATGAGACATGTAGTGTGAATGAGACATGTAGTGTGAATGAGACGTAGCGTGAATGAGACAAGTAGTGTGAATGAGACATGTAGCGTGAATGAGACGTAGTGTGAATGAGACATGTAGTGTGAATGAGACATGTAGTGTGAATGAGACGTAGCGTGAATGAGACATGTAGTGTGAATGAGACATGTAGCGTGAATGAGACGTAGCGTGAATGAGACATGTAGCGTGAATGATGAGTGAGTGATGAATTTAAATACACATTTCCATCCTTAGACCTTCATTCAGTAGATTAATATCTAATATTTGCTTCTCGTACCTTCGGACATTTTCCTGTCTATAAGTTATCGAGGGTGTGCTTCCTCTTTTATAACTTTTGTTCACTCACATGATAAAACAATAAAACGTGACGTCTTCCTTGTTTATAAACACAGTTTAAGAAGTGCATCCGTTCACCTTTTTAATGTAAATTACGCATTTTTTCTAACAGATTAATTACAGCAGCCAAAAATAATCCTTCCATGGTTGAGTCGCTCATTAAAAGCTTGTTCACTTTTATTATCTGATTATTTTTAATTGATTCCAGATGAATTATCATTTTTACATCTGGAGGTCAATATGTGCCTATTTTTTGTGCCTTCTTCATAAAAACACACATTTTCTCAACATTTGATATTCTCTAAGTGAGATTTTTTTCCTCCTGATGTCAGTGTAATTATGACATTATTAGAAAAGCGTGCAAAGTGGTTTTGTTTGGCGATTTATTGTGGAAAAATGTGATTTGTTGACAGTGAAAGTAACCCGTGAGCTTACAAGGGCATAATTGGCCGAGCGGGACGGAGTGAGGAGGTTAATGCAGCTGAAACGACGGCCGAAATGATCGAGCAGACATAAACAGCACTAATCTGCCATGAGATGGACTCTAATCTGAATGTGAGCGGTGGCCAGTGTCAAAGCCAAAGGCGTTTGTCGACGTGCATTCATTGACGGGATCTGCGAGGTTTATTTGTCAACACGACTCGTGTGGCTCTGGTAATCTGCCCTCCTTCTCGCCTATAGACTGATTGATAATTGATCCCTGTTCAAACAGCCTCTCTTTGGGCCACAGTTGCCTTTGAATGCCAAACGAGTCATCCGGCCTCGTCCTCTCTTGGCGGCCTAATCCCGTAAACGAATGGGAATGAGTGTCGTCCTCTGCTGATGTCAACCTTTCACTCTGCCATTTATCTCGTAATGTTTACTGATGAGGCCCTCACAACGGACGGCGCTCGCTGGGGCCCGACGAGTCAGGCCGAGAAAAACCTCAAGTCTTAGTTTAAAAATGACGGTGATTTTCAGTTCTCAGATTCTTTACTTGAGCAAAAGTTGAAATATCATCATCTAAAAGTACTTTGTTACAAGTAAAAGGCCCAAAAAGTGTTTGTTTTCGTCACTGATGGGCTCAGATTGTTATTGTAAGTGTCTGAAAACATTACTGGAAGGATCCCGACAGAGAAAGACCTTTGAGTTAAAGAGTAAGATCCTTTTTTAAAACCAGAAACAGCCCCAAAATCTCCATCATCAAACCCACCAGACTGCTTTTAGCAAACAGTAATGTTAGCGTGTAAAGATCCGCAGATGTTTTCAATGATTTATTTCAACCGAAGCAGAGCTGGTGATTATCGGAACAGCGGAAAGACGAACTAAGATTATTTTTGTGAGTTTGATTTTGTTTTTGTTGACGTGGAAAGATTTATGATGAACAAACATTACTGTTTATTTAAATGGAGTCTGGTGTTTTTGGTGACAGCAATTTCGCGGTTGTTTCTGGTTAACCCTTTGAAACCTGACCAGATGGTTTGATTTCTTTAAAACATGGACAGACGGCAATAAGCAACTTAACAAGGCATCGCCCAAAAATATGAGTGAAGACTCAAAAGAAAAAATAAAAAGAACACGACCAAAAGAAGCGCTAAAAACAAAAAGTCTAATTTTTTATAACATATTTTAACATATATAACTATTATAACTATGAAAAAAGTTATCTTTTTCCTTTTTTTTTTTTTTATTTTCCACTTTTAAAAAAAATAATTCAGGAATTTTTCTTGCCCCTATTAATAATTTCTTGTCAATTTGCTCATTGCTTTTTTCCCCATGTATTCAATTTGCTCAGAGTTCAAAGTGTTAAAAAGCTTGTCAAAGGCGTCTGGATACAACACAAGAAAACTTGTGTCGATCCAGGTTTCAAAGGGTTAAAAATCAAAGGCTGAAAATCAATCTGAGCACTTTAGTGGAAGTAAATGGAAGGTGCAAACATGTCCCAAGTGGTTACACTGCAGCTTTTTTACTGCTGCAGCCTTCTCTTTAAATATTGGACCAAAAATTGTTGCTCTTAGACACAAAAACATGGAAAAAAAAAGGTCCAGGCTGAAAAATACCAAAGGTTCTCTTTAATTCTGTGAAAAAAACAAATATATAATTTAAAAACATGTTATAATTGATAACACACATGTATTTTGATGTTGCGGAGGTCTTAATGTTTTGCGGTCTAACCTGCCGTCACCCTGCTGCCTGCTGCGTTAAATTTCTCCTCAGTGAAGAGGATAGGTCAGTCAGTGATCAGCCGCCGCCCTGAGCAACACTTTTTTTTTTTTTAGTAATGCACGACACGGGGGGATGACATTTAACTTGTTATTATTTCCCACAGAAGATTAATGATAAATTGTCCATTATTTTTCCTTAAAAGTGAAAGATAAGACGGCAGTCATTTGCCCCAAAGCCAGAGTGCCACCACTATGCAAAATGACAGCCAATTATCGGGGCCTAGTTTGGGATAATGACTTTACAATGAATCTTTTGATTGAAATGTAACTCGCTTGGCCCTGGGCAAAGTGCAAAAAAAAAAAAGAAAAGTAACAGAAACAATGAGCGCTACATAACTGTGTTCGTCTCTCTCTGTAGCTCTCTCTCTCCACTCCTCTTAGAAATGGCTGTGGGAGAAAACCGCAGATATATTGATGGAAAAATTATTAAGTCACAGAGGGCTTGCAGCAAACATAAATTAGCATATTCAGGGTAAATATGCAGACTATTTACGATAATAAGACCGGATTATTCAATTCAATGAATGTTAAATAGATGAGGAAATGGTATGTGTCTTATCTAGTCAAAGCTTCTATTCATTTTAATCGCTTCCCAATTGAACTCTTCATTTTATTCTCTCCGAGTTATTGTTCCCATTCCAGCCGGCGATGGCACCTATGGGTCCTGGGAGATTTCCCGCCGGTCACGTGGTTTAAGTGGCATTCACCTTATTCTCGGCGGAAATGGAGAAAGTCGACGTCACCCCGAGGCCAGCATCGCGATAAGCGCCTTTTCATTATGCACAGGGGCCGATGGAGAACAAGATTAGCGGGGCCTCGTGTGCATAAAGGCGGGAACATACAAGTCATCTAGATTAAATAAAAACAGCACCGGTCCATAAACAAAACACATTTGCTTTCTTATTGTGTGCATTAAAACTTTCACTTTAATCAGTTTGACCGTGCATGTGTGTGTGTGTGTGTGTGTGTGTGTGTGTGTGTGTTTGCATAATACAGTCCTCTGACACACAGACGGCCACTGCTGCAGGCTTTCTCTTTCACCAATTTCATAAAAACATCATGAAAGACACATTTGAGCTAATTATTAATCGGCCCACATGTGGAACAGACTGAATTTAAGCTTGTTCGGGTCTCGGAGGGGTTTCGTCGAGTCCTTTTGTGTTGAGGTGAAGTGTAATTTGGATGTTATTTCACACTCGCTGCACAAACAAGAGATTCAAGTTGTACACAAGAAGGATTCATGACGGCGTAATGTCAAAAAATCCCATGAAAAAAACAAAATCAACAATTATTTTTGTCTTTTAACATTTTCTGCCCTGTTGAGCCATCATTCTTTCATTTACCTATTTTTAATTTTATCATTTGTCATTTCACAGGAGATTGACAGCTGAACTACTGTCGTCAATTCATTCCACATTAAGGCAAAAATCATCAAAAAAAGCACCCAAACATGTACCTTCATTTGTAAATGAGTGCAAATTTGCAACTGTTGCAACACACAGATAAACACACAGATACACACACACACACACACACACACACACACACACACACACACACACACACACACACACACACTTGTGCTTCATGCTTAATTTCAGCCTCCTGAGGTGAAAACTGTGGCCACCAAGCGCAGAGGTGTCAGCTGAACGATGTTACGATGATGTTAAGGGATAAAAAAAATGACCATAAGCAACACAATAACGACTAAAGTAGACAGAAAATTAACCCAAAGAGACATCAAATGACTTCAGAGAGACACAAAGTGACCCTCAACAAGCTCAAAATGACCACAAAGCACAAAAGACTGAAAATGACTTCAGTAAGACAGAAAATTGCCTTTAAAAGACAAATTATCTCAATAAAAAACAAAAATTGCCTTATAGGGACACAAAGGTATTTCAATAAGACACAAAGTTACCTGAAAGAGACACACAATTATCTCAATAAGACATTCATTTAAAATACACCAAATTAACACACTGAGGCACAAAATGCTTGATAAAGACTTCCAATTATCTCATTAAAACACAAAAATTGGCCTTAAAGAGACACTAAATTATCTCAATGAGACAAAATTGTCTTGAAGAGACAAAAAAAAACAACACAAAATTACCTTACAGACACACAAAATGACTTCAGAGACACATAATAATCTCAAAAGACACAAAATGCCTTTAAAAGACACCAAATTATCTCAAGGAGACACAAAATGCTTTAGAGACACCCAATTGTCTTAATAAGGCACAAAGTTGCCTAAAAGAGAGACCATATTATGCTAATGAGACAAATTGCCTTGAAGAGACAAAAAAAATCTCAGTAAATCACACAATGTGCCAAATTCAATAAGACACAAAATGCTTTGAAAGACACCAAATGATATCAATACGACAAAATTGCCTTTATGAGACAAAAAATGACTTCAGAGACACAATTATCTCAAAAAGAGACAAAATTCCTCTTAGAAGACACCAAAGTATCTCAATAAGACACTAAATACTTAAAAGAGAAACCCAGTTATCTCAATAAGCACAAATTTACCTTAAAGAGACAAAAATATCTCAGTAAGACACAAAATGACCTTAAAAGACGTAAAAATTATTTCAAAGACACACAATTATCTCAGTTAGACACAACTTTGTCTTAAAGAAACACAAAATTACCCCAAAAAGACACAAAATTACTTAAAAGAGACACAAAATGACTGGCGCTGGTTTGATTTAACTGCTTATATAACAGTAAACCGGTTCATGTGTGCGTCCATTATATTTCACAGTCTGATAAAACAAAAGATTTCTACTGATTCAGATTCACGTCTTCCATCAGCTGATTTTACATTTCACATGTTAAAGTCTCCATCTGGTGGCCGAGAGGCCGAATGAATTTTACTGCAACTTCTACAAACGATCATCTGCTGCCGCCTGCTGCTCATGTCAGGACACTGACGTCCTCCTGAGGAAAAGACGCAGTTTTTTAGTTTTTAATTACATGTAACATGTGTTACGCTAACAAAGATGAAGGCAGTCTGACAGTTTGTTACTTCAAAGTGGAGAAATGGAAACACTTTAATCTAATATGACAAATTATTGTCAAAACAATTATATTATACAAATATTTACAAGAAAAGGCGTCATTGGGGATAAGAGCCAAAATAAATGATCTTTATTTTTGCTTTATATATTCTACTGCATGTTTAATAGTCCCGACTTATAAAATATTAAACTGCAAGAAAAAAAATCTGCAAAATGACTGTTTAATTTTTGTGTTTCCTTCTTCTGTCACATGGTGGCACTCCTCTTTCATTTTCTGCAGCTCACACATTTTTCATCACACGCTGCCCAAAAAACCCTCCCAGTATTCTGACAGCAGACGAAGATTCACAGCCTTAAAAACCTCCTTTTAAAATAATTTATATTTTTAAAAAAAATCACATTTTACTTCCATTAGTTTTTGACCTGAAGTGTTTCTTTCACAAAGTTATATTATTGATTCAGTATCTTAAATTGTGTTCTTACTAATAAACATTTAACTATCAGATAAAAGTACAGGAGTTTCTTTCACAAAAGTACATTAAAGGTAAAAGTACTTAATGTGCAGTCATCTATATATTATATTATATCATGATACAAAAACTTTATTGCACTATTTATTTTACAGTAAACATTTTTCATTTTTTTCCTGAAAACAATGTGAAATGCACAGCCCACTTACAGGTCAGATCATATATCTGTACATTTGTAATCTTTACATTTTATCGTTTCATATTTATTTTTCTAATTCTTATTTATTAACTCATCATCGGTTTTATAGCCTTCGTTTTTTACACGGTGACTAAGATGTTCGTTCTTTAAAACCTGGAGCGACATCACTTTTCTGGTGCTGCTTTCAGACGCCTTTCACAAGCAATAAAACCTTTGACCCTGAAACAAATTGGTGCAATTTATTTTTCAAAATATGGGGAAAAGGCAATGAGCAACTTCGTCAGAAATGTTCCACAAATTGCGAGAAATTAGTAGATTTAGAAAACGATTTTTTTAAAAAGAGAGAAAAAAGGGGAAAAAAACAACAGGAAAACTGCATTTATAATTTTCATGTTTATATATTTGAAATTAGGTTACAGAATTATGATATTTTTTAAAGGACTCTCCAGGTCATTTCCTTATGTTATTTTTCTAGATTTTTTTCCCATTCTTGTTTAATATTATTAAGATAAGTATTATTACGTAAAATCATTTTCATTTTTGATTTTCTTGGTCATTTTTGGGGTAATTTCTTATTTTGTTGCTAATTACCTTCTTTCCATGTTTTTGAAATAAATCAAGCCACTTTGCTCAGTTTTCAAAGGGTTAAATAAATGTAGTGCAGTACAATATATTTTCCTCTAAAGTGTAAATTTGCCTGAAAATGAAGCACTCGAGTAAAGAGCAAACACCTCATAGCTGCACTTGAACATTTTCTATTTTAGTCCAAGTTATTATTTGGCATTTTTACCTTATTTGACAAGTTATAGTGTCGAAATCAGGAGAAAGAGACGAGTATAACATGTAAAAAGGGAACCTGGCTGGACTCGAACCCTGGACATTGTGGTTTTATGGCATGACACTCTGCCGCCCATGTCCTGCCTCAGGCACGGGCGATTTTGGGGGCCACATCGCCCTCAGGATTTACAACAAGTGCATCTGTCGCTGCCATTTAAAAGACTGAAGAAGTAGAGGACTTTTTTTTTTGACAAACACAACTCACAAACACAACAATGCCTGCAGCTAAAAACAAGAGGTGGTAGCATGCAACGTCAGAGGCAATGGTTGCAATCTACCATAAAACCAGAGAAGAAGAAGCAAACACCGTGACATCGTTTCCTGTATGCAGATCAGGCAGAAATCTGTGCACAAAAATTCACCTGCATGCAGGAAACAAAGTATTGCAGATTTTAACATCATCCTGGCCTCCCTCCATTGGCTCCCTGTTCATTTTAGAATTGATTTTAAGATTTTATGATCACTTTCAAAGCTCGTGTGGATCTGACCCCGAGCTACAATATCAAAAACGCTGACCCCATATGAGCCGGTTCACAGCCGTAGATCCTCAGGTGGGGCTCTTCTGGATTTGCCAAAGTCGAGCCTTAAATCTTAAGGTGACCGTGTTTTTGCCATCGGGGCCGCTCGGCTTTGAAAGGACGTGCCGAGGAGATTAGGCTGCAGATTAGTGACTTCTTTTAAATCACTTCTTAAAACCCATTTTTATAGACTTTTTATGTGACTTCGTCTGTTTTAATTCATCTTTTTTAGTTTGTCTTTTAATGTATATTTTAATTTATTCTTTTATTCTGATCGTGTTTAATTCTATTATCAGTACTATTATTTCTGTATTTACTGCTAATATTCTTTGGACTGTATTTACTCTTATTGGTATTTTTTTGCTGTTTTTTTTGTTTTGTTTTATAATTGTTTCTCTCTTGTTTAATTCTACTTTTGTCTGGCTTTAAGCTCTGCTTTTTTGTTTGGCTCTTACAGTCACATTGTCTATTAATTATATATGTATGTATTTATTTATTTATATTTATTTATAAATTATTTTAATCCCCACTTAATATGTGTTGCCCCAAATGTTGAAACAAAACCTTCACCCTTGCCCTAAATGTCCTTAGTTACCTTGTATGGCTGTTGTTGTTGTTGTATGTTGTTGTTTGTTGTTGTTGTTGTTGTTGTTGTTGTTGTTGTTGTTGTTGTTGTTGTTGTTGATTGATTTATTTCCTTGGCTTAAAATAAACAGCTAATGTGACGCATAATAAGCTTCAGTGTCCATGCCATGATCAGTCATGATAGTAGACAGCAGGAAGACACAGCAGGAAGCAACTCAGCGTTAACATTCAACTGCATGAAAAAAAAGAGCAAAAGAGGGATGAATCATTAAAAAGCAGCTGAAGGGAGCAATATTCACTAATCTAAAATCTATATATCATACCATGGTTCCCTCCAAACACCTTTTTATGTATTTATGATTAAAGAAGATAAAAAAGAAAAGCTTGCATCCGCTCCCCCTCCCACACTCACTATTAAAAAAAAAAAAGCCTGACATTAATTATTTGCCGTTTTGCAGGCGGGAGTCTGCCCTTTTTTGGGAGTCATTTATCTCTTTGCATGATGCCTGAAACAAACCAACAAAACAATGATGAAGATACTGACGCCTCCTGCAGCAGATCTAGCACACATGTATTCACATGAGCAGGAAAATTAACTGTTAAGGAGGATTATTCTGTCCGAGAGCTTGACGGCAGCATGAGCGCCTTTGCAAGTCAAGTGTCTTCACTCCACAGGTTGTCGTGGTAACTGTCAGCCTTTGCCACCTATAGGAGCGACTCGATGTCAGCGGCTCTCTATCTGGAGCTGATGGCGGAGGCGAACTTGAAAGCAGTCATGTAAAACAGGGTCGCAACATCAACGGCAAATTGCTGACCGCTTCAATAACATCAATGACAACGCGGTTTATGTCGGCGGTCACCTGGGGAGACCTTTTTACCTTTGATCTCTCTGAATGACGCTAATGACAAAAACCTGCATTTGTTTTCTTTGATACCGCAAAAGCTTTTCTGCGTCAAGGGGACAGAAATGTATCACGGCAAGGTTTGCTTTTTAGAGCAGACATCCCCGTGGTCGAAAAAGTACTTCATCTTTGTTTCTACTCTGGAATATCTCCAAAGGGAACATTACTGGAGTTCATTCAGACTCTTACCCAGCTCTGGGTTTTTTGTTCATGTCCTCCCCCCCTCCTCTCTATCATTTTCTTTCCCTGTTATTTCGTCCTTCTCCGGCTCTGTAAAAGCCGGGGGAATGTGACGGATCCAACTCTCACACAATACTGATTCAGTCTGGGCCGGAGCGGTGGAGGCAGAGATGAAAAAAACAACAACAACTCATGGGCATTTGCTCTTGTATCTCAGTTAGTTTGTGTTATTTCTCAGGAAAAAAGACCCACAATTGCAAGTCTAAGTAGCAGACACTATATGTTGGCGCACGCACCATTCGAAAAGGAGTCTTTCATGCTTTTAAGACCTCGCTGAGGAACGGTTTTGTTCCCGGATGAAAATGCTGCCATTTAAAAAAACTGACTTTTTTTCTGAAATGACACACGCAGGAAAATTACACCGTAATGCACAGCCCGTTCTCTGGTTAGGGACGCTAATTTAGGAAACACTGCTGTGGGTCATGTACAGGGAGAAGAAAGGCAGGGGGCATGTGTGCATGTGTGTGTTGGAAAAAACTTTAATAGCAATCAATCAGATGTTTCAGTCGAGACTAAAGTGCCTAAGTATTACTGAGTATTTCCAGTCTGGCTATCAGACTAACCACAGCATTAATACTGCTTTATTTAAGGTAATAATAAATGAGGTATATATGTCTTTTGATTCCAGCTAAATGGCTGCCCTCGTTCATTTGACACAAGTTATCACGCAGACTTTAGAAACCAGTAGGTCTTGTATTGCATATCATTTTAATTATGGGGTTCCTCAGGGAAGCATACTGGGTCCCATTCTGTTTTCCTTATACATGCTACCTCTGAGCAACATTATTACTCATCATAGTGTCAAATATCACTGTTATACAGATGATACACAACTTTATATCTTACAATGCTTTTATAACTAAATTAAATTACTGTTTTAAGGATTTTGAATAATGCACATGTCGATCGAGATGGCATTGTTGGCCTGTCCACAAATTTAATGCAGAGTGAAAAATATCAACAACCATTTGATGAATTGTGATAAAATTTTGTTCAGACAATCATTATCATCAATCATCACAGGATGAATCCTACTAATTTCAGTGATCACATGACTTTTCCTCTAGTGCCTCTTGCAGGTCAAAGTTTTAATTTTTCCTGTACTTTGTTTTACAACCAAATATCTGCAAAATTAATGTCACTCCTGTCATCCTTAGCTGTACTTTGTGTTTTGTGCATATTAGAAAATGACAGCATGCTAAACTAAGATAGGCATATACGTATTTAACATCAGCATGTTAGCATCGTCATGGTAACGTTAGCTGCACAGCCTTGCAGACTTCCAGGCATGGCTGTTAACAGAAATGTAAGCCTTATCTTTTTAAACATCTTTTAATTAGGGGTAACACCACCATATCATGTCTTAAATATTGATTAATACAATTTCTATTGGTTTTATTGTTTTTGACTTTAAATTACATATTAAAATCCATGTCTGGGGGAACCTCTAGTTCAGCAGGTAGAGTATATAGGCTGAGTCCTTTGCAGCCGTCCGTGGTTCATTTCCAGCCTGCTGCCCTTTGCTGCGTGTTATTCTCATTCTCTCGCTCCCTTTGCTGTCACTTTTCAGCTGTACTGTAAAAAAGGCAAAAGCCCAAAAACTTATCTTGAAAAAACCTATGTGTTTGGACTTGCTTTTATGTAATGTCTTTTTTTTTAAATTCATGTGTCTTTTTATTTGTGTTTTATTTATTTTATTTCATTTACATTTGATGTTGTCATTTTAATGCTTTTGTTGTTTTTGATGATTTTATTTGTATTTATTTATGTTGACACTTTGCGTCCTGCAACTTGCATTACTTTGTCCTCTTGTTTTAACTTTATCCTAACTAAACTCTAATTTTGTCTCCCTTGTGTTTGGCAGAACTGCTGTTTTTAAAGTTGTTGTTGTTATTAATTTTATTATTGTTATGTTTCATGATGTTGCTTTTATGTGTTTCAGTGAAGCTGCATCTCTGCATGAAAAACTGCTGTAAAAATCAGGTCATTTATATTATTGTTAATCCAAGCCTCATGAAAACATGTTGCAGATCTTGTCATGTGGAGACCCACTGGAATTTATAATACTGGAAAGTGCATCTTTGCAGAAAGAAATGCATATTCTTGTGTTACATTTGTGTTACAGTGACAGTTTTCCAGAACAGAAATCAGTGGGAGCTGAGACCTGCTCATATTCTTAGCCTTCACAGTCCATAACATATCAATTATCCTTGATTACTGCACGCTGCCAGGGCAGCATCCCTGCGTGTGCTATTATATCATCTCCCCCAAATACCTCCAGAGCCTTCTTCCCTCCGCAATCACACCGTCGTAACTGTTCATTCATTACATGTGAAGCCCCAGAGTCACTTTAAAGCCTCTCTACCCGTCCGTATCTCGCACTCCTTCATGACACCTCACATCTTCCTAACCCCATACTGTGATGGTGGCTCCGGTTTCCTAGCAACCAGCCCTCTTAGAGGAGGTGACAGCATTTGAGTGGGCACCCTCACCTCTCCACATACAACCCCCTCCCAACCTCACCCTCCACCCCCCCACCCTCACCCTTCATCATCCGGATGCTCTTCAAGTCAAGTAAACACACCTCGCTCTGTGGTGCAGTCTGCCTCCTGCACTCACGCATCAGGGCCACCGTACGAGACCGATGATGAGCCTCAATTGTCACGTCGTTTCACTTCATACATAAATATTTCAATTCCACAAGTAAACGGGACATAATATGGTTCATAATGTTTCATTAAATATTTATTTAATGAAACATTAGCTATGATGTGATGTAATCCACATTAAATACAGCTTCTTTGTCAAAAATAATTATGAAAAATCAGTGTTTCCACTATTAGTTACATTCATTACCCCGAGTTCAGGTTTTAGATTTGGTTTACTGGAGATGGAAAAAGCTGGATCTCTATTTTCTGTTTGGTAATCAATAAGTTATAAAAGGTAGTATTCCATTAACCCTTTTGCAGCTTGAGCAAATCAGCTCGATTTCTTTCAAAAACATTGGAAGAAAGCGAGGATCATCTTGCAAGAGATGGTCCTAAAATTAGCAAGAAATTAACAAATTGTTACAAGAAAGTTACCGGAAAATATGCCCCCCCCCAAAAAAAATTTAACAAACAAAAAAACAAAACAAAAAACAGGGAAATTACCTGTATCATTATCTGTATCATAACCAATAACCCTCACTTGCTAATTTTGACATTATTTCTTTGTCACCTCTCAAAAACAGAAAAGAAAATGACTTGAAAAAAAGATCTTAGAAATTATGAAATTCTTTAACATTATTATTATTAATTATAAATATAACTTTTCCCTAACTTTTTCTTTTATCCCTACAGGTTTTTTTTAAAATAAGCAGACACAGGGGTTCACTGACAGAGCGATGTGTAACTTAAAATAACTCAGCACTGACTTTTGGTTTCACATGGGACATGAACAGCAGTCTCCTGGCTCAAAGTCCTGTGTTTGTTTGACTCGACCACCATCGTGTCTACTTCTTCATGCAGTACTACTTCATCTGACTCGGGGACAAACCTGTATCGCAAAGGTCACATGATCACAGCCTCCTGGCTCACCATTACATGGGTTATATACAAAATTACAGTGCAACACCCAGGCGACAACAACTAACACAAGCGACATACGATGAGCTAGTGGTCATACGAGACCAAGTCAGGCTGTGACAGCAAAACTCCTGAGTGCACTGAAGCCAGAGAATGTGTGTTTTTATTGCGTATGAGTTCAACATTTCTTTTATGAGAGAAAAACATGTCTTTTCTTCTTTCTACATTACAAAAGTATCACTTTAAATGTACTTAAAGCACCTTTTAATGTTTAATAAGTACCTCAAAGGGCAGAAAATACAGAATTTTATCCTCAGTTGAGCAATATTTACCCTAAATGTTGTGTACTTTGGACTGTTTTAAAAGGGCATTTCTGTCAATTTGCAAAGTTAAGGAAATGTGGGAGATTAATTCAGAGATTTAAGGGAATATTTTTAAAAGCCTGCATATATTAAGATGATGTTAAGGCATTTTGAAATGTACTGAAGGAGTGTTTTTCCCTGTTGCATGCTATTACAGTGTTTTGCAGCATGATATGATTATTTATTCAGGCGTTTCACACCACAACGTGCCACTTATTTGTCAGTGATTGCAGTAAAAGTGACAGCTGTGTTTGTACATGTCACACTTTAATCTACAGAGATAACTAGCTGACATCCAGAGGACTCAGTGCTACTTTGACATGCAGTATCTGTGACGCGCCGCAGCAGCAGCAGTGATCCCTCTGAGGGTCTGAATGTAAATCACATCACGCTGCGCTCACATTTGGGCTGGCTGCAACCCGGAGCCAAGTGACGTGAGTGGTTGACGATGCTAAATGGCAGCACTTGAAATAGCCCACCTGCCATCCTGCTCACCCACTCGCTGATGCGATCACACGACCCCGTCGTCGGCAGCGTCTCAGCTCCGCGCGCTCTGGACATCTCCTGCGCCTGGACACCTGGAGAAAAAAAAGTGAAAGAAAAGCGCGTTAAATTTCTCTTTTTTTGACCGCATTTATTTACTTTACGGACTTTCTCGGCGGACGAGATGGATATTGATCGACCAGCAAATGTGTCCTTTTTTGATTTCGTTGGAGGAGTTCAACTTCTCCAGGGCGAGGACACGCGGACAGCCATGCCCGTCATCCTCATCGGGATCTGCGTGTCCGGAGCGGTTGGGAATCTGCTCGTTTTGTTGATTTTCATCCGTGACTTTAGAAACGGGAGGGGCTCCGAGGTGAAAGCGCTCCTCGCCTCTCTGGCCTCCACGGACTTGGTGATCCTGCTGCTGTGCGCCCCCGTGCGCGCTGTCACCTACTACAAGCAGACCTGGACCCTGGGGAGTTTCGTGTGTGCAGCACCACGGACTGGTTCCAGCACTCGTGTGTGGTTGCAAAAACTTTAATCCTCGCGGTCACCACTAGAGCCAAACACACCTTGGTCCCCAGCACCGCCACGGGCCCCCTCTACAGCCCGACGTGGATCCACGGAGCCCTGGCGTTCATTTGGATTGTGTCCATGATGTTTCCGATCCCCCAGATGCTTTTTGCCTCTTTGGTGCAGCGCGGTCGCGACACACTATTTGCGTCTCTGAGATGTCAGTGTGCGCGTCTGACTTCATGCGTGTGTTCTACAAGATTTACCCAACTGCAACCTTTGTGGTGCCGGTCATTTTTACGCTCGCGTACTACACCAAAGCGCTGCACACCGCGGTGAACCACGCGCCCAGCCGCGCAGCACCAGAGCAAAGTCACGCTGGTTTTACTGTGTCTGAGCGGCGCGCTGGGGCTCATGTTGCTCCCAGAGTGGGGCACATTCACCTGGATCAGGCTCGGGTACAACAAACCACCCGTGAGCTTGATCATCTTTGCGCAAGTCCTCCTTTACGCATGCAGCTCGCTCTCTCCGGTGATCCTAATGACCATGTACGACGACGTGCGCCAAGGACTCGTCACCATCTGGTTCATCGCGACCTGCAGAGGCTCCAAGCAGCTTCCCAGTAACAAATGTCCCAAAACGGAGGGCAACGGAGCAGAAGTGGGGGCCAACGCCGTCGCCAACGCGGTCTCGCAGGAGAGAAGGAGAAGACGTTCCCAGATGTGGAGCACTTTTGGACAGGGCGCAGGAATACGCACGTCGAGGAGGAGCAGGATCCGGTTCCGTGGGAGAGAGAGGAGAAAATGTTGTAGTTTTTTAAAAATTTTTTATCATATTTTTTTTAGCAGAACTTCGCAGCTGGTTTCTAGTGTGTTGACCCAAAGTGCAAACCCTCGTTGAACGGCTGTTTGCTGTCGTGAGCTTGATTAGATGTATAAAAAAATATTGATGTTACACATGTTTTTAACTATTTTCAATATCTGTTCTCGCCTCAATAGAACACCTTTTATTAGAGGTTTGTATGAAGCAAATGTAAATATCCAGGACACTCGAGCATCAAGGAGTTTGTTGTGATTGTGTACGTGTGATGCATAACGTGGATATTAAAACATTCTCAAATATGGACTGATCTGTTTTGGGTTTTTTTTCAAAGGCTATAAAATCACTCAGCTCACCTTAATCACGGATAAAATACAATCCACCATCAAATCTCCAATTCTCTAATTCAGACGGTTATGAGATGACACGCAGAGATCATTTCTACATATTAAAAGCAAAACTAATCCAGCTGCATGTTTTAGGTCAGTCAGTGTTTCAGTGAAAGCAGTATTTTGGCAGTTTTAAAAAAAGCAGGTCAAGATTTCTGTTTATTTTTTTTTCATTGAGAATTACTGAGAGAATCTCAGTCACAGTTTGATTTTTAGTGCAGTTTTGTTTACATGGTTTAAATCAGTTTTCTTGTGCTGTGTTTAGACCTTCACAAGCTGTTTGACACCCCCCCCCCCCCCCCCCATGACCAACTTGGCAAAAAAAAATGCCCCACAAGACATTTGTAAAAGGTGACAAGAGAATTACATACACATTTTAAGTAAGTGGGGGAAATTATTAGAAAATGGTTAAAAAAATACATAAGGAACATGTCCACAAAACCTTATTTATGACAATAATTTTATAGTTAAATTTCTGTTGCAGAAAAATATAGTAGCATTTATAAATTCATAAACTGATTTTCTGCACTTTTCAGTTAATTTTCATTTTTTTAATAACTTTTTTTATTTCATTTGATCATCATCATTATTATTATTATTATTATTATTATTATTATTATTATTATTATTATTATTATTATTATTATTATTATTTTTATTATGTATTCTTCTTGTTTTTTTTTAAAAAAAAGAAATTTCTTGCTATTTTTTTCTTTTTTTTTTGGTCATGTCTTGTTGCCTTCTCCCCAGGTTTTACAGGGTTAAACAACTTCAGTGTTAGAAGAAGTACTTAGATCTTTTACATAAGTAAACGTAATAATGCCACAGTGTAGAAATACTCTATTACAAGAAAAGGTCCTACATGTTAGATTTTACCAGGGAAAAAGTACAATAACATCTAAATCATACTCAAAGTTCTAAAAGTAAAAGTACTCATTATGCAGAAAGTCACATTTCAGTAAAACATATAGGATTATAATGACTGATGCATTAATGTGTAAACATCACTTTAATGTTCCAGTTTACGTGCTTCATCTGATTGGTAACAGGAATTTCCACCAGGGGTCAATTAAGTCTTATATTATCTTTACCTTTAATAATAGATAATTGTTGTTTTCTTCATTTGCAAAGTAAATAAAGTTATCAGATAAATACAGTGAAGTAAAAAGGTCAATATTTCCCACTGAGACGTAGTAGAGTAGAAGTATGAAGAAGCAGAAGACAGAGATACACAAGTTAAGTACAAGTACCTCAAAACTATACTTGCTTACAGTTCTTGAGTAAATAAACTTTCCATCACTGAGTATAAGTAAAAATTTAATAAATGTTTATAACACAATATAAAGCAGTTGTGTGTAGCTAGATGGTCATTACATACAGTATTTGTCAATAATTTAAGCGTCTCCTGTGATAAACACATTAATAAACTGTTACATCAACTTACAACTGCATTAAAGTTTGTTATAACACATTTATTATATGTTTATAAGCTAATGCTTATAGATGATAAATAGAGAGTGTAGTGTTTCCTATAAAGGTTCAAAATACCTTATACGAAAGCATTTAAGTCATGCCATTGTTACTGTTTAAAAAGCACCGCCAGCATGTATGTTATATGTCACAGTGCTGTTGTGTTTAATTTCACACCTCTTGATTCCGCAACACGGGCATGCTGTCTAAAAGCACCATCTCTGTTAGATGTATTTATGTTTTGACTCTATGTTTAGATGTTTAGATTCTATAACTGATCATGGATGATAAATAGGGACAGTTTAAGGTCAATATTACTATAAAATACACTAACAAACACTTTAAAATGTCCACACATCTACTTACACGGGGATTCTAATGTGTTCTAAACAATTATGATTATAAACTGCTTATAGATAAATATGGTGAGTTAAAGTAAAGTTAATTTTTTCATCTGTCACATTAATATTCAAGTAATTAAAAATACGATAACAATAGATAAAGTTAATAAAAGTACAATTAAAGTAATATTCATGTCTCAGATGCATCACTGCAGCCTTTAATAGACATCATGAGTTTGTGGTTTGAGTTAATTTGATTTCTTGAGCTGTAAAATCAGTTTATTCTAATTTTTCCACAATTAAAATAAAGAGCTAGGCTTTGTTAGATACTTAAAACAGTGTTTCTTGGTGTTTAAATTGCTTGTCTGATCTATATATAAATATATTTAGTGTGTGTGGTCAGATGGAGCGGACAGTCAGCCGCCCACCACCCCACACGACCTGCGTTAACAGTCTAACCTTTCGGCGGTGGTGAAAAGAAACCTGCTTTTAGTCGTCTGTGTGTTTACCAGTAAAGCAGCGGCCGCCTGTGGCTCCGACGCCCCGGCAGATTTGACATTTTAGTCTGCCTGAGTGAAAAGAAAGGTTACAGGTCGAAGAGAGAGAAAAAAACAAGCCTCTAAAGCTCTTCATCATGATTGTGCTCCGGCACATAATTTATTCATTGACAATAGACCGCGTCTCCGAATGTCTGCCCTTGGGTCACTTTTCATTTTATTATTCACTGTATTTATAGAGTTCTCCATCATAGGAGCAAAATACACTGAATAACAGACATCTTTTTTTTTTTATCAGACAATCAAGGAGTCCATTTAACAGACAAATCTACTAAATTAATTTCTCCTACATTAATTAAAGATGGAGACGCTGTCCTGCTGACAATAATGTGCTCATAACCTTTCAGTGAGTTAATTATAATGTAAGAAATGTAAAATGTGAAAACGCTGACTGACTTAAGAAAGAAAATTAACTCACACCACAAACCTGTAGAGCAGTACTTTGTTAATTACAGCACATTTGTTCTTCTCATGCACAGAAATTACAGGAATACTTCACCCCTCTAATGATTATTCTGTTTATAAGTTACTCACTCGTGTCAGGGTGACTTTGTAAAGAAAACATTGTTTTTCTTGCATGCCTCTATATAAAACAAATAATCTAAAAATGGAGAACATTCTTAATTAACTGAAGTCGTAGTCAAATTTACAGAAACATCTCATCGTATGCTCATTACTCCCCAAACAGACAGCCCTTCACAGCAGCTAACTGAACTGAACGAAACCACCACGCCACTGACAAAATATACATCCATCCATCCATTTTCTTCCGCTTATCCGGGGTCGGGTCGCGGGGGCAGCAGCCTAAGCAGGGAAGCCCAGACTTCCCTCTCCCCGGCCACTTCGTCCAGCTCTTCCCGGGGGATCCCGAGGCGTTCCCAGGCCAGCTGAGAGACGTAGTCTCTCCAGCGTGTCCGGGTCTTCCCCGGGGCCTCCTACCGGTGGGACGTGCCCTGAACACCTCACCAGGGAGGCGTCCTGGAGGCATCCTAATTAGATGCCCGAGCCACCTCATCTGGCTCTTCTCAACGCGGAGGAGCAGCGGCTCTACGCCGAGCTCCTCCCGGATGACCGAGCTTCTCACCCTATCTCTGAGGGAGAGCCCAGCCACCCTACGGAGGAAACTCATTTTGGCCGCTTGTACACCCGATCTTGTTCTTTCGGTCACTACCCAAAGCTCGTGACCATAGGTGAGGGTAGGAACGAAGATCGACTGGTAAATCGAGAGCTTTGCCTTTCGGCTCAGCTCCCTCTTCACCACGACAGACAGATCCGCCTGTCGACCTCCCGCTCCATCCTTCCCTCACTCATGAACAAGACCCCGAGGTACTTAAACTCCTCCACTTGGGGCAGGATCTCGTCCCTGATCTGGAGAAGGCACCCCACCCTTTTCTGGCTGAGAACCATGGCCTCGGATTTGGAGGTGCTGATTCTCACACTCGGCTGCGAACCGATCCAGTGAGAGCTGAAGGTCACGGCCTGATGAAGCCAACAGGACCACATCATCTGCAAAGAGCAGAGACCCAATCCTGAGGTCACCAAACCGGACCCCCTCAACACCCTGGTGCGCCTAGAAATTCTGTCCATAAAAGTTATGAACAGAACCGGTGACAAAGGGCAGCCCTGGCGGAGTCCAACCCTCAACGGAAACGAGTTTGACTTACTGCCGGCAATGCGGACCAAGCTCTGGCAGCCAGTCATACAGGGAACGGACAGCCCGTATCAGGGGGTCCAAAACCCCATATTCCCGGAGAACCCCCCACAGGACTCCCCGAGGGACACGGTCGAATGCCTTCTCCAAGTCCACAAAACACATGTGGACTGGTTGGGCAAATTCCCATGCACCCTCAAGGACCCTGCCAAGGGTCCAGAGCTGGTCCACAGTTCCACGACCGGGGCGAAAACCAGTCGTGAGAGAGACGCCCACCTTAAAGGGTTTTTCTCCTTTTAATTTTGTTGCATTTCAAATTGATGCCATCCAGCAGCTTATCATACTGACACAACAGGATCCGTCAGGCCCAGTTATAAACTGACGTCACTCTTCAGTGCATCGTATTGCTGCTACAGAGTTTGACGTCAGCGTCTAACACTGGAATCACTGACCAAGCGGCAGTATTTGATAAATTTGGAAAGAGAACGAGCTGAAAATGACTACTTTTTCTAACAGAGTCTGGCTTTAAAGAGAGCATAGATAAGGTTTACTTCCAGTTCAGTTCAGGTTTTAAGTTTGTTGTGTTTGGGAGGTACTGAGCTTATAACCAGATAAATGAGACTTTGATTATTCTGCACAAGTTGTGTGAGAGTTTGTAAATGGATGTTTTGATATAATTTTGCTGTTGTAAACATGGACCCCTATGACATAAATTCATCCAAAATTTTCTCCTTATGGACTTTTCTGTCATAATGAAGGCATGCAAGAAAAAACAAGATCTCCTCATGAATTTAACATAAACTGGGGTGAGTAATTAAAATACAAATGGTCATTTGGTGGGTGAAGTACGTAAAAGTGTCACAGCAGCAGAGAAGAACAAAACTAACTGAGTTTATATAGAGAAATTACTATAGAAGCTGGTTGATATGTCACTAATACACAGCAAACATTGTTTTATATATTAAAAAAACACAAGTGTAGTTCATCGGACCATGAAAACACGATTTATAATTCAAAACTCCTATAAAAAGGTTGATTTTAGCCTGCTTTTAACAGAGGTTACTGTTGGGGCACATCTTGTGCCGTCTGGCAGGCGACTGCAACAACTCAGAGGGTAAAAGCAGCTTCACCAGCTTTCCATTTAATCCTTAAAAAAAACATTTAAAGGACCTGGCAGACTCTGGCTTATAATGACCAGGACATTTATAGCTTCGTAGACAAGCAGCAGGACAGTAAAGATCATCAGTTTGTATCGCTGTCTCATTGACTTCTGACTGCTGAAATACATGAGAAACAGATGCAAAGCGTCACAAAAGTGTCTTTGCAGCATGTGATTGCAGCTTCACTCGGCGGGTTTCCATCAACCCTCAAATTATGCAAATTTTAATTGCATATATAAAATATGCCAGTTCCTACCGACAAGCACATAGCCATAGCATCGTGTGGCCTAGAAAAGCCAAAAAAATAGTGTTTCCATGCATTTTTACAAGATATGGCTTTTTCAAATCACCTGAAATACCAACTCGTGCAAGCGAAAATACTTTTTTGCGATAAATGGGAGTTTTTTCGAAATTGACATGCTTCCATAAAGCTCACTCGGGCACGATGCAGCAGGAGCTACAAGAGCTGTTATTGCATCACATAACTCTTCAAAGCTTCAGCGGATCATCCGGAAGTTTTAAATCCACAGTTCCTCTGTGAAATTGTGGACTCTACCAGCTCCCCTAAATCCCTCATACGTGGCCGCTCCCACGTATAAGGGGCTCGCCTTTCCATCACGGCTCCATAACACGCCTACGTGGCCTTGGATTGTGTAAATAATGACGGCTAGTGCGGTGGCTGCAATAGAAATAAAGCTGCTAATGTTTTGAAAAACATTCCATCGCCATGGTTACTGGGATGTTTTCACCAGAGGAGAAGTCACATGACGTCACTCATTGGAAAAGCAGTCATCTCACAATTGTGTTGTATCGACATTTTTGAAAATATCGCTGCCGCTCTGCTGATATGCTCATCGTGCAAACACCTGCTGCACCACCCTACAACCTCCTGCTGAGGTGCTGTTTTTTTGGTCTTCAGTTAAGATTTAATGCTCAGGTATCTTCTTTAAGAAGAATCCAGTCATTTCTCTAACGTGAAGCGTCTGCGACTGAAATGTATTTGTCTTTATGTTTTCCTGCTGCTCTTTTGTGTGCTGCTCCATTTATAGGTTGAAACTCCAGCAGAGATTCGACCTTTAACCCCGACGGTGTTAGTGCATGTGTGAGCCAGATCATATGCACTTAACTCTTGAGGCAGACACAACCTTTATGTACTCAGCGGAGAATCGAAATCGAGGTCGAGATACTGTCATAACCCAGAGCGATGCGAGTCTCCTCTCTGATTCGCGTCCAGCTCGCCAAACATCCCCCACGATCACAGGAAGGGCCCGCAGTGCGATCGCACACGCTACGCAGCAATAATGAAGCCTCTTATGTAATGCAGCCACAATTCTCACTGGATACATAAACATAATGCCGCCATAAAAGAAATGAAACTGCTCCGGGGATGAAGTCCTCAAGGTCCATCCTCCACTCTACGTGTTTCAGAGGACGCAGAGCTCCCTGCTGCGCGCACGTAGATAAATATATTGATGAAAGCTGCTCATCCATGATTGATGCGGCCGGTGAGCGCCTTCACATGCTGGTTATTAAGGTTAGCGTCTCTGCTGCAGACTGAACTGATGAACTTTAGCCAACAGCTGAACTCGCACTAAAAGGGAAGGCGGTCAGGTTGGACCAGCTGAGGGCAAAAAGCAAAACAAAACAAGGTGTGATGTGACGGCCGACTTCACATAACGAAAGAATCCTTGATTTATCGCTCGAGTTCACGTGAACACAGAGGAGGAACGAGGTGAAGAGAAATGTTTTCAACTAAGCCAAACAACTACTGAATTTAGTCAAATACTGTACTTCAGTTTAAATTTGAGGTACTTGTACTTAACCCTTTGAAACCTGGATCGGCATCTGTGTCTTGTGTGACGTTCGGACGTCTTTCTCAAGCGTTTAATCCTTTGAAACCAGAGTTATTTGGTTTGACTCCTTTAAAAAATGCAGCTAAGAGGCAATGAGCAACTTGGCAAGAGACGTCCTGAAAACTGCAAAAAATTAGGAAAAGCTGACAAAAAAAAAGAACTTAAAATTTGTCAAATAAATAATTAACATTTTAAAAAGACAGAAAAAGAGAGAATAAAAAATTAACTATAATTAGATATTTAAAGTTAATTCCATTCAAATTTTTCAAAGTATTTTGTTAATTTATTTTACCATTTTTCTTTTCTTCATTTGTGTGCTATTTTTCAGGTAATTGTCTTTTTATTTTTTTTTTTATTAATACGTTGCAAATTTTGTGTAATTTTTGATTATTTTTCTTAAAGAGATCAAGTTAATTTGCTCAGGTTTTAAGGGGTTAAACACTTACATCAATATTATTCAACCTGGACCCTGTTTCTTGAACGATATTTTTTGAAACTGGTCCAGTATCGAGCGAGATGCTGCAGCCGACAGTAACGAAAAAGGCTGAACTGTGACCAGACGGTCACTTTACATCCACTCAAAGTGTTTGTTGTCACTGACAGGATCAAAAATGTCCGACAGCTTTATAAAAGGATCCCTGCAGAGACAGTAAAATCCTTTTTATTCAAACAGAAGCAGCCCTGAAATCCCCAAACACACCAGACTCCATTTAAATAAACAGTCATTTTAGCGTGTATTGAGTCAGCACATTTTCACGTCTACCTGGGAGAATTAATTAACTCTAATTAAAACAAATGAGTGTTGGTGATTGTTGGAACAGTGGAAAGATGAACTGTTAGTTTCTGTTAACTTAAAATAAAGTGTGTTTAATGATGATAAAATTACTGTTCATTTAAATGGAGTCTGGTGGCTTTGGTGATAAGTGATTTCAGGGTGTTTCTGTTTAAACAAAAATGGTCTTATTCTTTCACAAAAGCTCTTTTTCTGTAGGGATCCTTTTCATTATGTTTTAAGGATAACAATCGGAGCCTGTCAGTGGCAAAAACAAACACTTTTGTACATTTTTGTAGAATACAAACATGACCTACGAGGTTATATTGCAGCCTGTTTTGTGGATGTCGCCTGCTGTAATAAAAAAATGTTTTCTCCGTTAGTGACTCAAACATAGAAATATATGAACATAGGGTGCAGGATGAAAAATATCACACTTTCCCTTTAACTTGAGGGTATTGTTTTTCCACCACTTTCTACTCCTACTCTACTACATCTTAAAGGGAAATGTTGTACTTTTGACTTTACAAGAGTATTTGACAGCTAATTACTCACAAATTAACATGTTTGAATATAAAAATGAAAAAGGATATAAATTAAACTATGCGACAGAATATATAGCTGAAACAGTTAGTTGATCCATCAATGAGTTGGTTAATTTTTGATTATTTGTAATTTTCCATGCAAAAACATGTCATGGTTCCAGCTTCGCAATTGTTTTTTGCCAAATTTTCTTCAAATACTGTTATTAATTGTAATGTATTAGTAATATTTTTTGGTTTGGACAGTTGGTTGGACCAAACAAACATTGTGAAAGGCTGCGGGTCATTGTGACAAACATTTCTTACTACTATTTTCACCATTTAAAAAAAACAAACAATCAATTAATGGAGGAAATAATCAGCAGATTAATCCATAATGAAAATAATAAGTTAGGAGTTCAAAATGAGCTCCACTTCAACAGTAAAATCCTGATTTCACATGAATGCAGGAGTCATAATCAGTATACAACAGAAAAACAGTCACAGGGGACATTTTTCTGCTTTCCTTTACGAGTATGTTTATCTAATTATACTTACATATTTTATTTAAGTGAAGTTTTTAATGCAGAATTACTTATAAAGGAGTAGTTTTACAGTGTGATATTTGTACTTTTACTTCATTAAATGATGTGAATACTTCCTCCACCATACCAAATTGAACCAGGAGTAATTCTCGGGTTGAGATCTGTGCGCGTAGCTTCATGTTAATCTCATACATGTCAGTTTTCTCTCAGCAGCCGTCTGTAGTTTTAAAGCTAAAGGCCTCTGAAAAGAGTACAGTCCTGCTCTTTTATTGAGTCCTACGTGGTGTTTTTTCTCCCCACTCAACCGTGATGGATTGTTGATGTTGCCTCGGGCTCTCGCTGTGGCTTTATTTGTATCCTCCTTCTTGCAAAGGAAGTCTTGCCCTGCGAGATATGAAAGGTTCGAAGCGTCCTCGAGTCAGAATAGGACTCAGTAACAGTTTGAGCGTTTGTTCTGAGCTGCACGGAGGGCGAATTTTGCTGCGTGAAGATGGTTGAGTGTTATTTATTATGATCTGTTTTGTTTTCTGTTCTGAGCAGATTTTCGTATTCTCTTAAATGTTGCTGCTGCATTTTTTAACACTTCTCGATCTGTCGTTTCATCAGGTGAAATCCAGTCAATAAAGGTTTCAGGGTCAGAGTGAGTCTGCCAGGTGAGTCAGCTACATCTGACATGTTTTTAACCCCTGCCAGACAGAAAAATAAAAAAACAAATCCTGAAAATTAACTATCCACTCTGATGTCTGCAGGCACAATGCGAGCAAATATCTTAACCCTTCAGCACCTGGATCGACATCACTCTGCTGCACGAGCTTTATCCCTCTGCAACCTGAAAAATGAGCTTGATTTCTCTAAATGACAGAAAAAAAAACACCATGAGTAACTTGGCAGAGACTGTCCCCCAAACTGCAAAAAAAAAAAAAAAAAAAAGCTAAAGGTGAAAAGGATGTGGAAATTATTGTTACTTATATGCTAAAGGAAAAAGAAAAAATATATTTTTCAGAACTTTTTGAGGTCATGTTCTTGCTTTTTTGTTTGTTTATTTTCTCGGTAATTCTTTTGTAATTTTATTTTCTTAAATTTTTGACTTGCTTATTTTGCTCATCGCCCCCTTACCATTTTTTTTTTAAACTTTGAAGCTTTCAAAGGGTTAAAATCAGTGATTGTTAAAACATCTTTAAATAGTCGATCGAGCACAAACAGCACTTCAGCATATATCCAGGTGACATTTGATTTCCTAAGCTTTCAGGAGCGCCACCTAGCTGCAGAAACAACGAAAACAGATGCACAGAAGCTGAAAGACGAGCACACAAACACTGTGAGTGACAGGTGACCTCAGAGAGCAGCGAAGGACATCGACAGTAAAAACACCAACACAAAACAAGTCACTGTGGGACGTCTCTTGAAAGAAGATAATCAAAGTTTTAATTTCTGTTTTAAATTCATAATTGTTTTAGTTTGCTTGTTTTAGTTTAGCTTTCACTGTTAAAAATGTGAAGTTGAATTTAAGTTTTAACACATTTCAGTGTTTGTTTCTTTCTTCTGTTGTCAGAATATGGAGAGAATTTGTCAGAGGCAACATTTAAGAAGTCCACAACTGATATTATAAAATATACACAGTATTGTGTTTGACTCACAGTTTTAGACATCCCAGTCTCAATAAACATCCGCACCAACGCCATGCATGCTGACAAATTTTTAAAATTGTCAAAGAGAAAAACTAAAGTCAATTCTTGTATGTTAATATTTTATTTTATTTTATTAAGACTCTAAGTGCACAAAATCGTTTTTTGTCTGTTTTTTTTTTTTTTTTTTTTTAAAGTTTAATACTTTCAGTGCATTTTCCAGATTATACTTACTTAAGTAACATTTCAATGCAGGACTTTTACTTGTAACAGAGTATTTTCACACATATTAGTACATTTAGGAGCTGAATACTTCCTCCACCAATGCAAACAGCAGCAACTCATCTCAACTGCTAAAGAGCCAAAACTGTGTTTTCCACAAATGTAACGCAGTGATCATGACTCAGCAAAGATGATTTGTCCCTCTTTATATCATAAATCTATGAGACGAGGTTTCACTCGAGGCAAAGCATTTAACATGAATAACACAGTGAAATATTAAGTGTTTATGACGCACTGACAGTTCAAGCAGCGCACTCCAAAATATTCAGTCTCAGTCTGACAGACCCGCAGTTTAATGAACTAACAAGCTGCCATTTATCCTTCCCACAATCCTCCAGTCACTCAGATCGCTGCGGACCTGTTCATGTCGTTAACTTATTTCATTAAATAAGATTATTGTCACGCAAAACACCGATCTGCTCTTCATACAGATCACTGCAGGGTCACTCAGAACGGTCAATCAGAATATTTATTAATAAATAAAATAACTATAACTGACACACACACACACACACACACACACACACACACACACACACACACACACACACACACACACACACCTCCTGACTCAGTCAGTGTGTGAGTGAGTGAGTGAGTGGCGCCACCTTGTGTTTAATAATCAGTACTGCCCACTTGACTCAGTTATATTCCTGCTGTGGTGCTATAAACTTGTTTTAGTCATAATTTAAAGTAATAACTCTTACTTTAAATTATGACTAAACATTTTTAATAATCAGCTGATCTTGGGACTGAACAGACATATTTATTGCCTCACTCTTTGTTTAACTCACTCGGTTAGACTTTTCCTGCACGGCATCAATAAAATTTATCTTATCTTGTTTCCATTGGAAAGTCTTCAATGATCAAGTTCAACAGGTGAAATCTGAGCTGCAGACTAAAGCACTAATTTGTAATAACATAATGATACTTTAATACTGTCAACAGTGGAGGAATATAAGTAAGTATATTTGCTAGTAGCAGTGTACTAGCAGTGCTACTGTGTCACATTACTTTATACTAGTACTTAACTATGTTTCTGTGGTTTATTTGCAGACAATAACTTTACTTACAAATCTAAAATATCTTTATAGCTATGTGAGTGTTTTTCAAAAGCATTATGTTGTATTATTGTATTATTATTATTATTATTATTATTATTATTATTATTATTATTATTATTGCATAATTTTTTGCATTATTTACACTCTTTGGTATTTTGATCAGCACTGCATCGTACTTTAGAGGATCATCTTTTTCTGTATAACCTTAATTTGTAATTTTTTTGTATAATCTTGATTGTTAATTTGTTTAGTAAATACTACCTGGACTACTACTACTACTGCCAATAATAAGAATATCAATGCTACTATTAGGCTACTTAATATGAATTAATAATGACTGTCTGCTTCAATGCTTCTAGGTTGCCTCTTGTTAGAAAAACAGCTTTATTTTATTTTATTTTTTGGCTCATTTATCTGCTTTTATTGTCTCATGAAGCACTTTATATTAACATCTTTTTTGATTTTTCAATAGTGCTGCATAAATAAAAGCACCAGTATTACTATTATGAAATACAACTGTGATGGTCATGTATTGGTCACATGTTTTTGTGTGTCATGCAATAACTGTCACAGCGTGCCCCCTCCCCTCTGTGTGTGTGTGTGTGTGTGTGTGTGTGTGTGTCCATGTGAACGGATTAGGATCAGGGATTAGAGACAGATGTAAACCAGAAGTCCAGATCCAATCTAATTCTGCTGCCATCCCATCACAGAGCAGCAAAAGTCACGGTTAGGGTCAAGATTAAGCACGCCCCGCCTCCTGCAGAGCAAGACCTCGCTCCTATTGGCCCGCGCTTTGACTGACGGCGCTGTCGTCCAATAGGAACAGAGGACGGGGATCTCAGTCACCGCTGCGCAGATGTGTGTGTGTGTGTGTGTCTGTGTGTGTGTGAAGAGGACAGCGCAGGTTTTAGTGAGAGCAGGAATAGCTACTGAGAGGGAGTCACGAACTGCTGAGGCACCAAAACACTAAAGGTGAGCACCTAATTATGTCTTATTACTTTAATTATATTTAAATAAGCATGTTTTTATATAAAACTGCTGTTAAATTGAGTGTTTCTGTCAATGAGAAAGTGCCAGCTCAGGGGACAGCGGTGACTCTGGCCAGGCTGTGTCGTATTTAAAATTTGAATTAACTTTAAGTGCTGATAACTGATTTTGATTAATGCTGCTACATATTTTAATATATTACAGGCGGATATCAGTTTTTTTTAGCGTCTTTTTATTCCTGCCAATCTTCTTAGTCACATGTTTAACACAATAAGCTTGAAAAGTATTTTTCAGGATATGTTTATATTAATTATAGGATTATATTGGTGTCCTTTGTCTTTGTTGTTTATGTGCAGCTTTAAAAAAAAAAAAAAAAAAAAAAATAAATCAGCTGTTTTAAAAAAATAATATAAATAATTAATTTTTTTTTTTTTTTTTTTAAATTTGCAGCCTTTTTGAATTTGTCTCAATTTTATTCATCAGTTGTTTTCTGCAAAAATATCCTAAAAAGTATATAGTATATATTTTTATAATTCAAAGGCAGATTTCAGTCATTATTGTCCCTGTTGTTTGTGTGCAGCCTTTTTAAAATGTCTCCATGTTTTAAGTCAGTTGTTTACAAAAAGGGTTTAAAGTATTTTTTATGATATGTATTCAAATTATTTATAGGCTTGTATTAGTATCTTTTGTCTTTGTTGTATGTGTGCAGCCTTTTTGAATTTATCCCAATTTTTTTTATCTGTTGTTTTTCACAAAAATAGGATTGAAAGGTTTTTTTAATTTTTTTTTTTTATATATATATATTTCAATTATTTTAAGCATTAATTAGTTTCTATGGTCCTTGTTGTTTGTGTGAATTTGTCCTGACATTTGTAATCAGATGTTTAACTCAAAAATGGGCTTGAAAGCTAGTTTTTAGGATATATTTCAGTAATTTATACTCTTATATTAGTTGATATGGCCTTTGTTGTTTGTGTGCAGCCTTTTTTAATTCTCTCCACTTGCTTAGTCAGATGTTTTACTCTAAAAGTTGCTAAATATATCTGCAGTCACTTCTTGGCAACTCCTGCAATACTGTCCTTCACTGCAAGCTCTCGGGGACTAAAAAAAGGTTTGCAGCAGTAGTAGTGAGATTTTTATGGGGTCTATTCTGCGTGAAATTTGACCCACAGTCTGTGAAAGCCAAGAAGACCGAGAGAAAAGGTCTGTCCTGACCTGCCGGTTTAGAGGTCATTCGTTTGGCTCAGCTCTGCATAATTCTCCTTCGTGTCAAGGTGCTTTTTTTTCTCCTCTCACACCAACTTCCTTGTCTTGTTAATCTGCAATCTGTCATCACTTTACACTTAGAAGCATGCGTGAAGGTAATTCACAGATTTCCCACATTCCTCTTAATGCCTGAACACGACATGTCTACCTGACTGTGTGTGTGTGTGTGTGTGTGTGTGTGTGTGTCAGGTGTCCTCTGAGAGCTAATGATACAGTGAGGAAGACTTTGCTCTTTGGTTTCTGCGTCTGACATTTATTCCAGACTGCTGCTGTCCCACGTTTACACTAAACTTGAACGCCCTGCGCCATTTGACGCGGCCCGTGATGACAGATTTTCTGTGAAAACGTTCCCGCTGGCTGAGCCTGACTCCAGATTACTCTGCCGGGCTGTTTACATACAAACAAAGCCAAGGTTTTAAGGTGTGTTCAATACAGAAAGTGTGGCCTGGGCTTTATATTCGACCCTGAGTGGGAACGTGTGAGTGTGTTTGGAGTGACGCGTTTGAGACGTTCACATTTAAAGTTCAGATATTAAACTGGACCCTGGAGGAGATTAATCAGTGACTAGTCCAGGCCGGTCGGCCTTTTTCTTCCTCCAGACAACTGCAACCTTGAGACTGAGCGTTGTCCTCCCCTGGAGAAAAGGCTCAAACGCACTGCAGCTGTGCAGAGAGACAAGTCCTTTTTGAAATGTTTCTTATAAACAAAATGTAAATGTTTTTTAATTTCCCCTCATAACTGCTGGATGGCTGATTGTCACTTTCGCTTTCAGTTTCATTCAATAAAAAACAAACTGTGTCTGTGATCACTGCAGACAACAGAGATCAGGTTTCACAGACGCAGGAACTCAACCTGCTTTACTGAGGGGCCACTTTTATAAACTGACAGGAGGCCGGGGGCCAGTCGCAGCCAAACCATACGTGTTTATACGATTTTAGGACATTTCTAGGATTTTAGAGTGTTTTTAGCATGGTAGGACGTTTCTTGGATTTTAGGACGTTTCCTGGATTTAGGATATTTCTAGCATTTTAGGTCATCTCTGGGATTATAGGACATTTCAAGGAATTTAGGACATTGCCAGGATTAAAGGACTTTTCTTGGATTTAAGGACTTTTCTCAGATTTAAGGATTTTAGGTAATCTCTGGGATTTTAGAACATTTCCAGGAATTCTGATCATTTCCAAGATTTAAGGACTTTTCTTGGATTTTAGGAAATTTCCAGGAATTTAAGACGTTTCCAGGATTCTTGGACGTTTCCAGGAATCTAGGATGTTTCTCGGATTTTAGGACATTTCTAGAATTTTTCGGACATTTCTTGGATTTTAGGACATTTCTAGGATTTTAGGACATTTCTTGGATTTTAGGACATTTCTAGTATTTTAGGACATTTCTAGGATTTTAGGACATTAGGGTCTTAGCTAGGACCTCTGTCGGGGGTGTGGGGGATCCTCCACTGGCACTTTCATTGGTAAACAAGCTCTCTTTTGATGCAGTTTTATGTACTTTGGCACCTTATGTAAACTAAAAGTACAAAAACATTCCCAGTGTGAATCACTTTATTTTTATTTATGGTTAGGGAGCCACTTGGCATCCGATCGGAGGCCAGTTTCGGCACTAATGTGCTTTTTTTCCCGGCTCTGTCACATCTCACACGTAGTTAAAAAGATGCCTAGTAATAATTAAAGTGGCCAAGGTGCCAGCTAAGGTGTTTACTAAAATGTAGAAGTGGGTATTAACTCTTTAACGACAACTTTGCAAAATTACACTTTACAAACCTGGTATAAGAATTGTTTTTTTCTTAGATTTAGTTTTTTACTCTCTCCTGTCACAGATGTCAATTCCCAGTGAAAAGCTGTACAATGGATATCTGCGGCGAAATATGCCGACCATCGTGACCAAGGTGAAAGTGAGAGAGATAGTGAACCATCTAACCTGCCTGACTTCTCACGACAGGGTAAGTTTAATCAGACGTAAGAAACTATGAATACAGCCGGGGATTCACTGAGTAACATTCAAATATTATAATGTGTTGTCTCTAGTTTTGCTGCTGAATGTTGCATCCATATAAATAAAATAAGACTGACTGTGTCATCCTCTGTCTATGGTTGCATCATTAATTCCTCTTTGTTTTGCACTGTAGAAACACAGTTTAATTCCTCGATGTACCGTTGTGCACTGCGTACAGACGAATATACGTGGTGCCAAAAGTTAGCACCACATACGTCCTCTACCAGCAGATCAGCTGAGAGCAGAATTCAACCACATCAGCCTGGTTTCAGCCACCAGAGAGCAGTCGATACACAGATTTAAAACTCAAAATGTAGAATTCAAATACTTGCACTGAAATGAAAGACTGTATAAATAATGGGTGTAGCTACCATGACGTCGCTGGGTGGTTTGTGGACTGCTGTTATGAGGGGTGAAGCTGAGATTTTATGAACTAAGACAAAATGCATAACTTTAACCCTCATTAAAATGTAAACAGGCTCATGGATGTTGAAATTAGCTGCACAGACAAAACTGTTTTTGTACCAGGCTGTAAAAATGCTCATTTCTGCTGAAAAGTTGGACATTTTAACATGGAGGTCTGTGGGATTGATTCTGGGGTTTTTTTGGAGCCAGCCTCCAGTGGACATTAGAGGAACTGCAGTTTTGACATCATTGGCTTCATTTTTAGCCTCAAAGGTTGCCGCTTGACTAAAATGTTACGATATGGACCTGAATCCATTAACGACACTACTGAATACTCATATTTATCATTTTTTTATGTGAAAAAAGTGTTTTCGGGGTTTAGTTATTCTTTAAACCAAAGTGTTAAAATGTTAAATATTGTCTAAATACAAGCAGCTGCACATGAAGCCTGTTTATACCGACAATTATTATCATGCATCTTAATACCCCCCCCTTTTTTCCCACCTATTCATTTGTTCATTCTATTTTTTTTTAATCTTTTCTTTATTTGTTTGTTTATTTTTCCTTTTTACATGATTGAAAGGTCTCCATGTTTGTTTGGTTGTGGATTTTGTTTTTTTATGTTCACACAAACCAATAAAAAGAGAATTACAAAAAAAAAAACAGTTAAAATTTTGACAGGGATGCTCAAATGTGATCATTGTTTGACAAAGTACTGACTGCTAAGAACCAAAACGTATTACCAATGATGACAGTAACGACATATTTCTACCAAACGCCGAAAACTGTTAGTACACCAACAAGAAGCTGATGACCACTCTGATTAACTCTTGTTTTTTTTTCTTATGAAATCTGATTTTAGGAGATAATTGAGGCAAAGAGAGAGACTTGTGGGAACTATGACAGCATGGTGGTTCTGCTGGACTGTCTGAAGAGGAGGGAAAACTGGCCGGAGCAGTTCATCGAAGCACTCGAGGCGTGTGAGCAGCCGACTCTGGCAGCCGAGATCAGAGCGGAGTACGACGCTCTGAAAGACGGCAACAGTAAGTCTGCAAGCCAAGTACCAAATACTGTGTACCGCAGTGTAGTATTTAACGTAGTTTTACACTTTAACCAGAAAATCTTTAGTGCTACAATAATTTCATTATCATCTCATGCTGTGCTCCCGAGTGCGTGAACGTTTTGGCACAGTGTATTAGACTGAACATTACAGTCATTTTTTAAACAAAGTGTTAAGATTAATGTAAATATTTTAGTCTATTTTTGGTTTTTGGACAGTTCACAGGCTGGTGAGCTAGTTTATGCAGAGGAAGCCAAACAGAGTCAAAAACACGGGAAGAAGTTACAGGTTACCAGTTATGAGAAAATGACCATAAATTGAGCTAAAAAAAAAAAAGAAGAAAAAGGTGAAAAACAAAACACTTACTTTACTTATTTTATTTGTGTTTTTTTATTCTATTTGGCTTATTATTGTTTTGTTTGTTTTGTTTTTGCTTTGTTTTTGTTTTGCATCTGTTGTTTTGGGTCTAATTCTTTGAATTATTTGCCTTTTACATTATTGTCGTCTTGTAACTTTATCCTAACACTTCTCTAGTTTCGTCACAAGTTATTATTATTATTATTATCGTTATTAAAAATGTGTTCTTTTAAAGAGCAATAAACTTTTAATTCTTAATTAACACTTATTAATAAATACAAGAAAGTGGGGTTGCAACAGTATGAGATTATCATGGTATGATAGGGTTAGGGTCTCAGAAAATATCGTTTCATGATTTCACGGTATTACAGAAATATTATTTATTCAGTCATAACGACCTTTAAGGGAATGACGGCTTAATTTGGGTGAAACAGATGTTATATCTCTATAATTAAGACTTGAGCCTATTTTTTTTTAATGGAAGTATGTGTAAAAAGTCTTCCTTTTCAACATAAAGGTGAGATTGTCTGTGCAGTTGTTGTTGTTTTATATTGTAGATATGCAAATATACACAGTACGATAATGTCACGTAAAACTGGAATATCACTGCAGGAAGTATATATTAAATCAGAGTTAGAGTCTTTATATGAGAAACCCAAAATTACTGAGTTTGAGACTGAATGTAGGTGCTGTTGTGTCCCACATTAGAGACTCCAGCGTAGCCTCGGTGTCCACTCGTCCCTCAGGAGCTTTAGTCATATTCAAATTGGATTTAAATGACAGTGTAATTTGCTTTGCCCCAGATTCCAGCCCCAGCTCCCCTCCAACCACTGTCGTCAGGGCTCACGTCCATCCAGCACCATCTGCCGGTCATGTGTCCGTCCCAGAGAGCGGAGCCAGCGGTCCGGCTGCTGCTGCTCCTCCAGCTGGAGCGTCGGCTCCGTCAGAGCCAGCTGCTCCGGCCTCGCCCCCTCTGGAAACCCCTGTGAGTCCGCAAGACCCCCAGAGCTCAGCAGCTCAACTTCCCGAAGTCGATTCCCCTCCTGAGCCCGTCCCCGAGCCTCCGCGGCCCGCTCAGGTTGAAGTGACACCTCCTCCATCAACACCTCCTCCTTCTCCTGCCTCTACAACCCCACCTCCTCAGAGGGAGGTGAACTCTCACCAGGAGCCGGAGGAAAACTCTGAATCAGACGTCCAGGACGTCTGTGGAGACGATGCTGTGATCCCTGATCAGACGAGCGCAGCAAACCAGGTATCGATCGGCTCCGAGGACGCTCCTCCACCATCGTGTCCTGCCGGGCCGCGTGAGACAGACGCTCCGTCCCCAGATCGTCCCCACACAACAACGACCTCCACAGAGGTCAGACCACCACAGAGTCCCTCTCCTGCTCACATCAACTCAGATGTGACCGATGGATCCTCTTTCCTCACCCTGACCCCAAAGAGGCCTCCAGTCCAGGACACCAGCCCTCCTGTGGACGTCAAACCTGCTGCTGTCCTGCAGCCTGAGGAGACGTCTGAACCTCCTGCTGCACAGGTGAGTCCCAAAATATCAACACTTAGCATCCCAAACATCGTTGACTTTCGATAATCACTTTCTAATCACAGTCCACAAACCTCCAAAAGGAAACTTTTCTCTTTTTCCCCCTTCCACGCTTAAGCTGTCCCATCAAATACAGGCAAAAGGCCAAAAATAATCCAAAACAAATACTAATAATAATTATTATTATAGGATAATGCATTGTAGAGCTACTCATTTAATTATGTTGTAAAGCAATAACTCTAAAGAAGCCTTCTTAAAGTGTGCACTGCACAGCTGTATTATCTGGAAAAATAATCAGAGATTGGGACGCAGTATCTGCAGATACTTGAAGTTTAATTACCTGGATGGGGTTCAGGGGCAAAAACATGATTGTGATGTTTTCACACAACAAAAATACTCTTACTAACAGCTGTGCAACGAACCGTCCCTCTGTGGAGCTCCTAACGTTCAGTGTTTGTTTAACAGTAAATCAGAGAGGGATGACTCAGACAAACTTTACACCAGCTTCCTTTTCAAACATAAACCTGACATCACTTTCTCCTGCAGGTTGTTGAAAGCAGCCTGCAGACAGAAACTGAAGCTCCGGCCTCCCCGCTGCCTGCTGCTGCCGACAACGACGTCTCTGTCTCTGATGACATCACTGCGTCTCTGAGCAAACCTGACGAACTCATCAGCGTCCACTCACAAAGTAATGGCGGCCCGAATATCCCTGCCCCCGACTCGCCGGTGCAGCCCTGCTCTGTTAACAGTGAGCTGCTGGAAATAAACGACGCTGCACCGGACGATGTGACCTCTGCTGACCTTCCTGCGTGCTCTGCTGTCACTACAGCGTCTGCACCGTCGTGCCAGGAGAACGGCATCGCCGTTAACCACAGCGAACCGGAGGAAAACCGGTCTCCCCGTCATGTGGTGCACGTATCCGGGGAGCCGTCTATCATGAATCTAGACGGCCAAATCTCAACTCCACAAGTTCAAATCGTCAACGGCGAAGCAGCCAAAGAGATCACCTCCGCACCGCCGCTATCCAACAACGCTGCTGATTGTGTTGTGAATGTGAACGCCGCCTCCAGCGAGAACCACCTCCCCTCTGAGCCTGCGCCCGCTGAGCCGAAGACTCTGCAGGATTCACAGGAGAAGATGGCCTCTCGCACCCTGCCGGCTAATACAAAGTACATTCTGACGGCTGCAGGAGTGGGCGCCTGTGCACTGCTGATGGCGTGGAGGTTTAAGAATTAAGGGGATTTAATACCTTTTAAAAGGAAGAGAAGATTAGGCTTTAAGGCTTTTAAAAAGAGGATCTTAAGGTTATGGTGCCTTATTGTAGTCACTGGACTGGGATGGCGTGAGGCAGCTGTTTAATAATTACCTGCGGTAATAATAGCTGACTGCCAGACCTTTGATCATGTCATTAATACAAGTATGTTGTTCAGTCGGACTGTTTGATCACTTAATTGTTGAAGGAAGTTAACCTTAGTGAACCAAATCTGCCCTGCTTATATTTCAGTTAAAGAACTTCATGGTACTGGGCTGAGATCTCAGGTTATTTATGCACGTGTTGCAAAATATAAAGATTGAGAAAATGCACTGATGCCGTGTAATAATGACAGAAATGTTTGTATGTCTGATAAGCACTTTCAAAATAAGACTGTTGGCTGTCACTGAGTGGAGATTAGTGTACAAAGGACCCGAATTATACTGCAGCATCACACTCTGTAAATATGACGGAGGATTAGAGCCACGTTAAAGAAAAAAATGTTAGATTTTAAGTTAGATGAGTCATATTATTACAATAATAAATTCGTAATTTCAAGAATATAGTCGGAATATTATGAGAAATTAGTAGGAATATTTTGAGAATGAAGTTGTAGTTTTACAAGAAAAAAAGTCATAATTTTATGAGAATAAAGCTGTAATATTACAGGAATAAAGTCTGAATTTTACAAGAAAGAGGTCGAAATTTTTCAATTTAAAGTCATATTTTTATGAATAGGGATGTTATTTAACAGAAATAAACATATTACCAGCAAACTATAAAAAAAGTCACAACAGGAAACCTGTTGACCTGAACTCTCGCCTGTTTTATGGTTTGCTGGCAATATCTTTATTTCTATTATGTAATATCCCCTTTCTCGTAAAAATCTGACGTTATTCTTGAAAATCACAACTTTTTTTCTCATATAATTACAACTTTATAACTCCATGCTCATAAAATTACAAACTTTTTCTAGTAAAATTGCAACTTTTTTCTTGGTACACTATGACTTTATTCTCATTATATTACAACTTTTCTCTCATATTATTACAACTTGATTCTCCAAATCTTAAAAAACAAGAGTTTTCCTCAATGTGGCCCTAAAACTCTGTTGTATTAAATAATGGCTAGTGCACTGTCTGTATTTATTTGTACATAAATATAAAGTATCTAGGTATCTAATTATGTATTTTAAGAAAAACAGATGTGTGAGAAATATTGCAGAGCACTCATAATGTCTCAGAGAATCCAGCCGCTTCCAAACGTTTGGAAACCAAATTGGTTGTGAATTTTCTTTTAGGGCAACATGTTTTTCTTTGTCAGGTGGAAAACTTGTTGTGCTGACGTGTATTAAATATTCACTGTTGTTTCATTAGCCGAAAAACTGGGTTTTTAAATTGTCATCTTTGTGGTTATTGCTTTTTCCTCCTGTTTTATTGTTTGAAAATGTCATGCAAAATGTAGTTAGCGTAACCGTTGGCTAATTTTTTTTTAAACAATTAGATAATATAAAAAATGGTACCATGAAGTTATGCTGCACTTTGCAGGTTTTCGGGCTCCAAATTGTACTTTCTGCACATCATGTGGTGTGAAAGTTTGCGATGACACTTTATTTTTCCATATTTTTTCTTCTCCTTTTAATAGAAACAAGTATGAGAAGTTCTGTTAGAAAATATTATATTGTAAATAGCACTGTCAATATATGAAATATAAAAATATAGAAATATAATTTAGAAAGTTTTGCACATTTTAAGATGATATTTGAGCTGCAAAGATGCTCTGTAGATGAAATGTGTTGTCATTTATCTCACTTTGTTTGCACTGTCTCCAGCTATGCACTCGATAATCATATCAATAAACCTGAAATTATATTGAAAATATCCTTTATTGTGTGTGCATGTTGATTTCCTTGCAGAGAAACTATAAGTTTATGTAAACTCTTCTATAATGGACGTGTTTCACACAGATCAATGTATGCAAATTAACCCACTGAGCACAAGGTGTCAATTAAACATCGTCTCCAAACTTTCGCTCTGTCATAACAAGTATTTAATTTATTCAATGTTTTTTTAAGCACACGAGGCAACCCTGATGAATTAACTATGCTTTTTGCAATTAAATGATCTGAATGAAGAGACCTCTGCGGATATTTTGGATCCTGAGAAAAAAACAAAAACTCCTGAACGATGAACACTGAAGGAATTTTAACCACAAGTTTCAACTGGTTGCAAACTGCAATCTTCTCCACTAGATGCCACTATTTCTCCCAAAATCTTACACTCTGTGCGTTTACAATAAAACAGCTGCCGCTCCAGTTTCTGGATTATTCTCACGTTTGTGCATTTTATTTAGATCCCATTAAATATTCTGGAGAAAAAAATGAATATTGATCCTGTGGTCTTAAAATCAGACCAACCAGGAGCCCCAGATGTGCCGACCCTGATCTTATTATCCATTTACTGCCGCTGAGTCGATGTGTTGAGTGTATTTGTGATGATTGACTGCGAGCTGTGAAGCAAACGGCCCCGCAGGGACGCTAAAGATTTCAGCTCATGTGCTGCGTCCTCTCAGAGAGGACGGTCTACAGCATCAGAGTGTCCTCCTCTACACCAGGGACGAAGACTGTGACCGAAACATCCGGGTCATCATACATGTTCACTCTGAATTACCGTTACATGATTTCTGTTTCAGCACTGACAGCTGCAGAATACATTTAAATGAAGGAGTTTAAAGGCCATCCGCTCGAGTTCATTACACCTGAAACTGATTTAAATCTTCAGCTGGAGAGTTTCTGAACTTTAGATTTGAAGATTCCCAAAGAGGCCCCAATTTATATCCACAAAAATGCAAAGTTATGAAGTAAATCAGACAATATTTTTTCTGTGTTAAAAACTTTGCAGGTTGTGTAATTGTTCTAAGTAGAGCAGGAAGTTGGAGATTTGGGGAAAACTTATTTTGATTGTGTGTTATTAAAGCAGACTGCAGCTCTTTCACTTAAAGTTTTTCCAGATTTAAAGTCTGTCTGCATCTCTGAAACTGTTATTTTCCATCACAACAAATCAGCTCTGACACAAGTCTGATCAGCTGTTTCTCTGCAAAGCTTCCACTCATTGTCTTTTCTGTTTAATGTCTGTTTGCTCTGCGAGGAATAGTGGAGGAGGGCGCTCTGCTCAACATGCGATATTCCAATAAACTCCCAAGAAATTAGTCCTAAAACCCAGAAATGAGTTAACGTTTAAGCACTCACAGCTCCCTTATCCTTAAGTCAATGGGTTTTTTTAATATGCTTTTGGTTAAAAGCCTGAAATAATGCTGCCGTCACGCTCCTCGGAAATATTGAGCAGTTATAATTCCACAGCGATTGGCCACAGCAAAGAGGCATAAAGTCAGCAGTGAGGGCTGGCATTTTTTTTTTAATAACCTGTATAAAGCGAGAAGCGGCTGGCCCCCAATCAAAAACATTTCAATATTTTAAAGTCACCCTGCTTCAGAGTATTTAAACCGCTCTAAACTTTGACATTTCGGGAACTGAACTTGTTTTTGTCGTTGTGGTCTGCACAAAAAGGAGAGTTTTTTTCTGGAGGACCACGGGCTGCATGAGCGGGGACTGCACCGTCAGACACACTGACAAAGACAAATTCACCAGCAGGCTGCAAAATTTCAACATGCAGCGGATGAAAAATGACCAGCATGCATTGTTTCCTTTGACAGTTGACAGAGTGGTGGTGTCAAACTGCTTTTAGTCTCCTCTGTTTCGGCTGGTTTTGCTGCAAGAAAATTGGATTCTGTTGATGTTTGGAAATCTTTACACCTCGATGACCCGCCACTGTTGTACAAATACACAGGAAACATCAAATTACATAATATTACTGCGCTGTAAAAATAACTCATGTACATCAGGCTTTGAGCGTTACTTTGTTATTAGATTTCATCATTTCTAAACATTTAATCAGTTTAAACACTTGTTTTTTATTTTGTTGCTTTGCTTTGTTTTTTATTTTTTTTGGTCGATTTTTCAGTCACCACTAGGTGGCACCGTTCCCTTTATCCCAAAACTTTGAGGTTTTCATGATTTGAGAGGAATTTGAATGTCTCAGAAACAGTTAGTGAGGATTAATGCAAAAAACTACTACATCACATTTCAGAGGGAAATATTCTACTTTTTACTTCACTACATTTAACTGACAGCCTCAGTTACTTCACAAATTGAGTAGTTGCAGTTAACTGCAGATTATTCGAGTACAGCTGAAAGGATTGGTTGATTAATCAATTTGCCAACTGACAAAATTAAAATGAACCGTCAACTATTTTGATGAAGTATTTAGTCATTTTCTTTCTTTCTTTCTTTCAATAAATTTGAGTTGTTTGGATTTTTTTTTTCTTTTTTGATATCATTATTTTATACTGTTTTTATTATTATTTTTTTTTACTACATTGTAAAGGTTTTAATTTTTTTATTTTATTTTTTGCATTGTGTACTTTCACTTTTAATATTTAAGTACATTTTCCTGACTGTCCTTACTTTTACTTAACACTTTAAATGCAGGAATTTATTATTTTTATTATTAGTATTTTCACAGGGTGGTACTAGTACTTTAACTTAAGTAAAGGATTTGCATACTTCTTCCGCCGCTGTTTGTGAGCAGGATTATTGAGGCCTCAGCATGACACTCAGTGTAATTTGGGATATCACTATGAGGTCAGAGGAAGCTCTGACTGGAGGATGAGAGGCCCAGTGGGGTTTTTTTTCTGTCCCACCACTAAAACATCACCAGATTAATCCCTGCAGCAGCTGCGTATCCTGTTGCAGTGTCCTTGAGCGAGAAGCCCTGGTCTCAGGTCGCTCTGAGTCAGAGCAAAGTGCCAGTTAAACGGCTGAAAGGTAACTGTTGTCCCTGAGATTTTATCTAAAGCGAGCTTCTTCTAAGCCTAAAATGCCTCCCTTCAATCTCCCTGACTGCGTCTCCGCTCCTTTAATGTGGGTGGGATTTGTGCAGATCCCTCTTCCCTGAAGCCCAGCAGGTTTGTTATTTGACTCAAGCGGTTCAAGGTCACTTTTCTGACTCCTGTTATGCAATGTTTGGGGTGTGAGTTACAAAACGTTCCCAAAGAGCCGAGTAATTACCTAAAAATGAGGTTGAAGTGCGGAAAAAAAGCTGAGGCGTTTAGCAGTGAGAAGTGCTTAGTCTGGACCTTCCAGGCAGAGCAGCTGTACTCGTAGGCATTAATTGGCTGATGGTGGCATACCTCACAAAGCTCCTCTGATCTCTGTGAGATTGGAGCGCCTGAAAGGCCTGTAATTCTAATAACATGAACTCTAGCTGAACCCACCGAAAGCACTGGGACATTACCAACTTGCAAAATGGGTCTATATTTAATCTTATTGGTCGGCTTGGCTTTGCCCCGCTGGAAACCTGTTCAAATGCAGATAAAGACTGATAAGAGGTGAGCGTTCATCAACATCCCGCCACTCCCCCGACCCCGAACAAAGCCCATCCCTTGACTTAACTAAAGCAAACACCAGGAAGATTAAGTGCATCTTGTTAAAATGTTGCAGAGCAGTGACTCAACTTACAGCCCGCAGGCCAAATCTGGCCCCTGACAGGGTGCCAAGTGGCCCCCAAACCATTTTCTAATTCACAATGAAAATAAAGTGATCCACACTGGGAATTGTTTTTGTACTTTTAGTACAAATAAGGTGCCAGAGTGCATAAACCAGCATCAAAATAGAGCTTGTTTATCAAAAAAGTGCCAGTGGAGGATCCCCCACACCCCCGACAGAGGGCCCTAATGTCCCAAAATCAGACACGTCCTAAAATCATAAACATGTCCTATAAGCATAGACACATCCTAAAATCCTTGAGAAGTACTAAATGGTAGAAGTGTCTTCAAATGCTAGAAACATGCTCAAATCCTGGAAACATCCCAAAATCCTAAAAATGGCCCAAAACCTAAGAAACATTCATAAATCCTAATAAATGTCCTAAAATCCCAAAATGTCCTAAAATCCAAGAAACATTCTTAAATCCTAAAAATGTCTTAAATTCTTAGAAACATGCAAAGACCCTAAAAATGTCAGAAAATCCTAGAAATGTCCCGAAATCCTGAAAATGTCCTAAAATCACAGAAACATCTTAAAATTTTAGACTAACTTTAACTTTATAAAATTCTAGAAATATCCTGAAATCCTAGAAACATACCAAAATAGTAGAAATGCCCTAAAATCTGTCTGTCTGAAACATGTACGGGGCTGCTGCGACCGGCCCCCGGCCCCCCGTCATTTTGCAGTAGTGGCCCCTAAGCAAAGTGAGCTGAGTGTCCTGCTGTTGAGCTTTGAACAGACTGTTTTTCCTCGAGGAAACAAGAAAACACAGGGACAGAAACGAACCAGCAGACGTGACATGTTGCTCTCCCACTCCTTGTGTTTTGATGTATGACTCTGCAGCAGAAATCCTCCTCAGTCCCCCTCCAGAGAAGTTTGGAGTCGGAGTAATTGAGTGCATTTCTTTGAGCGGAGGGACACATAATCTAATTTTTATTCTAATTCTGTGGTTTCTCTCCGCCGGTAAATAAACTATGGATGTGACACGAGGGAGCAGCTGACTCACGCTGTTCATCAACCGTCTGATTTGTTGCTCAGGAAGCCAAAATAAACGCTCCGCTGCAGCTCTGCGGACGCTCAGCTTTCAGGCCTCTGCTCGAACCTCATAACCTTCCCAGCAGGGCTGCTGCTGTTTGCTTGTCCTCCTCTAAAGGAACGACACTTCAAACATATCAGTGTGTTTATTTTGGAGCAGCAGAGTTATCCTCTCTATCTCTTTTGTTTCATTTCCAACTAACTCCTGCAGGAACATTTTCTTTAAAGTCCCCGAAATGTATTTATTCAATCAGCTTCTCGTTGTGAGTGAAGTGGTCGTACATGAGCTCGACATTTTCTGCCAAAGTTTGATCGGTTTTGGTTTATTTCACAGGAGAAAGTTCTGCCTTCACAGCTGCATTTGTGCTCGTCTCACTGGTTGAAAGTATCCATGATGTGTCTGACTTTGAGACTCAGCATTATTTGAATAAAACTCTGACAGTTACGGGGTCGTTACCGTAAATGTGATCACAAAAGTAATTAGCTGCAATTTTGAGTGTTGAAGCTTTAAAGAGGAATACATACAAATGCTTTTTTCAACAAAAACTTTAAGATTTATTTATTTATTAAGGAATATTAAGAGTTATAGAGGGGCTTTTAGACTTTTTCTTATAATATATGAAGAGTTAGCTTTTAGCCTGCATCAACAAAAATGATGCCACTGCTGAAGCGCCAAAAACTGCAGTTCCTCTAATGTCCTCTTGCAGCTCCAAGAGCGAGTCAATCACAATCTGCTACTTAGTTTTTAAGTTACACATTGACACACTAGTCAGGTTTCCATTCCAAAACTGAAGCTGCGAAAATAAAATACGCCTAACAGAAACACATCAAAAATCGCTTGAAAAAGGTGATTCGAAAAAGCCATATTTGGAAAAACTACAATGCAAATACTTTTTTGGCTTTTCCAGGTCACATGATGCTGTGACATGATGCGCTCGTCAGTAGAAACTGGCTTCCTCGGGCATGACGCAGCTACAATAGATGTTATTGCATCGCATAACTTCAAAAGTTCAGCAAAGAAGCAAAATGACAAGCAGCTTTAGCTTTTCTACCTTTTCATATTTTAGCCAATAATTTAAAACGTGACCCACAGCATTCTTCATTTTGAAATGTAAATATGTGATTTTGGAGCGAGCTATTGTGTCTGCAGACGGAAACGAGTGTGATGACTGAGATCAACAAGATGTTGTGATGGTGGACTCACACAATGGGGAGGCGTCTGGTTCTCCGCCGTCTCTCCTCAACCGTCGGCCGGATTCCTTTGTTGCTCTGTGAAATGAATACAGTAATTGTCACAATGAGAAATTGACCTTCCCTTTAATCTAGACAGAGGCCCCCTTAACAAGTTAAAATAGCACAAACCCAATTAGGGAATTGATTGCTTGCTTTCATTTTGCTCATTTGCATCGGGGTCATATAGAGAAGATAAATTAATGTCTGGTCTTTTGTCCGCACTGTCATTCCTGGTTGGTGAGAATCTATTGCCGAGAAATGAGCAGGAAGAAAAGTCTTTTGTCTCCGCGTGATGAACTCATCTCTGATAATCTGCTGTTAAACAGCAACAGAAAGAAAAGACCTACAGGAGATTAAAAAGTACTCGCTCTTTCACACTGCTCTGCACACACGTGAGGTTTTATATTCATGAGGTGTTTTTGTCGATCTTTCCGCATTGTTACCTTTGAACCTTTGAGCAAATCCGCTTGATTTCTTTCAAAAACATGGAAAGAAAGCAATGAGCAACAGTAATGACCCCCAATTTTAGCAAAAAATGACGTGAAAATTACCTAAAAATTATCTACATTGTCTTGTTTTATTAGCCACCAGCATTAGACCCGTTTTGGCATGTTATTTTTCTCTCTCCAACGACTCTCCGCTCACAGACACACACACAGAGCAGAGCTTTTGTAGAGCTCCAGACGACCATGGAGTACTACTGCAATTTGCAAATATTAATATATGAACTGGAGAGCTGTTTCCAGCTTAAATCATCAAGTTTAACGGGACTGTGGTAACAGTCTAACTTAATGAGTGGAAGTGGCGTTAGTGTGAGCAGGTGAGGCTTTGTGTTTGTCTATCTGCAGAGCTCCGATCGTGACTATTTAGTCCCATTTTGCGACCACAAAAACTTTGCTATATACGAACTGGAGAGCTGCTAGTTTGTTTCCAGCTCACAGTGCATCCTAAAAATGGCAAAATAAGAAGTCAGTATAAATACATTTGACTGAGTAGAAACATTAACACAATCCAAATAACAGACAGTACATATTGAAGACAGCTACATATGAAATCATGTACAAAAATAGTCAACTAAAGGGTAAGTAAATGGGAAAAAAATCAGAATCAGACAATATGATAAGGATTAAATATTAATAAAAATAATACTACTCGTACTAATACTAATTGTATGAAAAATAGCAAGTTGAATGGTTAGTTTGGGAGGGAACTGTTTTTTACTTTCTCCCACATCCCAGCCAACCAGCCAAACAGGGTGCACTAACAAGTCTTTTTAAAATTTCATTATTAAAGTACTTTATTTAACTTAATACTTTTCATCTAAAAACATAGAGGCATCATGTCAAAAACCTGGCATTTAAAGGGTTAAAATGAAAATTAATGAACATTTGATATTTCTGATTAGGACTTATACGAATAACTCAATGAAAGTAGAAAATAACATTAATGTATAATATTTTTTAAAGTTTGATTTTGAAAAGTGCATTTTGTGCACAGAGCAATAAGAGTGTGTGTGATATTAAAGCGGGCACTAAAGGTTTATTATACAGTTTATCAGTTGTTCTGTACTGTTTTTGTTCGTTTTTTTTGTCATTTAGTCAGGGGTCGTCAGTTAACTCAACGAAAAAAGATCCTTGAAAGAAAAAAGTTGGGAACTATTGGTTCAAACAATATCCAGCAGTAATATAATGATTAACCTACAATAGGTGTAGTCAGTAGGTTAAGACATAAAAACACTGTATGGTCCTTCTAACGCCCATTTTCATTTTTCTGCACATAAAAGTATGTTCAATAAAGCTGTCTGACTGCACCCGTAATGTCCTCTGCTGTTTCTTTACATTATTGAAGAGTGCAGGTTTTATGTGTGTGCGTGGATGTTTATGTTCTCACACACAGACTGCAGGGTGACGGGGAGGATAATGACATTGACTCCCTTTGTCGTCTGTCCTGATAAATGACAGTTTAAAGGTTGAATCTCACATCTCTTTCATCTCCCTCGGACGTGCACGGGCACAAATTCTAACTGTTGTCACTTTATTTCGGTCTTTGTGTCTGTGATCGATTGGGAAACATCCTGTACGGGAACACAGTGTCATTAACATGATTACAGGCTTGTAAACAAAAAAACGGCCTTTGGCTTCTTTCAAGGCACCGCTGCACACACTGAGATGTGAAACTGGGCATGCCTCGACCTGCGTTTCCTCCGAGTATTTACGTGACTTAATGGGGCAAGAAATATGTGTCCTGTGTGCGTTGTAATCATTAAAACCTGCAGTGAGGGTGTATTTCATCCAGCTATCGACCTGCATATCTGGAGGTAACATGTTCAAGGGCATGAAAAATGTCACAGCCTGTAAATCCTCTCATTGTTGCCTCAAGGAGTTTGACTTCCAATAATTGATGCCCACTTCCATACATCACCGCCGCTCACTCCCTCAACGCTGAACCTCGCTCTGGCCTCTTTCGCACATTGTCCGCTGCCGTTTTGTGTCGTTCATTTTTCACAGAAACACAGATTAACCAAACCAAACTAAATAATGTCACCATTAATCTGCGGTTTATTCTCTGGACTGTAATTTATAACAGGAGACATTTGTAATAAAACCTTGCCCTCCAGGCGTTTACCAAACTGCGAGCTTCCTGTACAAATGAAACCTGCTTCCTTTAATGCAGATAATGCTGAGTGTCAGCTCAGTTCAAGTCTCTGCTGTTCATGAATGGATGAGGAAATATAATTCACCACAGCCTGACCGACGCTAGATTGTTAGAGTCGATACCGACAGTAGGGAGTAAGAAATCGCGATATTGATAAATCAGCTAAGATTTTATCCCTCTATAGAACAAATCTCAATTTTTATTGACAATAACTTCTGTGTAGATTAGATCAAATTATAAAGCTATTATTAATTAATTATTAATCCCAAATGAAGAAAATCATTTGCGCCAGGAACATTTTGTACAAACAATTTACACAGAACACAACAAATACAAATGCTCAATAAAACTAATCAATAACACCATAAAAGGTCATTTAAGAAATAATCAACAGCGGAGACCACATCGCCAAAGTTTGATCATGCTGATGATTGACAAGCCGCGATACATCGAGTATATTCGATTTATGCCCCCTGAGTTAACCCTTTGAGCTCTAAGCAAATTGGCTTGATGTCTTTCGAAATCATAGGTAAAATGCGATGAGCAGACTTAGAAACAAATGATTAAGAAATTAGCAAAAACATTGTAAAAGTCAAATAAAATTACCTGAAAATAGGCAAAAAATAAATGACCCCAAAAAGAGCTTGGAATTATTAATAATTCTGTAAAATTATTGAACATATATAATTATGATAGTTATAGATACATATTTAATAGTAGTATTTTCAAAATCTATATGAAAATATAAAGTTGCTCTAATCCCGTTTTTTCTTGTGTTTTCAAATGAAATCAAACCAGTTTGCTCATTTTTTGAGCATCATAGCACTGCAAAAACCAAATCATTATTGTTCACCACTGTTTAAACACTAATGCACGCTGTTACCAGAGGAGGTATCGGCCGTCTCTATAATTCACCGCTGATTTTTGACACTCTCTCCTTCAGCGTCAACACTGTCAAATTTATCTTCATCACTGAAGCAGGGCGCTTTATTGTTTAAACACTGCGTGTACGAGTGAGACAACGTAAACAGTTGGTTTGCTGTGTCGCGTTTACCGGCCGTTTAAGAAGCTCTGAGGAGGCTGTTTATCTCCTCTCTGCTTTTTAGAGGCTTTGCAGCAACCAGGATGTCTGGGACGATTTAAGACTTCCTCCTGCTTGTGCTCTCCCTGCTTGAAAATGCTGCAGAGGATCCATCTATTCCTCCCGTTGTAATGAACCTCCCTGGGGGCCCGGGCGCTCCATGTGAAGACGCCTTAGTACCAGAGCGATTCATTACCTCGGAAATGTGAGCTTTTGTTCCGTTTTCAGCAGAGCCCCATTAATCTTGGGCTGCCTCCTGGCATGCAGGCCAGGTACTGCTTAGGTAATTACAGTTAATCATCATTCAGACGTGCACATGGACCGTGCGCTGCTCAGTGGCTTCCATGCAGGGGCAGATCTACCCCTGGTGTCTGGCCCCCCTCCCTCCTCCTACTGTACCCGCGTCCCAGTGGCACCATAAAGAAGCCTCGTTTCTTTCGTGTCCTGGTAACTGAGCGTTTTTGGTGATTGTGTCCAGTAAGATTTGGCTCCAGTTGTGCAGCAGCCTCCCCTGCACAAACAAGTAAACATCCCAGCTCCGCCTCCAACCCCCCCGGGCCCCCACCTCCAAACATTTACACTATCCAGCTGTCTGTGTTGCACAGTTACTGGAGCCCACTGTTCACCTGCCGTTCATGATTGCCATTAATGGACACGTTACAAGATGGATGATTTTCGGGAGCAACAAGCAGAAAGAGGCCATCTGTATCTCGGCTCAGAGAGACGGATAACTTCATCACCCAGGGTTACCATGTGAACACACGCAGAGCTCTGATCGCTGAAATGTTTGTATTCAGAGATAACACAACAAATACATTACTCCTCTCACTGAAATTAATCTGCTGTTATGATGTTTGATTAATTGTTCAATTATAGGATGGATTGTCATGAAATAACATACAGACACTGATGGTCTGCAGACAATGAATCTTTAACCTTTAGCAAGGCTATGGGTTTTTAAAAGTCTTGACAGCTATAGAGTTAAATTTCCTCTCCCGATTGTGGATGCCACCAGAGACACATGATCACATTTTTGATCATGTTTGAAATGTGCTGTAAATTACACATTATGTTAATAATTAGGGATGAACGATAATTATCGGACCGATAATTATGGCCCGATAATGGGACTTACGAAGACATACCGATAATTCCGATAATGAGATTTTCGGCAGATAAATAGAACCGATAATAATAAGCTTAGCTTGCGTTGATTTCGTCCGTGTTGCCATGGTTTCGCTCCTCCAGTACTACACACTGCATTATTCTGCGTGTCAGACTGCTGCAGTTAGATCAGTCCACAACATGTCATCAGTCAGCAGCAGGGTTTAACCCATTGTTTCTTTTTCTTTTTTTTTTAACTTATTCGCCGCCATTGACGACATTTTCCGTCAATCGGTGTTTTCGCTGTAGTGTAGGGGACACTGTTACCGATGTTATGCAATAAAACAACAATTCCATGTCCAAAAGGAGTGGACTACTAACGTGCCGACTTTATCACTATTTAGAGACTTTTCGGACCCTCTCAGCGGCGTTGTTTTAAAATAACACAACAGGAGAAACATTTAGCGACTTATTTAGATCATCAGTGAACAAGGAGGAACTATACAGTCCACGGCGGCCCTTATAGGAGCTAAAGGAGGTCGCTGAGAGCGCCACACGCTGGAGGGGTGCCGCTGGTCACGCGAAGAAAATAAAAAATCAAAAAAAGGATAATAATTTTCTGCGCCCGTTAGCGCTCTTTCTTCATGTTCTGCCTTGAAAATGTTTGTCCTCTGTCCCCTGTGCCATCGGTCGAAAGCCGATAAGCAGCTCAGTTTTGATGGGAATGTTTATTGTTTTACAGTTTTCATTATATAATGAATGAAAAAAATTGTTAATTGCACCTACCTATATGCATGTTGAAATCCCAGTAAAGCTATGGAGGACAACTGGCTGCTGGTAGATTTAGCTGAAAGTGTAATAATAACCCAGATTGCATTATTATATAATATTTATACAGGAATGATGATTTCCATTCTGGGAATAATAAAGCATTTCATCGTTTATTATTCAGCATCTCTAAAATATTCAGTCAAAACTGTTCCGATTTTCAAAAAAAAGAAAAAGAAGTAATTATTTAGTTATTTATGTGTCATCAGGGTGTTTGGTGTATCATTTCTCCGATAACGACCTCATCTACATACACCTCATTTCACTTCAAGATGGATATAAGTGCAGTGATAATACAGAGAGAGCAGGGGAAACAGGGAGACAAAGATCAGTCTGAGACAGTGGAAATGTACCAGAATGGGTTTTAAGGGTCACAGCTCTCAGTGTGCTTTCAGACAGAAGCTTCATATATAGACTCTAATTGCTGGCTGTTTACTGTGCTCTTTAGGGGAACACAATTTATCTGGAAAATAAATCCAACTGTGCTGCTTTTCTTTCTGCCTCGAGTCATTGTGTAAGAGAAACATTTTCATTTTAAAACAAAAGCCTTCAGCTGTGTCGTTCCCCAGAAGACCATCCAGTCAGTCATCCATTCAACAGATTAAAAAACACGAGCATCAGGGGAAAGCGTGAAGCCTCCTGATCGGCTCACTGTTGCACATTCCTCTAAAGACCCTCCACGAGCTCTCGGGGTATTGATTAACATTTTAGATATGGGCAAGGAGGAGAATCAATGTGTGCCGTCCCATTAGCGAAACTCGCCCTCAGCGGTTTGTTGTTTGTAATTTGAATGGAGATAAACTCGGCGCTTAAAGGCTGCGGCGGTAAATGAGATAGTTTTTGTCTGGTTGACCTCCTTCAAGGAGAACAAAAGCAAACTCAAACAAGGCGGCGCTGTTGTTTGCTTTGCTTGATAAAAAGAAACAAAAAAAGCAGAGATCGTAATGATGGCAAAGTACGCTGGAGACATTTGTGTCCCGTTTGTCGGAAATGAGGAAGGACTGAGGTCTGTTATCTGGAGGCCGGAGGGAGGAAAGCTTTTCTCGGGTTTGTCTCGCACCTGTTGCGTTTGGTAAAGAAAGGAGAGGGAGGATAGAAGATCACACTCCTGCATGCGCAGATTGACCTATTGCTAAGCCCCGCCCCCTTAGCTCACGCTGCCAAACAATGGCGGCTGTAAGGGTCAAAGACGCTATTCGTGGGGACAGAAACGCCATATTTGACGCAGAGTCCATCTTCACCATGCTGCACAGACTGTGCATAAACGTGAACAACATGACAGCTCCCCAAAGTGAAACCTTTTTATCTCAGTCGCATTTCTGACTGCAGTAAAGGTCATAAGGCCCGCCCCTCCATGTTAGTGAATGGACATAGGCCAAAGTAAAAACTCAAAGTACACGCCAAAGAAATGTTTCCAAAAGATGGTTTCTGTCGCTGAAGGCCGTTCTCATCAGCGTGATGTTTGTTCATGTGTTTGTTTTTATGATAAGTTTGGTTTTAGTGAGTTATTCAGTTCCACAAAAAGGGGATTTTTTCACCATTATTGACAGCTATGACAGACAATTAGTGCGCTCACATTCAGTGGAGCTGCTCACGATTGGTCAGACGGGTGTTTTGGCGGGAACTTCCCAACCGGGATATCGCTACTGCGCAGACTCCAGCTCTCAATGACCACAATCACCAGCGCAAGATATTTTAACCTCACTTAAGCATTGAGGGAAAATGTCCAGAAATAGTAATTATCACAACTATATATATAAAATTATGCCACAGGGCTATTATAATTTTCTCCTTTCTTTTCCTTGATTTGTTTTTTTTGTACTTTTCCTTTTTTTCATTTCTATTTTTTTTTATTTACTAATCTTCAGGTAATTTTTCTGTAACTTTTTACTATTTTCTTGCTAATTTTGGGGTATTTTTTCTTATGTTACCCATCAGCTTGTTCCCATGTTTTTTTTAAAAGAAATTAAGCTAATTTGTCCAGGTTTTAAAGGGTTAAAAGCCGTCCACAGATTTAGAGGAGAGCAATGATGTCTCTGTGAAGCCTTTTGATGCAAACTGATTTGTATAATGAACTAAAACTGAACTGAGATATTGAATTGAAATGAATCTGTTTCTATTGCACTTAGTTGTAATATTGATACATTTTGAACACATTTTTCAAATTTTCCACTCAGTTTTTTATGCACATTTACAATTTGCACATTAAGAAACCTGACAGAGGTGGATGGGAAAGTGCCTACTGTTGTTTATGGTCATTTTTTGGGATTTGTTGACAATTCAAAATAAATAAACACTTTACCTTTAAATTGTTGGGGATATTGATGCTGGTATTTTACCATTTTGAGTATGATTGTGATGTTATGCAGAAACAAGCTGCAGATTCTTCCACTAAACATTAGAGGAGGAACAAGTTCAGCGCTCTTTCTCAGTGAAGCCGCTGCGATTGTTTGCTTTCACCTTTGTGTCCTCCTCACCGCTGCCACCTTAAACCGCAAGACACCTGTCCCTTTGTGTGACGCTTCACACCCCCACACACACACACACACACACACACACACTCATTGAAAACCTGCAGGGGTTCCTGCCCAGTCATTTGGCACATTTTTGATGTTGAATCAAAAAAGACAAAATGAGAGAGCGAGGAGGGAGCAGGAGGGAGAGGGAGCAATCTAGGCTTTCCACTCCACTGAAAGGCACTCTTTGTTGAGCACTCCTCTGCAACCCCCCCCACCTCCACCCCCTCAACCCTCCCTCCATATCCAACCCCCCTCCCTCCTCCCTCTCTCCCTCCTCCCTCCCTCCAAAGCCCGGGTGGATTTTTCATTAAATGCTATCAGAAATGTGACTGGTCCTATTCATGGGCAGATGGAGGGCTGGCTGTGTGGCTGGAGACCAATACCTTCACTGGAGAATGACAGGAATCTGGGCTGGAGGTGAAGGTCCGGGTGGACACACCGACTTTAGACGACCTAAAACAGAAGAAGAATTTTGTAAACATTTCTTTGTGTTGCTATAAGTATCGCTGTATATGCTGTCCAGTATAAAAATGTGATTTTTTACAGAACAAAATACAGAAAAAGATGTTTGGAGTAATTTATAATCATCACATCCTTGACTGAGTGTGCTGTTTCAGTGCACTGATGTCATTTTTGATAATTAAGGTTATAGTTGACCCTTTGAAAACTGGATTGACATCAGTTTTCTTGTGCTGTGTTTAGGTGCATTTCACAAGCTAATGAACCCATGAAGCCTGAAAAAATTGCTTTGATTTATTTTAAAAACATGGGAAAAGACAATGAGCAGCTTGACAAGAAAATGACCTGAAAATTATTTTTTAAAAAGGTTAGGTCCAAAAAAAGGTCCAGAAAATTATATGTATAATTATGATTTTTTTTTTCTTTCTTTCCTTCTTTTTTAGGATTTTTTTGGGGGGCATTTTCTTGTTGTTTTTTCTTTTTTTGCTTAATTTTCTTTTTTTCAACATTGGAAAAAGGCAATTAGCAACTTGGCAAGAAATGTTACTCAAATTGCAAAAAAAAATAGTAAAGAGTGACAAGACAATGACCTGCGAATTGGTTTTAAAAGGAGGGAAATTAAAAAATTCTGGGGAGAAAAGTCCAGAAAACTTTATGTATAATTGTATTAACCATATACTTAAAGTTATGTTACAGAAAAAGAAGAGTAGTGTTTTAAGGATCTTTTGGGGGTCATTTTTTTGTTCTATGTTTTTCCTTTTTTTCCAGTTTCTTCTTTTTTACAGATTTCCTGCTTATTTCGGGCCATGTCTTCTAAAGATGCTTATTGCTTTCTGCCCATGTTTGTGAACCAATTTGCTCAGGTTTTAAAGGGTTAAGAGTTTTTCCCAACAATATATTTGATATATTCCTCTGTCCCAGTGTGTTCGCTGTGATTTTCTCTGGTCAGACCTCCTTTTGTTTGCAGAGAAAAGAAAAACAGCCTCACATTTGTTATGTTCAGCGCCCGCTCAGTGTTTTCTCCCTCTGCTCTGAGGCTCCTCCAAATAAGACCTCCTTGTCCTCATTTTTTAAAAAAGCTACTTAAAGAGTTAAGAGCACTCGGCCCAAACAAAACAACATATTGTGCCAGTGTTTCCTCAGACAAACAAGGTGACCAGATCCATCCGCTGTTCATTTCTCACCAAAGGGGAGAGATGAACCTCTCATATTGTATGAGAGCGGTCGATTATGTCACGGGACAATGGGAGGCAGCGGGTTGGAAGAAAACACAAACAATGATTTCCGCAACAGCAATTTAATCCTCTGGCGTTAAAACCTGACACAAAGTGGACAAAGGCGAGGAGGCTGGCACGAATAAACCCCCGAATCTGAAGATTAAGCAAAAAAGGAAAAAAAAAAAAACGAGGATCCTTTGTGTAAAAAAAGGCCTTTATCTGCGTTTGAAGTCTGTGAGACCTGCCAGCCGTCCTCAGCCTCTCTTTGTAAGCAGCCCCCATGTCCCACAGCAAACCACCACCTCACTTTCATCTGCCCGTCATCTTAGGGGGCAATTAATGCCATTCAGGTCTACCCACTACACACAGAGAGAGGGAGAGAGGGAGAGAGGGAGAGAGAGGGAGAGAGAGGGAGAGAGAGAGAGGGAGGGAGAGAGAGAGAGAGAGAGAGAGAGAGGGAGAGGGAGGGAGATGAGAGAGAGAGAGGGAGGGATGAGAGGAGAGAGAGAGAGAGGGAGAGAGAGAGGAGAGAGAGGGAGGGAGAGAGGGAGGGAGAGAGAGAGAGAGGAGGAGAGAGAGAGGGGGAAGAGAGAGAGAGAGAGAGAGGGAGGGAGAGAGAGATTGCAGAGAGGAGAGAGAGAGAGGGAGAGAGAGGGAGGGAGAGAGGGAGAGAGAGAGAGGGAGAGAGGAGAGAGAGAGGAGAGAGAGGGAGATGACGAGAGAGAGAGAGGAGGGGAGAGAGAGAGAGAGAGAGAGAGAGAGGAGAGAGAGAGAGAGGGAGAGAGAGTAGAGAGGGAGAGAGAGAGAGGGCGAGAGAGAGAGAGAGAGATGAGAGAGAGGAGAGGAGAGAGAGAGTGGAGGAGAGAGAGAGAGGGAGAGAGAGAGAGGAGGAGGGAGAGTGAGAGAGAGAGAGAGAGGGAGGGAGGGAAGAGAGAGAGAGAGAGAGAGAGAGAGAGAGAGAGAGGAGGGAGAGAGAGAGTGAGAGAGAGAGAGAGATGGTGCAGGCTCATCGACTTGTTGAAGCAGGGACCTGACAACAGGTTTAGTGTCGTCCTAATTTGGTGCATATAAGGCGAACGTCATTTCTCATCTGATAAAATGCAGCACTGGGGCTTCATGATTCCCTGCAAAAACACGAATCACGATTTTTAAAAACTGATGATCACGATTCTGCGCGACATATCAGGGCCGCTGTAGATTTTTCCAAACTCAGACATTTTTTAGATTAATGTTGAGAATTTGCGAGAAAAAAAATACCGGATTGTGAGAAAGAAAAGTCGGGGGGATTTACTCTCTGAGTTTAGAAAAAGTCACAAATCTGTGAGAAAATAAGTCAGAAAAGTTTGGGGTTTTTTTTACAAGTTTTTTGAGGTCAAGAACCACATCTCTTCTCTTTGGATCAACCTCATCACACAGACGCTACAACAGGTGCTGTGATTATTTGGTGTTTTTTTCTCAGAAATTCAGAGAAAATCAGACTTTTTTTCTCACAAATTTGCAAGTGTTTTTCTCAGAATATTTCCTCCATTCTTTATTTTCTAATCGACAGTGAATTGCCTTTGGTGAGCAGCAGCAGGGATATGTCAACTTACGGTCTGTGGGCCAAATCTGGCCCCATCAAACATTTTGCAAAAGTGACCCCTAAGCAAAAAAGGGTGGAGGAGGATTTTATTTTACTGTAATATATTTTTTTACAGAAACGGACTTCATGATATTTGAGTTTACAGTTTACAAATTACAAACTTAAGAGCAGAGAGATTTTTTTGTTCAGATTTTACTGCATATTTGAAGACAAACTACATTTACGCTGACATAAACAACTTTTTTATAACTATTATTTTGTTGTGACTCTATGTTCTTGAAATGAGTAATAAAATATTTCAGTGTTTTTGTCATATGGTCAATAATATCGTTACTGCAGAAACGTCACATGGCCCACCTCTCGCAGAGACCTGACAACAGTTTAGTGTCGCTCTAATTTGGCGCATATATGGCGAGCCTGGTTTGTGGATCGGGTAAAACTGGGCGCGCTCTCCTCTCCTGTTATTATTTATATTTGATTGGGCTTCTGTTTACAGGCGGGCGGCGTGGAAAACCAGCCAGGCTGTTGCTTAATGAATATTTCACTGCCTCCACACAATAAGCCTCCATGATAGCCCTGTGAATAACGTCCGCTCTGCTCTGCAATAACTCCGGCTCATACTTGATGAAGCTGAGGAGGAGGAGGAGAAGCCCCGGGTTTTATCGCTGACCTTTTCGCTCCCGCTGTAGTTCCTTTACTCTGGGGACTCCCACTGTTTCTCCTTTGCTGCTCTAATACAGTGGCCCTGGCGTCTGCGTCTGCGAGAGGCAGGGGAAATAAAGCCTCCATTTGCATTACGTAATTTCATGCATTATTCAGAGCTTCGAAGAATCATTTCACCTAGACAACACTCCTCGGAGGGCAGTGAGGAGATAACTGTTAGTGACAGGACCGCCTCATGAAATGCAGAGTGACTTAACCACCCAATCTGCAGATATTACCCGGCCTGAATTGGAAATAGACACCGGCGCGCTCACACAGATGCGCTCTCTTTACAAAAGTACACACTCGCTGTTTATTTTTTCCTTTCTTTTTTATCACTGAGGGGGAAACAAGTGATATCAGATGCACATTTTTACGGTATATTCTGTTTTATGTATGCTCTTGATACTTCAAAGACGGTGGAAGGCTCTACAGCACGGATGAGCGTGTGGGTAGGAGTTGAAAAGAGGAGAAAGATTTTTGAATTCAGATACTGTTAGATAATGATGTTATGCTTGGGCTTGTCTTGTCTCAATGCTGCTCCTCTGCTGCCTGTAATGTTGTCAAAACAGGGAATATGTAAAGATTTTATTGTCATAAAAGGTCTTTTTTTCTTTAATGGGCTGGGCTTTAGTTTGGAAAACAGAACTCGCAGCAGAAGTGAGCCTCAATACGCGCGATAAATGCAATCAAACAGCGACCGTGGCACAAAAAAACCTGTATTTACAGCAGCAACAGAAAGTTTTTTTATTTTATAGCTCAATCGACACATTCTCACTCCCAAATCTTCAAATTATATTTAGACAATGTCTTTACTCAGGATAAAAAAAAAAAAAAAAAAAATAAATTCAGCAGTGTGGAAAAGGTTTAGTTTTTGGTGAAACTGTGTGCTAACAGACAGCGCAGGATCGTCATATGTAAACAAAAGCTGAAACAAGACGTACATGACGTCCTCAATTTGCTGATTCTTGCAAGCAAAACATTAGCTGCGGCTGTTTCACCAATGTTGGACTGAAAAAAATGAAATTCAAGATGCTGTTTGATTCGGGAGATGCAGTGACTTAAACCAGCGGTGAGTAAGAGAACGCGGGAAATAATACACAGTTTAGATATGAGTAGGAAAAGTTTGCTAGCCGCTATGCTAATTTATGCAATGTAAAAATGCCCAATATACCTATGCTAATAACATTAGCATGTCGTATATGTGGCGGAAACTTGACTTACAAATGTCTGTTTTTTGTCTGTGAGACTTTAGAGTTATTATTGAGCCAAGTTTTAGAGTTTTGTTCAAGGATATGGTTGTTAATCTGTGTTTTAGGATGTTGGGAGAAGTTTTTTCTTCATGTCAGACAGCCTGCTGAAGTTTCAGGGAAAGAGATCGTGGTTTACTTTAAAAAAAAAAAAAAAAAAAACAATTGCAGAAAAGCATTTTTTTCCCAACAGACTAGAACCCCCAGTTTTATTTATTTCCAATTGTCAATTTGCTTCTATCTTTCTATCTCTATGTTAAATGAGCAGATAATATCGGGTCTCATAATGATCGCAGGACCCCTAAATCTATCAAAAATCGTATTGTTGCAGGATTTGTGATATTGGCAAAAATATCATAATGTGTCCAAAACATTGCTATAATATCATTACTGTGATGAAACCAGTGATTTTAAATAGGGGTCTACAGATTAAAGGTCTGGCTATTTATAGGGCGATATTTGGCCTTTTGCAATTATCTGTTATCAACATTTATTTAAACGCAGATAAAATTAATTCATGAAAAAGTGTGCATATTACACTCAGCAACACGGGAAATCAGCCCTAAACCAGGGAAGGCAGTCTGCAATACATGCAAAGAATTTAAACTCCATACTGTTTAAATCCCTGACCCACATTCAAATTCAGAATACTGTCATATTTGGCATAATAGAGGAATAGTGGCGTGCTTGTAGCCACTGTTTTGATATAAAAAGCCGGTTGAAAAGGTCCTTTAATGGGTGGCTGCTTTAGTGTGGAATCTCTCAGGACTCTCAGCAGTTTTCCGTCATGAGGCGAAGAGAGCGCAGACAGGCCAATTAGTGCAATCAAACAGCGACTGTAGCACATAAGCTGCATAGCAGGGTGCTCATAGCAACTGGACAATTGTTTCTTTATTGTCTGAGGCTGCGAGTCTGAAAGCGCCCCCACAGCTCCGATGTGGCGCGGCTGTTATCGCAGCAGGGAACACCGCAAACACAAGGCGGACTGAGAAATAAAGCTTTCTCCCTCTAATCAGAGACAATGGAGTGTATTTCATTAAGCCAGATAATGGTGTGTGCATTTCATTACCATAGATAACTAGGGAATATTTTAGAATGAGGGATGAGGTGCTCATAAAGCGCCAGTTGGTCGCCATGGTAACCTGGATCTTGGCAAACAAAAGAGTCGGGGAGAAATGTTTGCTAGGGGGATGGAAAGAGAAAAGAGCGGAGGAGAGAAGGAGGCAGACTGAGAGGAACCGCGGAGCTGAAATAACACAGTCCCAGGCCAAAGCAGCCGGGTCCGAACGCTGCCATGTTGTTTTTCTTCCTGCATCCACAAAAAAGACTTCAGGGTGACCGCCATCCGCCTTTGTTCTCAAAAGTTAAATATGCTTCCCTCCGTAGGATATCCCGGGATAATCACATGCTAATGTAGCCGCGGGCCAAATAATAAACTTAATCACCCAAATGTGGAAATCAATGTGCAGTAAGAAAACCTATATCCATCCGTCTTCGCCGCGCCTCCCGTGGATATATTACAACCCCACGCGCACCACCCGCTCTCGCTGCCTAGTCTCAAACCTGGACTCAAACCTGACTTCAGTTGTGTGAATTTCTAATGAAAAAAAGAAGCCTAAATAAGCCGAACCGTGACCTTGACCTTGGGAGACGCTTCTCATTCATCCTGTTTCAGTGAGCTGTCTACAGTTTGAGGACGGGTTATATTACCGGGGCCGACACTGAGGATCGGAAATCCATTTCTGTTTTTGGCAATTTCATTAAGCCCATCTGTGAAGTTAGTCTATCATTGTTAAAGGGCAGAAACATTATATACAGCTGGTAAATGAAGGGGTCGGAGTGAAATGACAACTCAATTCAGCTGATTTGGCATTTTTGCAAAATATAACCGTTGATTATGGTGCTCACATTTTCAGCCATAAATTGGCCAGTCAAGCTTCTCCACACTGTAATTACAAGTTCAGTCAACACAGCGTCACTTAATGTGACAGATTAAAACGTGTTTCACACAGTCTTGTCACACCACCTGAATTACTGTTTTTCATCAGATGACAGCTGAAAAGACGAGAGAAATAAAAGCTGTTCTTTTCTTTGGCTTTTTTGTTTTTGTAGGTCTTCGTTCAGATTATTTTATACATTTGTTCTTGTCTGCCTCGCAGGAGCTTTTCGTTTACATGGCGACGGTTTTTGCATGAAACTAAACTTTTGCTGCGGTTTGGCCTTTTGTATGTTGCTAGCTGACGACAACCGCGTGTTTTGGGGGCCTAAAAATGCAAACTTTTGAAAACAGGTTCAAAGTGTACTATTTTTTTTTTAAACCCCACCCATCTGTCGCTGATCAGTCCGCTTGTGAGAACGGAGACATCATGGCCGCACTTTGTGTATGTGCATTTACGTTTCAGACAAATAGCCGATTAGCCACGACAATAACAACAATGGTGGGCTACCGAGCTGTGTTGTGATGCTGCTGACTCTTGAATTTAATTCACACCATCAGTTCACCATCGTCTTCTTGTTTTGTTAATTACTCCCCGCTCTGCAGGAGTTAAGAGCGCCTTTCTACGCACAGACACGTGCTGTTCTTCTATGGTGTGTCACAAAGTGACACCGCAACTACTGGCCTGACGTGCATTTTCAGGGTTGGAAATTAGCACCAGCTATCAGCCATGCTCGCAAAATTGCAAGTGGCTGCTAAATTTGCTTCACTCACTAGCCACAAAAATCAATAGGTAATCTATTGAGTGGCTGATAGATTTAAGAATCCACCAGCCAAAGTGGTAGTATGGAACATTAAAGTTACTTTCCAACCCTGCACATACTACAGCGTTTTTGGTTGTTTTTGCAGATCTGTGTACATGAGGATCATTTCACAATGTTTTTCATATGATAGCGGATTTTTTAAAAACACAAAAAAAAAGGCTTTTCCATTTTTAGTAGGGACCGTTTTCACTTAAATGTAGCCTGCTCATGATGCACTGGAGCCAACCGTAGTTACATAATCCTTTGCCCACTGTATAAAAACAACAAACCGCTGCAAAGCAACAGACTGTCGCTGGCAGCAAACTCGGTGGCAGAAAGCTGACACGTTCCGTAGTCGAAGAGCGAGCCACCACATGTCATCGTCAGACTCTCGTTAGCGGGTACTAGAAGCGCAGCTCTAATGTTATGAACGTACTGTTGGCTCGTTCAGCAGACACGCCGGTAACTTAAAGCAGAGAATACTGCTCAGTTTTTCACAATTTCTAAACCTCTTTTTACGAACTTTGTGATTTTTATTTTTAACTCATTACACATATCTATTTTTTGCTCGCTCCAAAATGCCCATCCCTATCATTTATTTTACATTTTCGACTACTGAACTGTACTCACATATTGTATGAAATTATTATTTTTTGCATCAAGTTGTCAGATTTCAGATTTTTTAATGTTTTATTCTCTTCTCTCGATTGTGTTTAACACCGCGGCAGACGGCACAGAAACAGCAAAATAACGACACTGACCTGCACGTGGAGTTCAGCCATTAGGTGAAAGTAGATAGGACTCCATATGGGCACTCATTTTACCACCGCCACGACAGGAATGTAACACGGCTGTCCAGTACGTTTGATCCCCCCAAAAATTCAGCTTTTTAAACTTTTTATTTATCCAGGGAACAGTTTTACAGAGAGCAGTTCTCACTAACAGCCTGCCTCACACATTCAGCTTCCATACTTGAAAGTATCATATTCTCAGACTGCAGCCGCAACGTGAGACGATCCAAGAGAGTTTCAGTTTTGAGAGAGTTTGTCATTAACATTTTAGGAATCAGATTTTTTTTTTAAGAAAAAGAAAAAAAAGGTTGATACTCTCTTGGTAATATTTGCAGTTTTTTGAATGGATGTAAAACAAGACAGCAGGAACTTCCAGAGATTACTTTGAAGTTTATGAAATATTAAATATTGGACAGTGGTGTCCACAGCCAACAAGATGCAGGTTCCTAACTGGAAATGTACTGTCGGGGAAGCAGTGCACACATCAAAAACAACAATACCCCTTTGAAACCTGGATTGACATCAGTTTGCTTGACACCTTTCACAAGCTTTTTTAACCCTTTGAAACCTGAGTATGTTGATTTCTTTCCAAAACGGGGAAAAATAGTAAAAGATATTAAGAAAATGACCTGAAACATAATTTAAATATAAAATATACGCCTCCTGGTTGTTTGCCTCCCTGCACAGTACAGCTGTACTCACAATTTACATTCCATGTCTGTCAAATAAACATGGAGGCTTCAACACAGATGATCTACACAATCACACTTTCAATTTGGGCACCCAGAGTTCTTCAGTTATGGCCCAAAACATGTTTTAAGTGGTCCCCAATGACCTTGACCTATGACCTTCGGTCATTAGATTCTAATCAGTTCCTTAGTGGACATTTGTACCAAATTGAGGAAACACCTTACGGCATCTTCAGACAATGCATTGCCAAGAATCAAATGAATGCATTGAAGTCACAGTGACCTTGACCTTTGAACCAAATTCTAATCACTTTATTGTTAAGTCTTTATGGATGTTCATGTCTAATTTGAAGAGATTCCCTCAAGGTAGTCTTGAGATATTGCATTCACTAGAATGAGATGAATGAAAGGTCACCGTGACCTTTGACCACCAAAATCTAATCAGTTCGTCCTTGAGTCTACGTGAACGTTTGTGTCAAATATAAAAGAATTTCCTCAAGGTGTTCTTGAGAAATAGTGTTCCAAGTATGAGACAGATAAGGATACAGGGACCTTGACCTTTGACCTATAACCACCAAAATCTAATCATCTCATTTTTGAGTCGCCAAGTTTGTGGCAAAAGTAAAGAAAATTCCCTGAGGCATTCTTGAGATATCCCATTCACAAGAAAGTGCTGGATGTACATACGGACGTGAGGGACGTGAGGTACGTGCGGATGGAGGGGACAACCTGAATACATAATGTCTCTGGCCTTGGCTATCACTGTCGTGGAGGCATAAAAAGGTGGAAGGATTATTAGAAAATTATCAAAAAACTTGGGAAAATGTTGAGAAAAACTGTAATTATACTTATTACAATTAAAATATTTAAAAAATTACTACAGGATTTTTTTTAACAATATGTCTTAATTTTTCAGCAGTTTTTGAGATATTTTCATCGCCTCTTTTTGTTTATTACTTTTGTTTTCATTGCTTATTTCTCATGTCATATGATTTACTAATCTTTCTCATTTTGAGCCATGTGCTTGTTAAGTTGCTTTTTTTGAAAAAAAAAAAAAAAAGCATTTTTGTTCAGTTAAGTTTCAAAATGTTACACATGGAAACACAATTTCGATACTGTCTCAAGGACCACAATGGGAAAAAAAATGAAAATGTATTAATATGCAGCGGTTACAAATCCAACATTCACCTCATCCTGAGAAACCTGAGATAGACAGCATCTCATGAGAGCTCAGTTTTGTTGTTATCTAACAACAAACCCACACAGAAACCTGATTTTTGGTTTCAACAGCAATGAAAAACATCCTGACAAGCACAAGGTGAAAACACACACACACCCCACACACAACTCCATAACACACACACACACACACACACACGCACAGCTGGGTGAAACGAGCCTGCGACAGTCAGGCATGATAATGTGGATTCCCCTGATGATGATGTGGTTGTGTGGTTGTGTGTGGTTGTGTGTAGTGTGTGTGTTGTGTGTGTGAAGCTGTGTGTGTGTGTGTGTGTGTGTGTGTGTGTGTGTAAGCAGACTCCAGTCTTGGCCCACAGTAATAAGATCAGCCTGTTTGGGCCTGACAGCCTGAGCCTCTCTCAGGGTGGCCCATCTGGCCAGCGCCCAGGCCGTGGTGCCAGCCACCGGCTCCACTGTGCAGGGACCCATCTGTGGTCCTGCGTGGTATCGAGCGTTACACTGCCAGGCCCGTCCCGGTCTGCACATGGGTCCACTGGTCTGCGTGTGTTCTGCAGATGGGACTGTGGGTCAGCTAATAACAGCAAATCACTCTTAGCGATTGTTTAACCTGCCTGAGGTGTACAGATGGACCGCATTTACAGCGCCGACGTTTCCGTCAGGTGTGTCAGATGATGTTTCTGATCCAAAAAAGAACTGGCTGAAATCCCCCAGAATTCACCTGTACTAACCTTTTTTGCTGTTTGTGACTTCCCTGAAATATATAACTGCCTTGTAAACACTTTTCGGGACATAAACAGCATGGCAGAGCATCATTGCAAGACTGGATGCATCAGGAAATGTTACGTATAGTTATAACGTAAGTTAAGTATCGGCAGTAACAGTCTGTGGTCGGCCTCAAGACTAGAAATGCCACCGAGTGTCAACAGATTGACCTGTGAGCAGAAACATGTAAAACCATAGTCAACAAAGGCAGATGCACCAGCAGGGACACAGCAGTGCACAACATCTGTTTCCATGGTTTCCATGAATAGAGATATACACACACGCACACACACACACAGACACACACAGACAATCTGTCTTGATCTTTTTGTTGTCATTTGTTGACCCAATTATATACTGCTTGCATCAAAGTATTGTCATGTATTGTATTACCTTTGGTGAGGTATTTCTCTTACTCTCTGTTTTTAATGGTGCACATAAGTAAATAAAAATAAATAGAGCGCCCGACATTTACTTACAGAGCACTGGTCTACATGTCTATTCACATGAGGAGGGCAGTGAAACCCCGGAGACTCAGGCGGGTACGTACGCAGAGTGTCGCTTACCGTCAGAAAAGACCTTTAAGGTGGTTCAACTTAAAACCCAAGATCCCTGCTTCCAAAAAATGTGAGACAACTAAACTTGATGATACTATTTGGATCAAAGTTGAATTACGAGATTTGAAAATATAAATCTGAGTCGTCTCAAGATATATCATTGAATAAACAACATCCAGTCATACCGACAAACCTTACAGATTTACATTTTCTCAGTTTGAAGAGTCATTTATCATCTGATTAAAGATCTCAATCAGCTCCTGTTGAAGCCAATTTGAATAAGATTTAGTATAAAAACTACATGTGACCTTGTGAAACTATGTGAGCGTAAAGCCAGCTTCCTCCTGTATATGACATTCACCTGGAGTCATTCTCCTGGACTAACACATCACTTCTTATCATTTCAACACAAAGCAGAAAAACATCTAGACTAAACCAAACCTCAAACCAAGACAACCTCACTGTCACCTGTCGACACTCTGACACCAACAGCTAGAACAAAAACAGAATCACATTTTAAGGAGACTATACTGAAGAACACGTGTACAAGTCATCCAGCCATGTAAGCATCTGACCCCTGAAATGTTGTATCTTTTGCTCACGAGTGTTTTGTGTCTCTGTAATCCGGTTTCAGGAGAGTGAAAGTGAGATGAAAGAATGCAGACGTGACAGCAGCTGCAGAGCCGAAAGATCACAGGAGACAGCCGAGCAGGAGCGAATACGAGACACATCTGCCTCTGAGATCTAATGGACTGTGAGGTACAAGTACGCAGAGTTTACTGCTTATTACTGTAGAAAGAGAGCACAAACAGGACTGCACTCAGTGAGGAGAGGATTTTACAACGGAGCAAACAGAGTATTACACATACAGTCAATCAGTTTCATAAAAAATGTGAGAGAAACGTCCGTCAGCTTTGGTCCAGACTAAAATACCTCAATAATAATTACATGGACATGAAATTTTCATGTTCCCCAGAGGATGAATCTCAATTAAGCTGGCATTTATGTTTTTGTATTTTTTAGCAATTTTTTTCTTGAGGTTTACTAACTTCTCTTATTTAATCTGCAGCCCAGCTATCCAGCTAATCTATGACCTGAGGACAAAGATCTCACAAGAGGGCACATGACACGATACGACAGGATAAGAAAAATCAGCATTAAAATAGAGCTTGTTTATCAAAAAAAGTGCCAGTGGAGGATCCCCATACCCTCACCAGAGGCCGAGCTAAGTCCCTAATGTCCTAAAATCGTAGAAACATCCTAAACTCCTGGAAATATCCTAAAATCCTAGAATTGGCCTAAAATCCTAAATATGCCCCAAAATCCTAGAAATGTCCTAAATTTCTTGAAATGTCCCGAAATCCAAGAAATGTCCCTAAGTCCTGGAAATTTCCTAAAATCTGAGAAATGTCCTAAAATCACAGACACTTGCATGGGGCTGCTGTGACTGACTGTGAGTATTCTTGCTATAAAATGAGACAAAACAAAATAATAGAAAAAGTAGCGTAATAAATGTAAAGCGTATGAAGGGTAAAGCAAATGCAAGCATCTAACTGAATACCAAAAGTAAAGTAAAAGTAAAAAGTAATTTAAATTTAGAGAAATAAGTAAACTAAAACTGAACAGAAAAGTGATGTTGCACATGATACTGTGGATACTGTAAAACCTTTCATCTTTCATACACACTCAGCACTTTATAGCACCATGTTACAACCCATTAAACTCCATACGACTGCATATATTTAAGACATGGGTGGCCACAGCGGCCATTAAAGTCCTGGCCGTGCTAGTGTTAGCATTATGCTCCTGCCATAAAGTAGATGCACCTATCAGCATTGTTTTAGTAAAGGTTATTTCTACGAGCGGACTTCAAACGCCTCGCGGTCCGCTCGCCTGGCTGCACAGTTTAAAAGCCCGACATGGTGAGCACTGTGGTAATCAGGACCGAAGGAATTTTCCCTGCATCATTAAAAAGGGATTGGTCTGCTCGCTGCGTTCATGGGAAGTGCCGTTAGTTAACCCAACAAAGGTGCTCTGGCTGCGGACCCCCAGAGATGAAGGGCATCGCAGGGGCTCAGTGAATCCACCTCTAATCCTCTCGGCCCCATTGTACCGATACACTCTAAACCCTTTGACCACTTCCCGCTCTAATCTCTGCAGATTTGGGCGAGTTAAACAAGTTTCTGATCCGCTGGCTCACAACTTCCCTCCTCCTCCTCCTCTTCTCTCCTTTCTCCTCACAGTGGTGATAACGTACAGCACAGAGTTTTCAGTCCATTTTAAACTCTAGTAGACGTATTAAAAACTTTTAAAAACAAGTTTTACAAACTATCTTTCAAGCAGTCAAAAACTGAAAATTGTTTCATCTGGAGTCAAAACGATTTTTGCTTACAGAGCCGCCGTCAGCTGCCTCTGTTGTCGCGGTCCAGCCCAAAAATTGATGTGAAAACAAAGAACACGAGCACAGCAGTTGTCCATTACCCCTCAGATTGCGCAGATTGAAATTGCAAATATAAAATACGCCTCATGGAAGCATGTCAGTTTCGCAAAAATTCTCATTCGTCATAAAAAACATTTTATTGTCACAATGTGGTATTTCAGGCGATTTAAAATAGTGATATTTCACAAAATTGCACTGGAAAAACTGTTTTTTGCTTTTCTAGGTCACATGATGCTATGGCTATGTGCTGTCAGTATGAACCGGCTCCCTCACGATGCAGCAGGAGCTACAAGAGCTGTTATTGCATCACATAACTCCCCCTTTCACACTTTTGCTGTCCTTCGCCCTAAAATATATCTTTAAAAAAAAAGAAAAGTTGAGCCGATCAGCTCCCAGAAATCCCTCATACGTGGCCGCTCCCTCGTATAAGGAGCTCGCCTTTCCATCATGGCTCCATAACACATCTATGTGGCCTTGGTTTGCATGGAAATAATGACGACTAGTGCGGTGGCTGCAATAGAAATAAAGCTGCTAATGTTTTGAACATCCATCGCCATGGCTACTGGGACGTTATCGCCAGAGTCACAGTGGTTGTGGAAAATTAGGAACACAAAAATACCAGACTGTCAGCATCCACGGCTCTGTCAGCATCCACGGCTCTGTCAGCATCCACGGCTCTGTCAGCGTCTCAGCGCTTTTCATTTCAAAAGAGCATCGGCCAACAGGGAAGCACCAACACTCATATCAGTCACTATGATCAATGGAGTAACTCACTCACTGTTCCCTCACTGTTCACCCACTCCATGTTCCCTCACTGTCCACTCACTGTTCCTCACTGTTTCCTCATTCCATGTTCCCTAACTGTTCACTTACTGTTCCCTCACTCACTGTTCCCTCACTGCTCCTTCACTGTCCACTCACTGTTCCCTCACCGTTCACTCACTCACTCACTCACTCACTTAATGTTCCCTCACTGTTCCCTCACTCACTCACTGTTCACTCACTCACTTACTGTTCCCTCACTGTTAACTCACTGTTCACTCACTCACCATTCACTCACTCACTGTTCCCTCACTGTTCACTCACTGACCGTTTCCTCACTGTTTCCTCACTGTTACCTCACTGTTCCCTCACTGTTCCCTCACTGTTCCCTCACTCACTCAATCACTGTTCACAAAACAGATGGACCCGCCCCTTTAAGCCTAGTTAACTGTTGGTAAACTGAATGATTTTGGGTTTTGGACGGTTGGACAGAAAAAAAAAGACTACCTTGGCTACAGGAAATTATTATTGTTAACATTTTATATTCCAAACAACTAATAAAACTAAACTATTTTTTAATCATAGTAAATTAATTGATAATAAAAACAACTGTGTTGCAATCTGAGTTTTATGAGAATAAACATTTAAAAAGTATTATGTTAAGAAAAAAATAACATAAAATACTGTCTGTGCAAGCAGTGAAGTAAATTTAATTATGAAAGAAATTGTTACGGAGGATGACAGGGAGCTTGTGTGTCTTCAGGGATGATCAATATGTAATTACTGTTCTCCTGAATGTTTATTTAAACATTAAAAACGGATCTGGGGACTTAAATAATGAATGAAACAGGAGTGTGTTGTTTTTTAAGAAGACACTGAGAAAAGAACTGATAGTGAAGTCTAGAGTTTGCTTGCTTTGTCTAAAATACAAAGATATCCAGTTTACAATGGTATGAATCTGGGGAAAGAAACAAATACTCACAATGGATTCAAATTATTTAACCATTTTAAATCTGGAGCAAAGTTTGTGCAGCTTTCAGGCGCCTTTCACAAGCCTTTAAACCTTTAAACCCTGAGCACATTGTTTTTATTCATTTTTCAAAAACAGAAAAAAGGGCAATAAACTTGGTAAGAAATGTTCCACATAGAGCAAGAAATTAATTGATTTAGAATTTTTTTTTAAACCATAAAAAATATTAAGGGATAAAAGTAAAAGCCCGGGGAAACTATGTCAATAATTATTTTATAGAATTATTACAGATCTTTTTTTAGAGTTATTTACTAGTTTTTTTTTTGTTGGATTTTTTTACTTGTTTTTTTTGTATTTTTTAAACTGTTTTTCCAGTTAATTGTCTTGGATATAATTATGTATAATGGATACAATTTACTTGCTAATTTTTTGGGTCATTTCTTCTTTCTTTGCTCAGTACCTTTTTCCCATGTTGTTGAAAAAAAAAATCAAACCAATTTGCTCAAGTTTCAAAGGGTTAAACAAGCACAAATCATATTAATTGCTTATTTTTTTCTGGCCATTGACTGACAAACTTTCAGTAATTTGCAAGAAATTTAAATGTTATTTTTGTAAAAATGGTGTCTAACATGAAAATGAGGAGTTCAAAATGTCAAAATATTCACATAAAACATTAATATTTATGTGCACATTTAGGCTTTCTTGGTGTTTTGCTCTGTGGACATTCATCCACATTCTTGTCACTGGAACCACTTCCCCCCTGTCAAGAGGATATTGTGTTTACGCGTGTGAACACATGAATGTGTTGCTGCTGGGAGGAGGGGACGGAGTTTTCGGGTAAGTAATAGCAGAGAGCTGGTGGTCGTGACAAAGCACTTGACAGGCCGAGAGACACCCCCTAATTCCGGGTTGACCTTGGCTTGTTTAGCATTCCCCACCGCTGCCGGTGACGGTGACACGTGTCTGGAGTCGGACTCTGGGAGCCGGGGGAGGCAGAAGGCGGTGAGTGTGTGCGCAGATGGACGGACCGTTAGGGATGCAGCGCGATATTCCCCGGAGAGGAGGCAGAGGTCAGGGATCAAAGCCCCAACTGACTCCCCACCCAGCTCTGTGTCTGGGGACGAACCGATCCAGAATGAAGCGCTGCTGCTCCGGCCGGCAGCATTATGCAGTTTGTGCAATTAATGCAGTGATGGGAGAGGCGGGGGTGTGTGTTTGGGTGTGTGTGTGTGTGTGTGGGGGGGGGGGGGGGCTGTTTGTGTCTGCCAGTGTGTATTTGTGTGTGTGTGTGTGTGTGTGTGTGTGTGTGTGTCCTGTGCCAAGCCGTTGTAGCTTTCACAATGTAGCAGTGCAGCTGGCACGTGCCTCTCACACACACACAAACACACAAACACACACACACACACACACACACACACACACACACAGTCTAGAGAGGTCTTTTAATTAAGGGATTTGTTAATTTTCTATTCAACTTGACAGTGATGAATGGGGGAGCTGCGGCTGCCTGTCTCAGCCTCGGCAGCTCGGCAGACAGATCCTCCTAGGAGGCCTCGGGGTGCGATCATCACATTCGGAAACCAAATTCACACATGAAGATTTTAACCCTTTAGAAGCCAGAGCTACTGCGTTAACTGGAGCTGAAAAAAAGAGAAACAGCCTACGAAATGTGAGCCCCGCTCTGCAGCAGGCTGTGTGGAGGCCAGATAGGACTGAGAGGTAAACAGAGTTAAACAATGGCCTCAGACTGCCAGAACAAAGCTGCTGTTTGGCTACAACGGAAGTTACTCTGACTCCTCGTTGTTATCTTGGCTGGTTTAAACTTACTGTGCTCTGTTTTTCAGTGCTTTAAAACACCTGAAATGCTCATTAAGCCTTTGATTGCTCCTGGCTTCCTATCAGCTTTGATGGAAAAACAAAGAGAAACTATTAATTTGAAATTCAAATAAATATCAAAATGTATTCATTTTTGCCATAGAGCACATCAGCTACCAGTCTATCAGCCTTTAGGGGTCAAAACCGATACTTTGAGGTTTTTGGTGTAGCCAGCAGATATCCGGATAACAGAGACTTCCTGTTCTACGGACCGCTCATTTAGGCAAATCTCTACAAACCGATATCTTTAAATAAAAGCAGACAAATCAGTATTTAAAAAAAGCTAATAAAAAGCTGACTTATCATCAGATGATAGTCGACGCATCTCAGCAAACGTGTTTCGCCTCTTTGCTCTCTGCACTAGATGGGTTTCCATTCACCCTCAAATGAAATTGCGAATATAAAACACGCCTAATGGAAACACGTCAATTTCGAAAAAACTACCATTTATCACAAAAAACATTTTTATGCTCCCATGAGGAGGTATTTCAGGCTATTCAAAAAGGCCATAATTCATAAAAGTGCAATGGAAAGACGTTTTTTGTCTTTTCTAGGTCACATGATGCTATGGCTATGTGCTTGTCGGTACGAACTGGCTCCCTCGGGCAGAACTCTTCAAAAGTTTTATCATCCGAAAGTTTTGAATCCGCATTTCTTCTGTGAAATCGTGGACTATCAGCTCCCAGAAATGACCAAAAAGTTGAATCAACAAGAAGGACCGTTATGATCTCAGTGTAGGTTAAATTTATAGCAGAAGTGTTGTGTTAGACTGCATCAGTTTTAGCTACTTCATGAACCTGAGTGTGTAAACTGAGGCAGAACCACCAGCAACGATGAAGCTGCATTCAGTTAACTCTGCTTTAAATCTAAATTAAAAACTGTCTTGTTTCCCCGTGTCCTTGACTGATTTATTTCTCTGCTGCATTTTAGCTTCCTTTATTAAATTTGGGGTGATTTATTACTGCACTGATACCACTCTCCCTGTTTATTATTTTTGTCTTATTTAACTGTTTTTAAATCATTAATGTGTTTTGAATCTACTTTTCTTTATGTGTACAGTTTTTGAAGTGCCCTTTATGTTTTAAAGGTGTCATACAGATACAGATAAACTTGCCTTGACTCTGTCTATAATGTCAGTTGCTTTTCTTCAAGTGACACTGAATCAAACTCTTCAAAATGTACGAATGAGTGTATCTCATATTCATTATCAATGCTTTCTTTGTTGCTGCGTAGCACGTTTTGCATTAAGAGTAATATAGGAACCCTGAAGCAGCACAGCCACATGTCATATTGGCCCCATTGCGATTTATCTATTGTGATTCGGCAGCCATTTATCTTTTAAATGCTCTCTCATGATTTCCTTTGTGCATGCGGAGCCGGAGGTGACCTTGAAAATGGACCATGTGGTGTATTCTGATGATAATTTATTCTCACATACAAGAAAACTGTCTCACTAACATGATTTTTCCTTCATGCTTTGTGTCGTCTGCAAGCACCAGAAACTTTGATAGCAGCAGCCAATGTATTCCCCTTTCAAAGAATCCATTTTTGGATTGTTTAGGGCCATGCAAATTTGGGATTTTAGCATCAAATCCAATCGTTCTGAAGCACCAAAACCAAGGTTCGTACTTCAGCATTTATACTCACTGCAAATGTACACAAACCTAAAAAAAAGCTTATAAAGTTGTGATAAATTGGTGTAAAAAACACAATTAAATATATACACAGAAGATAAAACTAAGGATTTTAATTTGCTATGTATTACCCTTTAACACAGGATCATTTGCAGACTCATTTTCAGTCTGTGAAAGAATCATATTGATTTATTTTGTCAATGAAACCCCCCACGATGGTGGAAAACTGGATCTTAGCTCCAATTTTAAAATATAAGATGTGCAAATGACTTTTGTCTCAACTTTGCCTGCCTTTAATATTTCACTTGAGTGTCTGACAAAAATAGTAACATAGTCATTGTCTCGGCAGTCAGGTCAGTTATCAAGCTCTTTTTTTGTGAGCCTGTCTTACTGAGCTTTAACTGACACACACACACACACACACACACACACACACACACGGTTTTAATGCATATTAATGAAGTTAAACGGCTCACTGTAGAGAGGAGACAATGGAGCAGAGGAGGGCTGGTTGTGAGCACAAAGCCGTGGACTCGGGGGAAGCAGAACAGGTGCAGGGAGGACACGGCAGCTTCACGTGGAACGACTCACTATAGGTTCATCGGTGCAGGAAGCGATGTGTTAATGTAGTCACATTTACCATCCTGTTTTTGTGGTTGTTGTTTTTGTCTTTGTGGTCATTGTTGTGGTGTCACTGTAAATCTCCTGCCCTGTTATTTTATTTAAAGCGACGCAAAGACAGTTTTGTTCTAACATAACAACGTTTAGGTCGACTAAGATGTAAGAAAATGTTTACTTTAAAGGTAAACTATGCAGGAATTGTTAGTTACAGTTTGTAAAAACACGACATTCAGTTTTGGTCTTTCGTACACAGCCTCCACGTTCACTGCGACATATTGTGTTGCTGTAGGAATGTTACATTTTGTTGTACATTTTGTTTGTTGACTTCTGCCGCCATGTTTATGCATTTATGACGTCAAGTCGGCAACAAATGTTAGAAAATAACATTATCAATGTTGTTATACTCTCCTGGCTGCTTCGTAGTTTAAAGTTTGCTTGCTTGGCTGAAAACTAATAACTAAAAAATGTGCAACTACTAAAAGTAACTGATAGCTAATAGGAATAAAATAACAAAATATATTATTTTTTACTGTCAATTGTTGACACCGTTTCTGTGCTTTCAGCCATTTCTGCCCTGAAAATACACACAAACGTCACAAGTCTGCAACTCGGGTATCACAGAAATTTCCCATGTTCCTACTCGTAATTCTGACTTCGGAGGGCCGTTCATGCGCTCGTAAAGTTGTAAATACTGTAAATACGATATTTCCGAGGTGCACATGAAGGCAGCATTAGGTTTCGGTTAGATTCAAGCTCTCTAAATGAGCGATATGAGGGGCGCGTACACATGGTAAACCATGGGTGCTACAAAAACGTTTAAGGTTCCTTGTTAAAACAGACAGTTAAAAAAGATGCGAGAGGACATTTGAAAACCTCCATTGCCTGAAAACATGTTGGTATTATATGTTTCTGCAAACCATGGACATGATAAAACTGCATTATTATGTAATGGATATGTTAAACTTGTTTATTCACATTTTAATAACAAAAATTACTCGGCTATGGTTCCGAAAAGATCATGTTTTGGCTTAGATTACCCAGTTTTGGTGACAAAATCCCAGCTTGAAATGCAGTGATGTCTTGGTGAAAAAAAAACATTTTTAATGGAAAAACTGCAACAGTTTGCTGATAAACACCAACATATATTGCCTAAAAACATCAATGACTTGCAAAAAAAGCGACTGGCAGCAGTTAGCAGCTAATATGGGGAAGAAGAAGAACAACCAAAAGTGTCTGCAAACTGGGGAGACAATGAAGTCCTGGACCACCTTACTCCCTGAGCAGAGGACAGCATCAGCCGCCAAATGACAGGGACAGTAAACGACTGTTATTAACATAGTGTTGTTATTGATTATAAAGCGCTGCTCAACAGCATTGGCACACCATCTAAAATCACACATTTAGGCTGAAATATGTCGCCGTTATTTGGTTCTGTATTAAAAAAGCAAAGCCTGCATAATTAAGCATCTCTGTTGCAACCCCTAAACGCGATCTCTGTGAGAAAAGAGCTACAGTTAGCGCTACTCCGCCTGTGGAAACTGTTTTATTGTGTTTTCTGTGGCTCTAAAAGCTTTGTGATGTCTGAGAAAATAACCCTGATGATGTAATGAAGATTTCCTGAGCTTAGCACAGATCAATATCTGTCTCTACACTGAATGTTTAGGGTGAGAGGCTATGAGAAAAATGTAGGATTTAGTGTTTTTGAGTTTGAGCCAAACTATCAGTCAGGCTGTTACAGTGTGTGTCTACAGTCCTCTACATTCATGTACCTGCAGCACAAAATCAGCGGAGGACCCCTTTAAATAAACTTTGCTGCTGCTGATGGAAACAAACAAAGCATCACTGCTACTTCTGTAAATTAAAAAAAGCTTTTATCACCTGGCTGAAAACTAAATAGCTGCTTTCATACAAAACACACCAACACAATTTTAGGTTAACTTTATACAGTATCGCTAGAAAACCACTCAAGACAAGAAGAGGCGAGAAAAAAAGACACCTGACAATTTCCTCTCTCTCCTGAAACATAAAAAGGCCAAAAAACAAAAAAAGAACAAAACACAAGGACAAAGCAACCTATACTCTGTGTAAGTATCTGGCTGTGGCTGACTTCGTCTATCTATCTATATCTATATATATATATATGTATAATATTTATGGCATGTTCATCCCACATTATGTGTTCAAGAACGTCAGAAAGTTGAAAATCCAATGATAATTTCTTTTTATGCAGTTTCTGGCCATGATAAATGGTATCTGGCTATTTTTATTTTGACGGGCCCTGGAAGGCATGTTTTATTTAAAAATCACCCAAAATGTTTAACAGAAAAAAAATAAATCCGCAGTTTTTTTAAGGAAAAGAAAACTACCCCTTTTTAAAAAATAAAATATAACTTTTTTAAAGGAAAAAAAGCAACGTTATTTTTAAAATCACCCAAAAATGTTAAGGGAAAAAAACAGCAAAATTAAGAAAAGACACCCCCCCCCCCCCCCCCCCCCCCCCCAAAAAAAAAAATCATCAAAATGGTTTGAAAAAAAAACAAGTCAAAAGTTTTTTGAAAATCACAAAAAAAAATTACCAAAATTTTTAAAAGGAAAAAAATGTCAAAATATAAAAACAAGATAAAACCGCCCACAAAATTAAAAGAAAAAAATCTCCAAAAATATTAAAAAGAAAAAATGCTTTTTGAAAATCACCAATGATTTAAATTTTTTTTAAAATCGCCAAAAAAATTTCCAAAGAAAACATGCCTGCCAAACCCCAGTGTCCTCAAATCCTAGAAGCACCCCTGGTGATAAGAGTCGCATCCTGTGAGGGAGACTGTTTTTTTCCCAGCTCAGCGCCTCCCTGCTCCGCTCGGAGGACCCTCCTCTGGGGCCACACTGATAATCAACTTGAACCAAACCACGCCCCCGTGTTTTATTCTGGGGGTTTATCAGCGCCTACATGTTGACTCCTCTGCATACTAGACCCAGCGAGAGGAGACAGCAGACCACCTCCACAGAGTACCCATGCACACACACACCACGCATCCTAACCTCTGTGGACGTTAAAGCTCTGCAGCTCTGACACGATGGATTTTTTGGACAGCGGCTACCTGGACGCGCGCTCTCCCTACGACAACACCTTTAATTTTTGGAACGACTACCTCGGTTTGTCGACACTTGTCGCCAAAAATAAGATCAACAGTCCGTCCTGCAGCCCCAACTCCATCACGGAGTCTCTAAAAGCGACTCTGGGCTTGGAGGACGACTCTCCGGTTTGCTCCTGCGTAATTGGGCACGGCCGGGACAGCGACGGACACTTGGACTGCTGCTGCGCGGCCCCGGGCTCCCCGCCGATCTCCATCTATGATCTCAAGGAGCGCATCTCGCTCCTCAGGCCGTACGAGCCCCTCGACTCGCCGCTGGGGGACAGAGATTCCCCCTCGTACGGGGGAAGCTTCGCCGGCCTGGACCTGCTCTCCATGGACAGGCGGCGCAAACAGACGCAGAGGGGGAAACCGGAGCCGAAGGTGTGCGTCTTCTGTCGGAATAACGGCGCGCCGGAGGAAGTTTACGGCACCCACATCCTGAAGACGGCGGACGGCAGAGTCCTGTGCCCCATCCTGCGGGCGTACACCTGCCCCCTCTGCAGCGCAAACGGCGATAATGCGCACACCATCAAGTACTGCCCGCTGTCCAAAGACCACCCGAGCCAGAGAGTGGCCAAGGGGGGCAGAGCGATCGGAAAAAGGCTGAAAATCTTCTAAATTTGCACCGTAAATTACTCGTGCGTATGTGCGTGTGTGGCGGTCTTTTTGCCCCACTTCATGCACAAAACAAGTCCGGAGAATCAGATTCAACCCTTTGAAACTTGGAGCGACATCACTTTTCATGTGCTGCTTTCAGACGCCTTTCACAAGTATTTAACCCTTTGAAGGATAAGCAAATTGGTTTGATTTCTTTCAAAAACAAGAGGGAAAAGTCAATGAACAACTCGGTAATAAATGTTTCACAAACTGTAACAAATTAGTAGATTTAGAAGGTTATTTTTAAAAAAGCAAGGGGAAATGTCTAGGGGAAAAAAGAAAAAAACCGGGATAAACTATATTTATAATTACCATAACATATTTAAAATGTTACCAAATTGCTATAGATCTATGTACACCATTTTAAAAAAAAAAAACTTTTTTTTTTTTTTTTTTTTTTTTTTACAAATTTCAAAAAATTTTCTTGGACTTTTACTAATTTCTTGCCAATTTTGAGGAACTTTCTTCTTTCACTGTTCAGTGCATCCTTCCCATGTTTTTTTTTTGTTTTTTTTTTTTTAAATAAATCAAGCCAATTTGCTCATGCTTCAAAGGGTTAAAGAAGACTTTTACTGATTTGTTTTGCTGCATTTGTCATGGTTTTTTTTTCATCTTGGGCACATAGTTTGGACGCACTACGCGCAATATATTTCTCCCCCCTGCACTCTTAAGGACTTGGTGATGAAAACTGAACCAAAGTACTGTACAGATCGACCTGTGAATGACCACCTTCATGCTGTAATCACAAGCTGCTGTGTTTTTAAGCAGCACAGCGCCAGTGCAAACAGTCCCGTGTGCATGCTCTGGGTTTATGGGATGCCAACATAAATGAATATGCAGCACTCCTGATATGAGATGAATGTTTCGTCCCACACACTGTAAAATCTGACCAGTAGCTTTTGCTTAAAAAATCTAGGACACTGTTAACCTTGAAAATGTGAGTAAATATAACTATTAATCTTAATTTATCTTTACTTTATATCTAATTGTTAAGTATACTTAAAATTTGGTTACATGCATTCGATTTTGTTAAGTTGTTGTAATTTAAAAATGACAAGTTTAATAAATTAATCTCTGAAATTTAGAAACTTAATTAAACTGTGGAATACAACTGTATTCTGCTGGTTGGAAACTAGTCAATCATATTTTTATTTTCTTAAACATTTTAACAAAACAGAATTTGCAGATCTCCTAACTTCATTATTGGCAAAATCTTCTTTGTAATGATCAAGTTAAGTCAGACTAACTTAGTTTACTGATGTTGCTAAAACTTAGACAATTGTGTCATTTTTAAGTTGCAGCATGTTCACAAAATTAAATAAATGAAGCTAAATTTCAATAAAATTAACACCTGAATATAAACTTAACATAAATTAGGATTTACAGTTACGTTTACTTTCTTTTTCAAGGTTTCCAAGATTATTTTATGTCAGATTTTACAGTGTAGGTCAAGCAAGATATACTTCTTTATATCGAGCACAGGTTTTTCTCCTGAGATAAATGTTTTCTACCAAAGGAATACACTTTTGTAATTTCTGTACATGTTGGATGTCTTATATTCTTTGTGTTTTTATGTGGATAGTATTTTGCAGATTTCAACTGAATGTAAAACAGTTCACCTACATGCTCTAAGCTCTTTTATTTCAGTTTCTCGTGTGGAAATTTGTTCCTGTAATTCATGTAAATGTATAAAAAAAGGGGTGAACAATTTTTAGCAATGAAAAGCCAGGCATTCCAAAGTCTTTATCTGTCAATAGAAATGTTTTATGTACTTATTTTTACCTTATGTATCATTGGGGAAATATATTCACTGTAAATGACTGAATAAACATGTAATTTACATTTTTCTTTGGGAACTTATTTTAATATGCAATGAATCACTGCGTTTATCGCCAGATGCAGCATTATTTTGAGTAAAGATTATTTTGTCATTTTGCACTGTTCATGTACAATAGTCACACTGACCTGTGGTGCAAACGTGCCACCTAGTGTTCAAAACCTTAAATCACAATCGCTTTTTCAAAAAACCTCCTCTGGACTCAGACAGAATGAGCACTGGGTTACTTAATAATAAAGATGATTTACTGTAATGGAGTAAATTAATTAAAACTGAACCAGTATAATGTTTTTTTATGTTTTATAATGGATTAGTCTTTGGTGTGAGATCTTTTAAAGTCAGTTTGGATTTGAAACACACTTGAAACTATTTGACTCGTCCTAATGTCGCGTTTCTGGGACTAACAACTGGAAAAAAACATTCCTGTCAGAAATCAAAAACAGCTCCTTTCACTTCGAAGTCCAGGCATGTTTGTATGTTCAGAATTTGAAACTTAGTTTTAATTTTTAAAATCGTGGTAGTTTTTTTTTTAAGAGCAGGAAATATGTTTAAGTAAAAAAGAAAAAAGCAGGGAAAAAAAATATATTTGAATTTATCATAATTACTTTTTAAAATTTATGTTACAGAATTATAATAATTCTCTAAGCTTCTTTTCCATGTCATATTTTTAAACTTTATTACTTTTTTTCTTTAATTTAATTTTATTTCTTTTTGTTCTATAACTTTAGGGTAATTTTTACTTTTTCTTTTTTTACTGATTTCTTGCTTATTTTTGGGGGCCATTGCTTTATTTCTTCGGTCAGAAGTTTTTTCAGACAGTATTTTACATCAGTGCAACAGTTCAGTTATCGCTCCTTCACAGATAGACATTAAACGTCAGACATCCTGAAGAGAAAGTAAACTACTTTCACTTAAAATACTGATTCAGTTATATTATATTATTATTATTTCCCCCCCCCCCCCCTTTTTTTTTTTTCTCTCCTATAAAGACTAACTAAAATTTAGTTTAAAAAATAATAATGTCATTTTCTCAGGCACCAAAACACTCAGGCTACAAGGGATTTGAATGTTTTTGTGACCTTTTAAAAGTTAAGAAATCAATAAGTTTCATCGACCTCTACTGGCAACAACTAAGAGCTGCAACAACATAAACAGACCTGATTCTCCTCAGTGACAGTTAACCCCTTAGAGACTGTTTTGTGCATTTTCACACACTTTTCATTCTTCATTTTTCGATAATTGGCTGTTATGTTTGTATGTGTTCATGGATATGGCATAAATTTTGGCAAGATTTTGTATTTTGTTAAATCAGTGAATTTCCAGCTCAGCTCCTACAATAAGTCTAAAATATAAACTGTTACATTGTAACAATAGTTACATTCATACTGTTGTGCAAAAAATGCTCCATTGAAACACATACAAACTGCAATTTCTGATCCCACAGCCATCAAAGCCTAAAAATATGCATTTTATTATTTCTGGGTGTCATTCTGGGCTTTTGCCTTGGATTTTTTTTTTTTACTATAATCCACCTGATGACGTCCTTTTAGCCATATTTGGCAAACTGAGAAAATATATGCTATTTTTACAAGGTGCACTGTCACAATCACTGTTATATTCTGTTTCTATGAATAAACATCTTCTGAAGAGGATGTACAATCAGACACTCAAATATAGTTTATAAGACAAGCAGCACAAAAGTGGAGAGGTGCCAAAAATCTGAGAAAATAATAAGTCAAGTACAAAGAGTGAAGATCACAATAGTGTTGAGAGCTGTTGCAGCTCTCAGACTGAATCCTAAATAAACACTGTGGTCATCTTGTGCTAGAAAATCATTCTCCCTTCACCGTCAGGGGTCACATAAGGAATGCTTGCAGAAAAGCAGCAAAAGTCAAATCCTGACACCCTCTCGGAGTCTCATGTTGGCTTTAAACAGACTGTCCTACAACCACTCTGAAAATATCTGCCACTAAAAACGCGTCCTTGAGCAGAAATCTGAATCGATTCCTGTTTAAGAACATCAGCTCGACGACTGTTTTTCAACGCTGAGGATGATTTAAAGGCACCTTCTGACTCATCTCTGGGTGTTAAACAGCAGGAGCGTTTCTCTGTGTCAGCACATGCACGCTCTTCTTCGGTGGTGTCTCCCACACACACACACACACACACACACACACACAGTTAGGACATCAGTGACTCATCAATTTGCAATCTAAATAGATCAAACATAAGATACTCTGGGAATAACCAGTATGTAGGGCATCGTGAAGGGATATGTGTCTACTGAAGGACATTCACAGCAACACAGGCGATATTAACAGAGAGGAGAGGATCAAAAAGAAAAGTGCATCAGAAGAGCTTTTTTTTTCTGTGAAGTTTTAAGTAGCAAAAAAAAAAAGCATGTGTTTAATGCTCAGTTAGCAGAAAAGGGTCTTGATATTTGAGCATGTGAGCTTATGTGGATCACTATTCATCAATATCATCATTCATGTATTATTCAGGGAAAGCAGCGGGCACTTATCAGCCACATCAATCTGTTTAAGTACCAAACAGTCTGTGTGGTAATTAATTATTCTCTATAACATTAAACCCTTTCAGAGCCTGTATGTTAAAGTAGATGCCCCTTTATGCACTATGCATTGATTCTTTCTAACTGGGTTGTGGAAAATACTTTGTTTCAAGTCATTTCACGATGTTTGCCCCAGTTATTCTCCACTTTTTTAAAAATGTGAATGTCTGTATCACTTATGAGACGCATTAAATAATGCACTGAAGGCGTGAAGTCGGGTAGCGTCCAGAAATGCAAAGAGTGATGACAGTGATTGACTGTGATGTAATTTTTAGATCCGATTAAAAGAAAATCTGCTCTACTGCATGAGCTTTGTGTGCCATGGCTGAGAGTGACTCTGAAAACCAACCCCCTCCCTGCTCACTGCAGCAGTCTGCTATTGGCCTGGTGGATGCTGACAGCACTGATGTTTCTCTGTGGCGGAGGGGGGGCGCCTCACTCTATAAAAGCCAGGGATCTGCAGCATCACTGAGCTGGTGCAGTGCAAAACGCCCGCTCATCCTCACCGATGGTGTGCAGAACAAGGGGGACATAAAAAAACCTTCTGAAACTAAAAAAAATCATATCCTTTTCTTAAACAAACCCCAAAAAAAATCCACAACAAAAAATTCATCATGAGCTACGACACCTTCTTCTCCTACCGCCGCCCTTGGGACAGCTACAGAGGCTCCCAGTCCACCACCAAATCCACCATGTCCTCCTCCTTCTACTCTTCACCTCGAGCTCCTCCGTCCACGAAGAGGATCCTGAGGCTGGCCTCCTCATCCCTGCCTGACGGCTCGGAGCGGATGGACCTGGCTCAGGCCAGCTCCCTCAACACAGAGCTGCTGGGCCTGCGCTCCCAGGAGAGGGAGCAGCTGGTGGACCTGAACGACCGCTTCGCCACCTACATCGAGAAGGTGAGGCACCTGGAGCTGCAGAACCGAGCCCTGCTGGCGGAGCTGGAGGCGCTGAGGCGGCGGCAGAACGACCCGTCCCGCCTGCAGACGCTGTACGAGGGGCAGTCGCGGAGCCTGAGGGCCATGATAGACTCGGAGAATGGGGAGAAGATGCGGATGGAAGCGGAGAGAGACTACCTGCGTGACGTGTATGAGCAGATGAAGGAGCGCTTTGAGGAGGAGGCGAGGAGGCGCATGGATGCAGAGGACGCCTTGCAGAGGGCCAGAGAGGAGGCCAGCAGGGCCGTGCTCTCCAACTGTGACGCCGAGGCCACCGTGGTGTCTCTGTGCGATGAGATGGTGTTCCTGAAGAAAGTGTTTGCGGAGGAGCAGGCGGAGCTGCAGGCCCAGCTGCAGGTGGCGAATATCAGCGTGGACGTGGAGGTGTCCCGGCCCGACCTGTCCACCGCCCTGCGAGACATCCGGGTGCAGTACGAGCGGCTGGCAAACAAGAACATGCAGGCCGCCGAAGACTGGTACAAGAGCAAGTTTGCAAGCGTGGCGGAGATGGCCAGCAAGAACAACGAGGCCGTGCACGCCATCCGGGAGGAGACCATGGAGTACCGGAGGCTGCTTCAGTCCCGCTCCTCTGAGATCGAATCTCTCCGGAACGTCATCGACTCCCTCAACAAACAGCTGGAGGACTTGGAGGAGACGCAGGCCAAAGAGGTGGCAAAGTACCAGGTGAATGACGGGTGTTTGGATCCTGCTCTGCATGAAAATTCACCCCAAAAGGGCAACAAATATGTGATAGCAGGTCCAGTTATCTGCAAACCTTTGCTCCAACATAATTTAAGAGGTGCTCATAAACCAGGAGAAAACTTCTCCTGCAGGGAAAAGGGCCAGATAAGAAAGTTAAAATATGGTGTTTAAAAGGTCCTGGCCTCAAGGCTGGACGCACAGATAAGAGAGAATAAAATTAATAGACTGCGAACAGCATGAAAGAAGACACTTGAAGTGCAGAAAGTAGAAAAACAGCAGAGGAAGCTTCTTTTTTCTTACAAGATGTAAATGTATTCTCTGCAGCAGCTACACCCTGCACATACTTCAGAGCTCAGCAGGAAATGATGACAGACTCACAGCAGAGGTGAAAATCTGCAAGGTGACTGTCTGTATAAACAGCAGCACACACAAAGAAGAGACCAGAGATTGTTTTGAAGCCAAATTACTTCAAGCAAGAATAATTTAGGATTAAATATTCATCCGAATGTTGTGGGAGTGCTTGTGTGAAGCATCACTAACTTTGACATTTGAAAATGAACGACTGTGGTCTTTTTATTCACAGATGAGGATAAGTGAGCTGGAGCGAGACATCACTGACGCCAAGCAGGAGATGGCGCGCTACCTGAGAGAGTACCAAGACCTCCTCAATGTGAAGATGGCTCTTGACATCGAAATCGCTGCGTACAGGTGAGATCTGACTTCTGCTTGTTAATCTTTACAATTCTGGGCATTTAGTTTCTCTCAAACAATTATAATTTCACAACTTTCTTTCAGGCAAACATGTTTTCAAGACATTGTCCGAGTTCAAGCCCAGTTATTACTATTATTAATGCTAATGCTGCTCAACAAAGGTGTTTTTTTACTCTATTTACATCAAATTCTGTTGATATATTATTTGTTCCACCTAACTGCCCAAAGGCTACAGGCGGAAAACAGCAATTGCACAAAGCTGGTACAATGCATCTCTCCTTGTTTTAAACAAGGTTAATGATTTATTGTGCACGGTCTGTCTAAATAAAATTACATTACAGTTCATTACATTACATAATAAAGGCCAAAAAACTCATCGTTGCAAAGGCTGTGGCTGACCAAACTGACCAAAAACTGGACGCACAAGTCCAGCTCAATGTGCTCTACAAACAAATCTCCCAAAACTAAGTAGATTTTCCACTAATTTGAATTTTAAAACACACACACCCACACACACCCACACACACTTTTGACATTCCTTCTTGAACATTTGTACCGATTTTTTTTTTGTGAATCATTATTGGACCAAGCTTATTAAAAGTGAATAAAGTTTGCTGATACCTCCTTGAGTTTTGATGATTTTGGGGGTGTGAGGCAGCACATAAATAGACCGGACTTTATAACCATTCAGCCAATATTCACGAAACTTGCAAGATATGTTCACACAAGTAATTGCAACATACACTGACAGATCACTCAGATCAACCACTATGGGTGCCAAAAATACAGGAAAAATGCTTGTGGCAAAACATAAATCAGACTCAAAGTGTTTGTCCAGTCATTACAGAACTTGCAGGATGTGTTTCAAAACATTGTTCAATGATGTGTGTAAATTCATTTTCAATTTTTTTTAAATCACTAAAAAACCACCAGTTTAAAACAAGTGCATTGATCTGGCACAAAATTTGGACATTAATCAATGACAGTTTGTTCAAACACTAATTGAATTGACCAAAAGGGAGCAACAGTGCTGCAGAAAAAGTAGGATTTTTTAATTTAATTTTGGTTTGAAATTGTAATAATGTATCATGGCTTAACTATCATGAGAATATTGTATCATGAGGCCTCTGATGAATCCCACCGCTAATTAATATGCACAAAAAAAAAGCACGGTGAGCTCCAGATAATCTGGTTTCTTTGTTTTCAGGAAACTTCTGGAGGGGGAAGAGATTCGTCTGGCTTACCCGTCCCTTCCTGCCCTAAACTAAAACCTGAAAGCCAGCAGCCTGGCATCGACCCGAATTCTTCACACCCCTTCCTTCATGCTCTAACCTGAACATCACCCCTCTCCCTCCCTCCCTCCCTCCCTCCCTCACCCCTCTGCCATCTTCCCCTAATACACTCCACCTTTTACTCCTCCCAAAACACAAAACCGCAAACCAAAGCTCATCCTTCTCAAGACAGACGCGCCCTTGTGCTAAACAAGAGGTCCCCCAGAAGTCCCCCTTCTTCTACACACGTTCTGACACCGCACATCAAGACGACGGCAAACAGCGAAACGCGGAGTGGCTGCGCTGCAGTAGTGACATAGCTAAGTCGGACAGCAGTAATGTTTTGGCTGAGTTTCACAAACGTTAAGGTCCGAGCAGCGGAGTTACTATTCGACTCCACCGATCCCTCTCTATGCAAACATTTGACCAATTGTTTGTGAAGGAGGACAAAAATCCCTTTTATCTCTGCATGCTTGGGCCTTATCTGTGTTTGAGGTGATGCAAGAAACCTGCATCAGTATTGACCGGGAACTCTACCAATCGATTACGCATTGTCCTGCACCCCTGGTTCTCTAGTAGCCTGTGAACCAGTAACCTTAAAAACTTTCTTTTCACTATATTAAAGACCCATTTTTGTCATGTTTAGTTGTTCTTCCTCTGCATTTGCACAAATATTACAAGTTTTGGTTTAAAAGCCAGAGTGTCTAGCCAGTCTGTCTATTTGGCCAGTTATTTAAATTTCTAATTTCTAATAAAACCGTCTTTTCTTGCTTCTGGACATGTAAATGCTGTGGAAGACTAATTGTTACTGGTTTCTCCTTCAACTCATGCAGTGTGTCTCACAGCTTATCTGCATTAGATTTGTTTTCTGTTCTGTGAGTTCATTCAGACCTAATCAATGAAACAGACAGTTAACTGCAGGAACTCCTTGTTGTTTGTCCGCTAATGTTAGATCTAAATGGTGCTTTACATCTGTGAAACTAATACAAAGTCTGCACCATTACACTCGGTGTACCTGTAACGGCCGGCAACAAGCTGAATAAACATATAACTGACCTGCAAATCAGACCCCTCCTCCTGTTTTCATTTGACACGTGTGAGGACATTACGACAGGCTGAACACACCCACTGAGGAGAAAACTGCATTTCAGAGCGGCTCTGTAACTGAAACCGGCATCGGAAAGTCCTTCAGCACTGCCTAAAATCCTCGATTGGGCAAATACGTCAGGCTATGCATTCAGCCGATTCTAGTAATTTACTGATAAACTTTAAAGTAGTTTCACACCCGAATAAAACGGCAGTTTTCCTGCAAAACAGTAACCTACAAATCAAGCTGCTCCGTGCAGCCAGCAGTGTTGGGTGGTTACTTTTCAAACGTATTGCAAACAGGTTACTGAATACATGCCCTACGACAATATATCTAAAGTATTCCATTAGATTACTCAAACTAAGTAACATACTCGAAATAATTCAGATCACTTTTGGATACTGAAGAATGGTCTTGCTGAGCTCATATTTAGGGACTTTTATTTAAACAGGACAGTGTCCTGGCTGTGCATCTCCTCTGCTACTGTCGTGCGGCAGGTCAACAAACCATGAAGGCTACGTGTCCGCTGTGTGCTCGGCTTTAAGACGTAACCACTTAAAAGATAGCTGAGTATTTGCTATCTTTCTTGTTTTTACTTTTTAAACAAAAAACACATCTTTCATATGGTATATTCACTGGAAATGACAAAACCATACAGCCAACGGCATGTACGTTGTGTTAGTAGTGTCACCTTCCTTGCGATATCCCTTCTGCCGGCTGCCCACTTATTTAGGTTTTCGCGATTCAATGAGATATCGTGTAGATAAATCCTCATTTTAACTTCATGAATCAGATGCTCTTTGTTCATCGTATTTTTAAAGAAATCGACAGAAATAATAGACACAGAGCATCTGACAAAAGTTCAACTCAAAAACAGCAGCGCTGCGTCGCTCACAGTCACTATAACTCAAACACAGTATTATTTTCGGTGTTATTTTTGTACAATTCAAATTGACAGAAGAAGATAAGAGGGAAAAAACACACATATATATATATATATATAAGAAATTGATTTAATACGATTTTCCAGCTTTTTGTCTGAAATGTTGCTTTTTGATGAAAATGCACAAATTAATTCATCTGTACTCACCACATCTCAGCCTTTCATACCCTCAGGTAATGAAAAACAAACAAAAAGATTATTAATTATCGGTTATCTGTATCTTATCGGCCACGAGAAGCTGGAAATTATCGGTTGAAATAATCATTATCGAGCATCACTGAATATTTTCCATGTGTGATTCTTGATTTGTGCGTCATTTGTTGTTTTCGAGGCTGCTGTAAGATTTCTCTCTGCAACAGTGAACAATAGAAAACAGACGTTCTCCTTACTTACAGCTCTCAATGTCACAGTGAACGGCACACAGCGGCGGCACTGCACCATTTCCCATCATTCCACGGTCCTGGCACGCTGACTGTAGCTGTAATGTGTTGGTGCGTCGCCTCAGCAGGATCATCAGTCACCGGGCTGACACCCAGCGTCCCACTGAACCCTGAAGAAACACAGAAAGTGCAGCAGTTTTCACATTTGTTTTTTACCGCATATTGTGAATGTAGACAGTATCTCAGCAAATACAACAGTAAGTATCGTGTCACTGTTTCCTGTATGCCCCTCTATAAGTGCAAAATAAATTCATAAACAAGCAAATGTCGATGAAATGAAATATCTATCAATATTGGAAAGGCCAGGTAAGATGATTATGTTTTAGTTCAGAAAAATGTGATGGAAATGTTTGCAAACAGTGTATATTTAATTATTTAAAGCATCACTTGCATATTTAAAAATCACATTTCCAAATACTTGTAATATAATAAATAATTCTCTCAATGTAGAAAATTAACCGGTAAATTCTTTTTTTTTCTTTTTTTTGGTATGATTTCTCACCATTTCTGAGATCTTTCATAGTACTATAATGGTAAATATCTAGAATAAATCCACAAAAAAAAATATTTGCACTGGTAATACTACTACTAACTCCATGGTCACAAACTGATATATTTAACATAATACAAGCATCATCACAGTAACTGATTTGTAATTTTATTTGATTTTTTTCTGTTTTACCATAAAGAGCCATCTCAACCGTGTGGTAGAAACCTATATTTAAAAACAACAAATAAAAAAATAATAAAATAAAAACATTGTCAGGGCATAAAAATGCAATAAATAAATAAAATAAAACAAAATAGTAAAAATAAAAACCCCATTGCTGTTTTCTTGGTGAGTTTAAAGGGTTAAAAATATATATTTGACATGCCTCCTTGTTTACGTCACCCCCTCCTCTCACAAATAACGAACAGTCCCTAAATTAAAGGTACCTAAACAAATGCTAAGCTAACGTAGCTATCTAGCTAACTAGCTCGGTAGCTAGCTATGCTCCGTTAGCTTACCGACTGGACGTTATTTCACAATAAAAACTGTTTTTGGAGACTCGTGAACGATGAAAAATCTCTTTAAAACTTCCTCGAGGAGCCAAATTGTTTTTAAAAGTATTTTCGGCTCCCTACAGATGGCGGTAGAGGCTAAACAGTTAGCGCCGATGCTAACTACTTCCTCCGGTCAGAGGACACAAACATGGCCGCCGCCGTCAGTCGGTAACGTCTCTGCGTCAAAGTGAACGTTAGATTAACGCAAAAATAACCGTAAAAACACCGACACACCGAACTGCACCTGAAGTCTCACCTCGACACCGACATGCTCCAGGTACTCGGCGGGAGGACCGTCCCCGCGGCCCGGCTCCTCGCTCCCGGGAGCGCCGTGCTGGTGGAGGCGGTCCGGGGCAGAAAGTCCCGCACCGACCCGGTGGCCAAGTCCAAAGAGAACCGCATCAAAGTGCCGCCTCCGGTGGACCCGGTGGAGATGGTGGTCCTGAGGGAGAGGTTCTCGGAGTACCAGCAGATCATCAGGGCGCTCCGGTAACGTTTCATCAACAACCGTTTAGTAACGGAGCGGTCTCGTGCGCTCACGGGTCACCAGGTGTTCCGGAAATTTGTGTTTTCCGGCTCAAAACCTGCCTGCTGATAAAAGCAGCGCCGGAAACGGTCCCCGAAAACACCAGCGTTTATTTTAAAATTTAACATTTGTTTTACCTCGAGACTGTCGACATTTATTTCAAAATAACACTTGTTTTACCTTAAACCTGTAAAAATTTACTTCAAAATATAACATTTATTTTTACATTAAACTATCGAAATTTACTTCAAAATATAACATTTATTTTACCTTAAAACTGTCAGAATTTACTTCAAAATATAACATTTATTTTACCGCAAGACTGTCGACATTTATTTCAAAATAACACTTGTTTTACCTCAAAACTGTCAAAATTTACTTAAAAATATAACATTTATTTCACCTCAAAACTGTCAGAATTTATTTCAAAATAAAACATTTCTTTTACCTCAAAACTGACAATATTTATTTAAAAATAAACCTTTATTTTTACCTCAGAACTGTAAACACTTATTTCAAAATACATATATCACTTAATTTTAACCTATAAAAACTGTAAAAATTGTATTTCCAAATATAACTTTTTGTAACCTCAGAACTGTCAACATGTTTTTTAAAGTCTGACATTTATTTTACCTCAGAATTGTTACACTCTAATTAAAAATTTTAACTAAGAACTGCTAACATTTAATTAAAAACCTAACATGTTTGGGGGTGTTTTTTTGATTTAACCCTTTCTTTCCTCTGCGTTTGTCAGGTTTGAGTTTAAGGAGGAGGTGCTGCAGAGAAAGTATAATGAGGAGACGGGCTCCCTGGCGGAGGAGAGGGCGAGGCAGGAGTCGGAGGAGCATCGCGCCCTCATGGCCTTCAACGACCAGGAGAACCTCCGCATTCTCAAACTCAGGTAAAATTACGACGTGGAGAATAAAAACGACTTTAAAGGTCACCTGCTGCTGTTCACCCTCTGCTCCGTCTGTCAGGCTCCAGAGGATCCAGAAGGAAAACGAGGAGGCCGAGCGCAAGAAGCTGGAAGACGACATTCAGCGTGAACAAGAGATGCAAGAATTCATTAAAGAGAAAGAGAGGGAAATTATGAAATTGCAGGTATGAGTTTTTCCTCAATCTTTTTTTATCTTCTTCCTGTTTTCTCCCTCCAGACTGTGTGGACATTTAACCCGCTGAAGTTGGTTTGATTTCTTGCAAAAAAGAGTCTGTAAGTCAATCAGGAACTTCACAAGACACGACCCAAAAAATAGCAACAACTTAGTAAAAAAGGTACAAGAAAATTAAAAAGCCAAAAAAGGTTAGATAAATAAAAGAAAACAAAAATCTCTCAAAAAAGAAAAAAAATAATCAAATGTTGTTTTTTTTTGTAAAATAATATATAATCAGAATAATTCTGAAAATAGTTTCTTTACATGCTTTCTAGTGTTTGTTTTTTTAATTCAGGTCTATTTCTCGTCACCTTTTACTAATTTCTTACAATTTGTGGGACATTTCGTGCCATTTCCCCGTGTTTTCAGAAGAAATCTAATTACTGTGTTCAGAGTGTTAAATAGCTTGTAAAAAGTTTTCATAACGCAGCACAAGAAAAAAAAATCATGGATTCAGGTTTCAGAGGGTTAATGTTAAAACTGTCAATTCTTCCAGCTACTTTTGCAAGTTTCTGTTGTCTATAAAGGAATAAAAGTCTGACGTTTTTCATTAAAATAGCCTCCTGGTTATTTTCCTAAATATCAGTCTTTAACAGGATCCCTGCAGATGCTTATAAAAACATCTTAAAGGCAATTCAATTCAGTAATAAATCTAAAAATAAGTCTCAAATTAATGTTTTAAAAGTCTTTAAATGCTCAGACTTTGGAAGAAGGATATTAGGATATTTTTTTCCAACATCATAAAATCTCAAAATAATGATATTTTTTTCTTTTTAAATGATTTAAATGAATTAAATTTTTACCTCAACAATCATAAACATGAACCACATCTAATCAAAACATATGAATAAAAATAAATATATGTTCATTGTTGTTTTTAAAAAACTTTTTTTTCTCCACTTGAGTCTGACTAACTTTTTAACTTGTTAAAAAAAAAAAGAAAAAGGTTATACTTTAAGGTAAAAGTTAACATTTTGGCAAAATTGTCCCCAACCATAAGTAATATCTTTAAGTTATTTATTTTGTTATTGTAAAATTTGTCTTAAATTTCATTCCCTGCATGTGGGCTATTATCATTACTATTATTATTATCATTATTAGTTATTTAATTTTCTTTCTCACCTATTTGTTAATTATAATAACTCATTCCTACAATAAAGTATATAAAAATGAATTTCCTGCAGCGTTAAAGAATCATTTAAAGTCCTAAATCTTACTTGCCTCAAGCCGCAGGAGCCCTTTTTTAACTTTTTTTTTCCGTTCTCTTCACAGGAGGAAGCGAAGAACTTCATCACCTTGGAGAACTTGGATCAGCGAATAGAAGACGCTCTGGACAATCCCAAAAATTACAACTTTGCCATCGACAAAGAAGGACGAGTGGTCAAACAGACGATTCTGCAGTGAAACGCCACACCGACCTGTCCTACGTCTCAGAGGACAGATGTCCACTCTGGAAGCAGATTTCTTCAACTTCAAACACAGAAAACATTCAGCTCGAGGAGATCGTCGAATCTGTGAAACTAAGAAACAGCGGAGACATTTTCTGCAGTTAACATGCAGAAAATGATCGAAGTTTCATTTACTGCATTTCTTCATGATGTTCCTGCTTTATATTTTTCCTTATTTGAGTGCTGTATGTCAACATAACATGTTCTTTGATTATTAATGTCTTCTCATGACTGTCAAGTAAATTAATGTTCATTGGAGTTTTCACTAAATTAGTCTGAATCTTTTTTTTAAACTACAATTAAAATGAGATTCTTACTTATAGAGAATTATCCACCTACAGATCTACATATTTATGCACATACACTTAACAAAAATTTAAATGCAACACTTTTGTTTGGGCTCCCGTTTTTCAAAACTTAAAAAAGATCAGACTTTTTAATGCACTTTTTAGATACGTTTCTATCAAAATAGTTCAAATCTGTTATCCCAAAATAATCCATTCACTATGAATTATTCCAAAAACAATCCATCCGTCTGCCTCAAAACTTGTAAAATCTGTGGTCTGTTATGTTTCCAAGGGATATATATATATTTTTTGCCCCAAAATCCCCTTCAGCAAACCCACCAGACTCCATTCAAATAAACACAAATTTTATCTTCATAAAACACACTTAATGCAAAGTCCACAGACGTAAAATAAAACTCCCACAAACCATCCTGGGTGGTCTCCTCACTGCTCCAACAATCCCAAACTCTGGTTTGGTTCAAATAAACCCTCAATTCATCCAGTCAGATGTGAACATATGCTGCCTCTACACACACTAAAATCACCGTTTTTTTAAATGGAGTCTGGGGGGTTTGGTGATGGCGATTTCGATGCTGTTTCTGGTTAACAAAAAGGATTTTACTCTTTAATTATCGTCTTTCTCTGTTGTCAGACACAATTTGAGCCTGTTTGTGACAAAAACAAAGACTTTTAGTGGATGAAATTAAAAAAATATCGAACTCGTTAAGGGGTCACAAGCCAAACTTGTGAAGAATAATTGCCATAAACCTTTAAGAAGTGTTTTTAATTCATACGTTTCTTAGATGCAGCAGTTATTAATATTCCTATCTGTTTTATTGGCGGGTGTGATTACATCAGCATACATACAGAAATTCGTGAGGGTTATTGTAGTTTTTTGTAGCATCTATGTTCTGGCCCTAAATGACTATTAATAATACATAAAGACTAAAGCTACAGATGATTCAGACTGACAACAAAACCAACAAAAAAGTCATCTTGAGCACCTTCATATAAGCAATAAATACATTCACAAATATTGTAACTGTGGAGGCAAAACTGTCTCAGTGAACTCTTTTTGATGTAAAAACCTTTTTCCGTGTCACGTTTTACTCTCGAAGCACCTGAGTCTCACGTCTTCTGTCCATCACACCCGGTATGAAGTCCCACTCGGGACCAGTGAGACGTCCGCGGAGCTGCTCCTCCTCCTGTTCGTGCCTCCGAACGTGTTTGAGCTGATGTGAACACCTCAGGTAGTTTCAAACCTCTCTCCAAACTGGTTATAAAAAATAAAAAATAACTCCTCATTCACAACTTTAATATCACTCAGAACTATTTGTAATAAAAAATAAAGCATTAGCTCACATTAGACTGAGAAAAGAAATAAAACATTTGCACTTGAATATTCAAGTATAACAGCTCTGATATAAAAACACATTCACTGCAGGAACACATGGTTGGCTTCGCTCTAAATAATCCACTTTGGTACCTGAAAACAAAAAGCTTTTAGAGCTCGTGAGGCGTGTTTTTATTTATTTAACCCCCCTGATTCTGGGTTTCATATTTGTTGTGAAATTATTAAGGAATCTGGTTGTTCAGCTGTCCGGGGTATTTCTCAAACCTCCTCTCTGCCTCCTCACTGAACGCATCACCTGTCAGGAGAAAAAAATCAGTTAATAAACAGTTAAACAAGTTTAAGTATAAAAAAATGCTCTGGCATTAAAAGGATACTTTTACTTTTTTAAACCACTGATATTTTACATTAGCATGATATTGTGTAGAAATACAGAGAAAATAAATGTTTGATGTATTTTCACGGTGTTGGCAGGTTTAGGTACAAAAACTCTTGGTTATGGTCAGGAAGAGATCATGTTTTGGTTTAAAAGACCCAGTTTTGGATGCACAATCACTGCTGAAAACAGAGCAATGTCTCACAAACACTTCAACACTTTTCATGTGACTTTCCCCGAAAACAGCACTGTCTTAAGTTAGAGAAAGAAAAAGTTTGCTGCACTATCCTGCACCGTCTTAGTTTAAAAAAATGTAAAAAAAAATAAAAACAAAACACTTTTTGGTTGCACTTTCCCGACAGGAAATGCAGCAATGCCTTTATGTTAAAAAAAAAAAAAAATTAATTAAAAAGAAAAAACATAATAAAAAAGACTTTTTGTTGCACCGATCCCACAGTAAATGCAGCAATATCTAAGTAAAAACCTCAAAACCTCAAAATAAAAAATTACATTTAAGTAAAACAGCTTTCATCGCACTATCCAGCCAAGAAATGTAGCGAGGTCTTAAAATCAAATAAAATATAATAAATAAAAAACTGCTTTCATCGCAGGAAATGCAGCGAGCAGGTTGGGAGGTTTTCTGCATCTAACGGAGACAGATGCGTAACCCCTGAAGCACCCCTCAAATCTTCCGCAGAGCTTCCTGTCCACTTAGACACGAGTAACCTGAAGTGTCGGAGACGGACAGCGAGAGGGAGAGAGAGGGCTGATACTCGCTGTACAGTACAAGAGTCAGACTGTGATACCGAGAAGCAACAAAAACTGTAAAAAAAGACATAAATATGAGAAATAGGGGAGAAATGTGACTCAGCAGGACGCTCAGAGAGCGCCATGACGTAAAACTGCTGCTGATACATCCACTGTGGATAACCGACCCTAAAACCCCAAAATCCCAAAATCCCAACGATCCCTTTAACCGCCGGCGGTTTCTGAGCGATTACCTGTGTGGCAGTTATGCAGCCAGATTCGATGGCCGTCATACTTGCAGTTACATTTCATGGCGTTGTTGGTGAAGTCGCTCTCGGCAACTTCGTGATTTGGATTGATCACAATCTGAAGAGGAGAGGAACGTGAAAGGAACATTTTTAAAATACGGCAGACGGAAAAAACAAACCCGTTTGTGGTTAAAAGCTGAGAATAATCCAGTCTGCCTTTCTTACAGCAGTTTAACCCTTTGAAACCCGAGCAAACTGTTTTTATTTCTTTCAAAGAATAACATGGGGTGAAGGCAATAAGTCACTTAAATGACCCAGAAATAAGGAAGAAAAAAATAATAATAAAGAAAGAAAGAAAATTAGCTGAAAATTTGCACAAAAACAAACAAAAACTCAGTCAGTTAAAACAACATCAGGAAGATGACCAGATAAAAACTGCTTAAAAATGATAATTCTGTAAAATAATTTTAAATACATAATTATGAAATTTACTGTAGTTCTTTTTTTTTTTTTTTTTTTTTAAATATTCTAAGTCTACCAAATTCTTGTTCAGTGCCTTTTCCCACATTAATCAAACTATTTTTTTAGGGTTGAAAGGTTTAACTATTTGTTAATAAAATGAACAGCTCCAAATAAACAGTTTATGTAACTTTGCGAGGAAACTTTGAAATCGAGAAACATCGACTCTCATCACCTGAAGTCACCTGAAAACACCACAAGATGGCGCTCACGCTCCAAACGCTCATCACAGTTATTGATCCTCTCTATGATCAATACGAACGAAAACATCCGTTTCCCACCAAAATCATCTGAGGAAAATGTACAGTCTAACACGTGATGATTCCTGTCGGCTTTTCGTGGTGATTTTTGGTTTAATGGCAGAAAAAATGTTCATCTGTAGATGTTTGTGAAAATGTTTCAGGTTATATTTTCATCTGTGAATTTTATCCAATAAATTATTAACAAAGCGAGACGGAGGAATAATGCTGCCTTCACGTGCTCCTTTAAATATCGTATTTACGAGTTACGAACACACGAACGGCCCTCTAAAGTTTTAATTACGAGTGGGAAATTGAGATATTTTGAGTTGCTGAATTGTGACGTTTGCGTGACGTTTCAGGGCAGCAGAAAAGGCAGAAAGCATGAAAACAGTGTCGACGACTGATGGTAAAAAAAAACATTATATATTTGGTTATTTTGTTCCTGTTAACTTTCATTTACTTTCAGTCGTTTCACATTTAAGTAAATTTATCTTTTAGCTGCAGCAAAAAGCAAACTTTGAACTCTAAAGCAGCCAGGCGAGTATAAAAACATTGATAAAAACGTTATTTTATAACACGAGTCATAAACGCATAAACATCAATGTTTGGTCAATAGTAAGAGACTTTTTAAAAATATTTATTCACATGTTAAAAATCAATTTTTGATCACATGGGTGAGTACAGTATTAATGTTAACTGCTGTGCATGTAGTGACCAAGATTAAATATATAAATATAATAAATATATAAAAATAGATTATACAAAATATAGAAAAAAAAAATTGATATATAAAAATACAAATAAACCAGAAACAGCCGTCAACCTCTTGTTTAAACGCTCTCAGCATTAAAACGTAACTCATCTTCGCTTTAGCTTTTCAGCCTCAAAGCTCACGAACACGAGGACGTCTGAAGAGCGACTTCACAACTCGGAAACTACGACCCTCTGACATCACATGACCAGCATAATGACGCAGCAGAACTTCAATATAAAAGTGTTTGTTTGTTTACAACATCTGACTTGCAGCAGAAAACAAGAAGTCAAACTTCATCAAACTTTTTAGCGCCGACTCAGTTTCATTAATTGGATTTTTTTCAGTTTTTAAGCACTTTTATTATGTAAATGCAACCTTTGTCTGGGTGTTGATTATAGGTTTTTGGGTGATATTTTTAGCCCTAATAAACGGGACAGTATTTGCTTCGTGCTCTACAAATCGAGCCGCACGTGCTCACCTGCAGAATGTAGTTTCCAGGTTTGACGTCTGTGACGTCGATCCACTGGCAGTCGATGTCGTGGCGGTACAGATCCCAGCAGCCCACAGTGATGCCCTGATCGCCAAAGTTGGCGCACTCGTACCGTTTAGAAACACCTGAGCGGCAAAAACATTCACAGATTTTGAGCTGCATCAGTGACTCTGTAACAGCAGATTTAATGAACACGTTTAGAATATTTACATACGAAGAAATCCTGAGAAGTGACCCTTCGATTCTGTGGTATTAAATTTAGCAAAAAAAGGGTCGCTCTTTTCTAAACGTGACATTTGATTTACTCACAAGTTACACACATACACGCCCCTAACGCCTTAAAGATGGCAGAAAATAAATACCATCTTTATTTGTGTCATTATTTTTACTTGTTAAAATCATTTGAAAACTGGGCAAAATCATGGACAAAGGGCATTGAGTAACTTCACAACAAATGATCCAAAAAATAGCAAGAAGGAAATCTACAAGAAAATTACCAGAAATTAGCACAAAAAAAAGTAAAATAACAAACACAGGGAATGATCTTAAAAAAGTAATAAAATAATTTTAAAAAAACAAATAAATAATATAAATAACATTTTCTGTAACCTAACTTTAAATATATGATTATAAAAAAATACAGTTTAATTAATATTTTTCCTATTTATGTGATAGTTTTCTGATGATTCTCTTTTTTTAAGCCATTTCTTGTCTTTCACATTTTTGTTTTTTTTTGCAAATTGTAAAACATTTCATGCCTTCTCCTTCTGCTGCATGACACGACTGCTTCCGCTTCTCCAAACAAAGGAAATGGGAGCGTTTGGTTTGTGATGTACAGCGTCAGACTCACCCTCCTGACAGTCTGTGTCCTCCAGACAGAAGCTGGCTTTGTGTCCTTCGGCCACTTTGCTGCCGTTGGAGTTGAGCAGGTCGTAGTGTGTGAAAATATCCATGCTGTGATAGTGGCTGATAATACAGAGAAAACGTACACATTTAGAAAAAAACTCAATTTCATAGTTAAAGTGGCATCACCTTTGAAAACTGTCAGCACAAAAAATAAGCACAATTTATCCTAAACCATTTTTAAAAAGTGACAATTCTGTCTTTATGCTTTAGAAACAGTTTGTATATTATGATTTTCTTCAGCTGTCAGATGCATTTCTGGATGAAACATGACGTTGAGTAAAGACTCCACAGCATGCATACCTTTTTTTCTGTTCTTTTTAAAATATTTTGAAAGAAAAACTGCTGTAGAACAACGCAGGAGGAGGACCTATGAGCACAGGGCTCATATTTCAAAAGCAAAGTGATCCTCCATGTACTCTGATATTACTGTGTATAATACTGTGTTACACGGAGGTTTGCTGAAGCTTCTCTTGTCGTGTGTACTGATCCGGCCTTAACAAATACTGCAGAGAAGTCTTGCACACGTTTCTTGTGCATTTACGTTCATTCGATCCCTGTTTATTTGGATACGCTGATGCTGTTGATTTATACCTCTGCATATTTCATACGCTTGCACTTTTGATATGTACTGAAAATAAATAAAAAATAAAATAAGGTAAAATTTAGATAACACAAAATATATATATTTGTAATTTTCTTGTACTTTTCTTACTGTTTTAATTTTGTGTTTAGAAAAAAAGCAAAAAGGTACACATACATTTTTTTAGCACTTTCTTGAGGTCATTTTCTTGTTTTGTTTATGTTTTTATTTTATTATTTTTTTATTTTTTTTTTTGTAACTACTTTTTCCCACTTTTAGGCCATTTCTTGTTAAGTTGCTCATTTCCCTCATTTCATATTTTTTTAAAGAAATTGATAATTTGTTCAGGTTTCAAAGTGTAAAAACTACAGTAATTTAAACAGAGCGTGCCTCTAATAACTATGTCAATGCAGACAAAAAGATGTTAATGACGATAATTTTACCCGTGGCAGGCGTGCCAGACCCACGAATGGCGCCCGGCCTTCGGTTTGAAGTCGGCCCGGCCGATGTTGTGGATCTGGGAGGAGAAGCGCAGCAGGCGTCGGTGTCCGTACGGCCAGTTGGCTTTAGCTGCAGACTTTGACAGGCAGTCCTCCTCGGCGGCGCAGTAGAGCATGTGCAGAGGGCGATCCTCGATGTAAACCGTCTGCTGCACCAGAGAGGCGTTCAGGACGAGGTCAGACGCCGCTGCGGACGGAGGTGACAGTGTGAGTTTTCTTCCTGGCCTCAGAGTTTCAAACATTTCCACTTGTTCCTGCTTTTATGTGATGTCATCCTTTTATTTTTTATTTATTACTATTTAAAAGTGCTATATAAATAAAGTTAAAATGTTGTATTTTCCTTAATTTATGCATTTTCTACATTCTATTTTTAGTCTTTTTTTAGTCAATTTTTTTTATTATTGTTATTATTATTTCTTTAAATTAATTTTATCTTTTTAATTGATCTTTTATCTATTTTATTTTAATTTATTTGTGGTTTTATTGCTTTTATTCCTTCTGCTGTTGTTGTTTTTTGCCTTTTTCTTTGTATTATTTTATATTGACATTATGTTTTGCATTATAATATATTTTGCATTATTTGTCCTCTGGTTTTAATTTTATCGTTAATCTTCTCGTTTCGTCTCACTTGTGCTCAGTAGAGCTTTTTTGGTGTTACGTTGTTGTATCTCCATATATGTATCCCATGTCTGCTTTTCTTTGATTTCCAAAGCACTTTGCAATCTCTCTTTTTTTTAAAGGTGCTATATAAATTAAGTCATTATTATTATTACTCACTCTCAGAGCAGATTACTCCCGCTGAAAACTTTGCCGCTGCTTTCTGGCAGCTGACCGTTTTGTGATGCTGACACTGGCTCAGAGACATCTCGCTTCCCGTGCACTTGACGCCGCTCATGACCATCTCCGTCACATTGCTGCTGTCCCAGTACCACGTTTCCTTAGAACATATGAGACAAACATGAGACAAACATGCAAACAAACTGTGTTGAACAGGAAATAATCCTTTAAACGGAGCTGCAGAGTTCAGTGTGTGACTCTGACACAGACTCTAACAGATGTTGGTGACTCATTTTTGGCATCTGTCTGAGGACAAAGTGTAACGCTGACTTTACAGTCACCGGAGGACAATAATATTCTGCAGAAACTATGTGATTCAATAATGGTATTAGTTACTGAAAGGCCTCTGAATTCCCACCACTATAAACTTAACCCTTTAAAACCTGAGCAAATTGGTTTCATTTCTCTCAAAAACATGGGGAGAAGGCAACGAGCAACTTCACGAGACATGGCCTAAAAGTTAGGAAAAAAAATGAGTACAGTAATTGACTTTTTGGAAAGAAATATAACATCAAAATGATCAAAGAATATATATTTTATATTATATTATATTATTTTTATATTCATTCCTTTTAAATACCCTGTTTCACTGAAGCCAGCCTGATCAGCTTTGAGTCTCTGCTTCTAACTCTCCACAGAAACGGTTTAAAACAGCATTTTTAATTAAGACTTCCTTTCATGGAATAATTTGGAATTAATTTGGAAACATTAAACCCAAAACTTAAAAACTAGCCTCATCTCTTACCAGAAATCAAGTCAATCCCGTTTCTGCTTTGTAATCATTATTTAACGTCATGACGATGATCTCTCATACTATCTTTTGTTTTCTTTTTTTGGTGTGTGCTCGGTGCGTTTTGCTGATGGTGCATCTCGAAGACGTTTATCTCGTAAACAACACATTTGTCCCACATGTCTCGGTGGAACAAATGTCTTCATTTTCTGGTCCTACTTACAGTGATGGCATGCATGGAGTATCCGAGCCCTAGCTGCCTGCAAACCACCATGGCTTCCTTTGTGGTCCAGCCTGTGCTGCACACTGTGCCCCACTTGGAGCCGACCTGAACCTCCACCCGGCCCTCATAATTGCTCCGACCGCCCACTATCCGGATCTGCAGACAAGTCCTGCTGGGAGTCAGTGAAGGGACACACTTCCTGTCCTGTCCTCGACCTGTCTGGGCTGAGACTAGTTCCTATACAGTCCACCGGCAGAGGAGGAGGTGTTGCTGAAGCAGCAGTTTGGTTAGACTTTTCTTGGCGTGGAGAGCGTTAACGTGGTTTTCGGGTGAGGTCACCAGTTGGCTTTAAAAGTAAGCTGCTTTTAAGTTTGATTAGAAACTCTATGTGAGTCTGTTTCGGTCTTCCCACATAAAAAAGACCAAAACAGCATCATGTTCATCTACGTACTCCATATGGAACTTACAATGTACTGTCAGACAGTAATAACATACTTGCCAACCCTCCAAATTTGGCCTTGTGAAAAAAACCCTTAAAATAAAACAAAATACAACAAAACAAAATCATATAAAATACAATCAAACAAAACAAAATAAAACAAAATAAAATAAAATAAAATAAAACAAAATAAAACAAAGTAAAATAAAATAAAATAAAATAAAACTCTCAAAGCTCAATATTTTTCTGGGCGAGGACCTCTGAACCAGCTCCTTTGATTTTAAAATCCCCCACTTTTTGAGATCTCACGGTTGGCAAGTATGATTAATAAATGCATACGTGTTCAAGTATATTCTTCATATATACACACACTAAAATTCATAAAGTTAGTAATATTTTAGGAATATATTTTAGTGTTCTACAAGATCTAATAAGTTTGTAAGCATTAGTATGCTACACAGATACAATCTGAGAGCAGAAATATTAAATATATTTGAACACATATGCAATGAAATAACTGTATTAACTTTGATGAAATAATACTTTTTTAGTGTTCATGACAGTACATTATATTTGCAGATGTCAAATGTACTAAAAAGCTGATCTGCTCTGCTGCAGGATGTTAGCCTCGGTGGTGTTAATAACCTACTTTCAGGCCCTGGTTAGCGTAGCCCAGACCCAGCTGCCTGCAGGCCACCATGGCCTCCCTGGTGGTCCAGGTCTCTCCACAGATCAGACCCCAGCTCTCCGTCCCGTTAGAGTCTAATCCCAGCACCTCCACACGACCCTCGTAACGAGTCCGTCCTCCTGTGAGTCGGATCTGTGTGGAGTCGAGTTGTTAGGAGGCAAAAAGCAGAGCAAAGATACACAAGAGCTGAGCTGGATAAAAACTCTCACAGTCTAAAATCGTCAAGGTAACACGGTTTATATAAGGGGTCGACTGATATTGGTTTTTCAGGGCCGATATTAATTATTGGTAGTTAATGAGACCAATGACCGATATTTAGAAATGAAGCGCGTTAACAGTAAAAATCTGTCTGTCAATATTTAGAATTTGGAATACAACAAACTCCAACACAAAACTTTGTTTAAATAGAAAATGTTAACTTTTAACATCATACACAGCAAGTTGCGAGGAACTTTTTTTTTTTTTTTTAATAAAGTCAAGGGAAATTTTTAATTAATTAATAAAAATAGCTCCCTGGGGTTTTACAAAGTAAAAGTTCCTCCCATGCTGACACTTTCTTTGCACTTTTTAATTAATTAATTTGATCAACAATTAATTAAAATAAAGCACAGACACAGATAATCAGCAAAATGCCGAATATCGGCCCAATGATCTGTCGGCCCCTAGTTTACATGTATCCAAAATGCATATCCGAAATGAAATTGCACCCCTGCAGAGTTTTTATCCCACTCTGTCCAGCCTCTCTGTGTATCTACAGGAAACATGTGGGAGTATGATCTGGTGAAATGCAAACTGCACGACCAGAAATACTCTCAGGCGAATTCACAAAAGGATTGAGTGGTTTTTGCGGCCGCTAAATCTGCACGAAAAAAACAAAAAGAGACTGTAGTTCTCAAAACACTCACAAAAAGAGAAGTGCACCCAGAAAGCTAAGTTTACACTACACAACTTATAATGTGCGTGCAACAGTCCACCTTTCACCCTTTTCTTTCCCTCTCTCTGTCACTTTCTATCTCTTCCTCTAAAACACTCACACACACACTTCAGAAAGTGCTACAGCTCTGCTTGTCTCTGTCCTCGACCTGTGTCTACTACTCAGCTGCAAAACTTTATGGACTCGTTTGCACTGTTAAATTATTAGCGTACCATCTTTTGTGGATCAGACTTTGGGACGGGGCAGATGGCGGCTGCAAGTGAAGCGCAATTCATGTTGCTATAAACGGCTGCAATTCAAGTCTTTGTGAATTCGCCCGTCTGTGTTAAAAAGAAATCACTGTTGTCACAAAAAGAATACTTTTTTTTTCACTAATTTTTCAAACAATAAATTTGGTATAATTAGGTTCAAGCATTTGGACTAATTCAGTTACAATATGACACAAAAGAAAAGATAAAATGAAATAACAGTTTTTTGTGACAGCAGTGAGGAGATATTGTTGAAAATGAAAAAGTGAGATTTCTGTGAGCACAAATGAACTCTAAATCTCACGTTAGGAAAAACAGAAAAGACTTTCAGAGCAGCGAAGAACTAAATGAATGGATAACAATATAAACAGAGTATAAAACAAACTATTTTTAAAGTTCTGTCCTAGACTTATTAAAGCAGAAGAAAAAAAATCGAATTCAGTTAACCAATTTTTATAAGTGATCTTCATAATGTCTTACACATGAACTTTCTAACTTTTCCTCGTTAATGGCACATTTAATGATAGAACATTAAAGTGAGGAGGTTCAGCTCTGACCGAGTGCTCGAGGCCCATCTGGGGGACGTTGCAGCGGACGGCGGCGTCCTCCATGTGTTGACAGTCCTCCAACGTGATGTTTTTAAAGGGGCAGTTCCAGATGGACTTCTCCGTGCCGACGCACTTCACCTCGTTCATGTAGATCGGACCCATTCCTGCACAGACACAGTTCAGGCTCATAAAATGTTACATTAAATCAGAAAGCGTCATCGCTTAAGTGTGTTTGCTGTTAGTTTATTAAGTGCGAAACCCGACAAAGTCAGCGGCTTCCTGGTCACACAAATCAGGTACATTAAATATCAAAAACAAATTCAGCGTGCAGGACATTTTTGGACATTTTTGACACTTATAGTTCCTATCACTGCCGCCTTTATCAAAGGGTCGATTTTAAAAGATTTTATTTCATTTTAATTTTTTTTTTGTTTGCATGTTGATTGTTTTTGATATCTTTGTTCATGCTCGGCGTCATCGAAAATGAGGCTCTCAAATGATTTCCCAGGTTTTAGATAACGGTTTGGAGGAATCTTCTAGTTTTGATTTGAGCATAAAATCAAAGTGTGAAAAAAAAGCGTTATTTGTTTGTTTTTTTCAGTTGGATTCATAAATGGATAACAAATTTTGGATTTCTTACTGAATATAAAAAGAACAAATGATACACAGAATCACTGTTCATTAAACCGCAGAGACTGAAAATTAAAATGTAACAGGTTAATTAATTGTCATCATAACAGCTGATATGATCTAATAAAAGGAAATGTAGATTTTCAACTGTGATATTTTTTCAGATTTCTATTTCTCCTAAGATAAATTTGAATGTTTACACACAAAACTTGCACTTTTAAAGTCCACTCTATGCCTTTACATATACAGTAACTCATGAGACTGAGAATCTGCAGCTCACTTTTATGTATGTTTGATGAGCGTGCATGTTTTCCGTCAGCGACACCCCGCTTTACATTCACCCTCTAAACTCTCCCTCCATCACTACTGAGCCGTCGCACCATGAGCGGATTGTGTTGCAAAATTCCCGTGAAAGAAATTCCTTCAGCAGTGACGTGTAGGAATGTTTCTGGGCCTGATGCAGCCAGGTGGTGGTCTGACATCCGTCGGAGCACAGAGCAGGTCAAAGAGAGTCTCCTCGACCGACTTCCTCTGTGGTAGAAATCATAATGCACACACACGAGAGGAGACATCCCCACCCACGTTTTCTGAGAACTGCCCTTCAAAAGACTTCTTGTTCCTGCTTTGGTGGAATCTCTGAGCAGTTTACCTAAAAACTACACACACACACACACACACACACACACACACACACACACACACACACACACACACACACACACACACACACACCTCCATGTTCTTCAGGAGAATCCCTAATGAGAAAAGCACACACTAAAGCCCTATTCGCATGGGAAAAGTATTACCTGGGGACCTGATTTAATTTAAAAATTACTCCCGAGATTTCATGCAGCGCATTGCACAGGACAAGTGATGTCTGTATTTTACTCAAATTTACTGACAACTCGGTACGTTTGCATGCACACTTAAGTGGAGCTACAGTTGTAGCTCAATCAGGTCATTCAACTGGACTCCTGTTATTGTCCCAGGATAGAGGCACTGGGGCAGAATTGGTTTATTGACAGAAGTATGTGTGACTCCTCCACGGCGAGTTAAGACATGCCCCCTTTCAGCTAAATGCAATAAACCTATATTATCTATTACCTCTATGATATAGACCAAACCACAACTGCTTATTTACAATAATTTCGGGTAGAAAACCACCGCATCACTTACATAATTGCTGGAAAAACAGATATGGTTTTCTGTTCTGACAGATACTTAAAAAGTAGCTTTTTAATGATTTAACTCTATGTGAGGATTAATGTAAGAAATGGGGGGGATGTTTATAGATGAAAATAATTCAGTAAGATTGTCTGTTATTGTAGTAATTTGGTGAGAATATACAAATATAAACAGTATACTTGTTTACTGTGTTGGGCGTCTTTCTTTCACGACTTTGTTTCTTTTCTTTCTTCATGCACAGAATTCCTTTACTTATTAAAATAAAGCTCCATATGAGGAACCCGTGCAGGAATGTGTCCTCCTTGTTGAGGGCAGATTATCACAGATGACCCGAGAGATAAGACAGGCTGCAGACGCACAGCTGATGACTGATGTGTGAAGACAGAAACGCCTCCAGCTTCAGGTGACAAGTTAACAGGGATTTAATACAAAGCACAGAGTCGACTGGGGTATCCTCATAAACAGAAATCACATGAAATAAGGATTTTGCAACAAGAAGATTAACATTATTATCATGCAAGTAAACATGGCTACAAATATTACAATTTTTAATATTTATTATTAACATATGATACATTTTTTGTTTGTCCTTTTTATTTTTATTGAGGCGTGTAACATGTCATTGGCTCTCATCGACTTTACTTAATTTTTCAAAGGATGCAGAAATAACTGGTTGAGTTAAACCCCTGTGGGTGGAGCCAAAGATCAGATTTTCTTTGAGAGGTCAGTCAGGACATTTTATTTAATTTTCTCTGCCTTCAACCACAGAATTAAAAAAAACCTTGGTACAGACTCCTTAGATAATTGGTTGACCTTGATTCATGAAGATGTCTTTAATTACATGCTTTTTGTCATCTCTTGTTGTTTTATTTTTATTTTAATGTATTATTCTGACTTTTTAGTTTTTGTTCGTCCTGGCACAAATGAGATACATTTTAATCACTGTATGACTATGTTTTCGATCTCACCTTGTCCCATGCGAGCTCCAGTGAGAGCCTCCTTGGCGCTGCCGAAGCCGAGCTCCCTGCAGATGACGCTGGCCGACTGCAGGTTCCAGCGATCATCACACACCGTCCCCCACTCGTTGTCTTTCAGCACTTCCACCCGACCTTCGCCCAGCTTGGCTCCTCCCTTCAGCCTCACATTGCTCTGGACAACAAGCAGGGAAATAAAAAATACTGTATAATAAAACTATCTTATCTGCAAACATTACATGTCCTATTACTGCACATCCCTAACTCGGCTTCTTCTCGGAGCATTTGTGTTCCCTTGTCGTGTAGTTTTCTTGAATCAAGGCTGTGCCTGGATCGTGGTCATAGTTTTGCTGATGCTGTGATCCTGCCTTTGGCTGCGCCTGTGTTATGGTTGCACTGATGCTGTGATCCTGATTGTGGCTCAGCTTGGATCGTGGTTGCACTGATGCTGTGGTGCTACTCGACACCAACTAGTACTAATTTTATTTATAAAGCCCATTATCACAAATCACAATTTGCTCTAAGCCGCTGCTCCTCCGCGTTGAGAAGAGCCAGATGAGGTGGCTCAGGCATCTAATCAGGATGCCTCCAGGACGCCTCCCTGGTGAGGTGTTCAGGGCACGTCCCACCGGTAGGAGGCCCCGGGGAAGACCCGGGACACGCTGGAGAGACTATGTCTCCTAGCCTGGCCTGGGAACACTTTGGGATCCCCCAGGAAGAGCTGGACGAAGTGGCCGGGGAGAGGGAAGTCTGGGCTTCCCTGCTTAGGCTGCTGCCCCCGCGACCCGACCCCGAATAAGCGGAAGAAAATGGATGGATGGATGGACAATTTGCCTCAGAGGGCTTTGCAGGATACGACATCCCTCTGTCCTTAGACCCTCACATCAATTAAGGAAAAACTCCCCTAAAAAAACCCTATAACGAGGGAAAAAAGGTAGAAACCTCAGGAAGAGCAACTGAGGAGGGATCCCTTTTCCAGGATGGACAGACGTGCAATAGATGTCGTAGGCTGTTTTTTTTCAAAAAAACTTTTCCTTAGTTGATGTGAGGGTCTATGGACAGGGATGTTGAATGCTGTAAAGCCCTCTGAGGCTAATTCTGATTAGTGATAATGGACTTCATAAATAAAATTAAAATTGAACTTAACAACCTGTACAGAAGATCTGAAACATAAATGTGTCAGCTGTCTTTGTACTTTTTGAAAAGGCCTGTTGAGTACTTTACCGAAGTCTTAAGTTTCTTTTTCATGCCGCTGTTTTGCATGAACAGTGGCCCCGGCATGCAGCTGACGACGGCCGGCATGCCACCCGCGCAGGTCGATGTCGCGTTTTGTTTGCTGAACTCCAGCGGGCAGGCTGCCAGGTGGACCTCGGTGCCTGTACACGCCACAGAGTGAATGTGGAAAATGTTCTTCTGACGCTCCAAATACAACCTGGAGGGGGCAGAAATGGGGACAAGAACTGTGAGGACGGAAACATTTGCTTTGTCCGAAATCCATACTCATTCCATACAGTGAGTACTAATTTTCATTGCATGGTGTTTTAACAGTTAGTATACAAAAACAGTAATATGTTTAAACATTTTCTATTAACGATCAAAAGAATCGGCCAATTAAACTCAAAGACAGAAAATATTTCCCTGAGATTTAATTAAGTGTTTTTGGAGCTATTTAACCACCACTCACAGTTTATTTTAATTTCCTCCAGCTGTGAGCTGTTATGTTCTTTGTGCATTTCATTAAGGGAAAATAGTATCCATCAATAGCAAACTCATAAGTTGAGCCTATTTAGTTTGCATTCTGTCCTCTTATATTCTATTTTGTCCATTTCTTGTCCATTTTTGTCCATTTTCACACTAAAAAGTACAGACCTGACACTGCATCATTGAATAATCATTGAATTAAAGCCTTGGTTATATTTACAGTAAAATTTATGAGGTGAAAAATACTGACAATTAATAGCCACAAAAGTCAATAAATGACTGAAAATGAAGTTGCTTAACTCTCCTGATCTACAAAGGAAAACATAAACCACCTGTTTATACACATATTGTGGATTTGTTTCAAGTCATTACAACATTCACATTCACAATATCATACTACAGCAAGAATAATGTCATTCAGGCTCGCACAAACTATCACAGATATCGTCTGAAATTCTAAACACAATTCTGACACGTGGTGTCACGTTCTACGTTTCAAAAAATCAATAAAAAATAAAAAAAGTTAAGGGCTTGAGTTTGATTCTGAGTACCAACAGAAAGTCTGTGTCCAGTAAAAATATTAACAGTAACACTTTGTCATACTGAATATGACTAAGTATTACTTAAACTCTTCTACAAAAAATGCTTGTTTATTATCAAAAATCCTTGTAATAAATTGCACATACATGAAGTCTTTTAAAGACTGTACATTCACGCTTCCACAAATTGTTTAAACAACTTTTGTTCTGAGTATCGGGCTTGTGGAAGCAGCATGTGTGTGGGTCTTTTCAGACAGCTTAAAGTTTTTACCCACTGAACCGTTTCTCCTCAGTTTACCTTTTGCCAGGGCTGCTCTGTTTAGACTTAGAGTTAGCTTTAGCTTTGGATGTCTGCCTGCAAGGTAAACACGGGTTAGACTGCACAGTTAGGAGACAAAACATGAGGTGACACAATGACAAACCTTAGTAAGAAAAGTTAGGCGATGCATAATTATGTTAAAAAAACTCTAATTATACTGTTCAAAAGGATGTGTCTCCTTCAACATGGTTGTTAAATACAGTTGTCAACACATAATATGTAATTCCAAGTAGACTTTTACCAGAATTTAAATATGTGTGTTAAATTCAAATTGCAAGACACAGATTTGTTGAGAGAGACACATCCTTTTAAATGCATGTAAATAAACACAAACGTGACAAAGAACATTTTTGACATTCATCCATTATTTTAAGTTTCATCAGCACAGAGTCACTGTACATACACTGCATGGCCAAAAGTATGTGGACGCAGTTTTTTTTCTCTACTTTCTATTGTAGTTATTAATTTTCATTCCTTTTTTAGGGGTAATTTTCCCTTAACATTTTATTATTTTTTTGCTTATTTTTGGGCCATCTTTTGTTAAGTTGCTTGTTGCCTTCTTTCTTTGTTTTTAGAATAAATCAAGCCAATTTGCTGAGATTTTTTAAGTATTTTTGGTCTGCACAGAGACCCGTTTTCAAACCCCATTGAACACCTTTGGGATGAACTGGAAGTTAAACAAGTTAGTGAACTGTTTGGGTGTCCACATACCTTTGGCCAAGCAGTACATGACATGTAAAGCATTAACATGTTTGTTAGTACAAACTAACCTACTGTTACTGTTTTTCTATTGTTCCAATGTGAACCTCAAGTTCCCACATTGATTTAGTTCGACAAATGGCATTGCTTTTAAACTTCAGAGGTAGATGTGTTGATCAGAGTGTGACATTACACGATAACATCATCAACCACACACAGTCTGTGTTAGTGGGTTCTTCAACTTCAGTACAGGCCTCCTGTGAATAACATCTTCAGGGTTTTGAGTGAAGTTTGCTAAAAGTAAACAGCTGTTTTAGGGAATTACTGTGTGTCCAGTATGGGAACAAATGTGCTTCGGGATGGATGCAGCAGATGCGGTACAAAGTATTGACAGATGGTCTCATTGTTGGTTTTGACCTTTGTTGGTATTTTGATTAAGAAAACAAAGAAAGCCAAGCACTGGTAATAATTTGGTACGCTTCATAAAACAAGAAAATATCCTTTTTTTGGGGGGGTTATTCACTTATATAATTAGTTTTTTATCTCCTCAGAGCACCTACTGGATGCAATTTTCCAGCCACAGGACACTTAATATCTTCCAACGTGGCAAACTCCACCCATCTGACACGCTGAGCTGGCTACAACAAACGCTGTGGATTATTTGCAGATTCTAACAGAAACAGGCTTGTGTCATTCGTTGAAGAACCCAGAATGAAAAGTTACCGACCTCCTCCAAAAAAGCATGCCATAGTTGGGGAATAGGATTTCCAGCTGGACTAATACGTTGAAAAATGAATCCCCCATCACTGATGGAGCACAGATTGGTAACATGTGATCAATCAAAAAGGGCCTCAAAAGGTCAAAATGATAAAACACCGAATTAACACAATGTTGAGAGCAAAGAAGAATAACTTTTGTTTGCTTATTCTTATCAGATGTCTGTACAATCTGTGCAAAGTCAGTGGAAATGTGAAGGAAAGACACAAAAGGCAAACAGAGTTTTGGCAGGTAAAATAAAAAAATCTACAACCCATTCACATGCTGCACATCATAATAATATGATATCAGAAACTATCTACTCCAACAGGAAACCCACTGTCAGATCGACAGTAAACAGACGGACGACGGTGGGTTTTCCCGGTGACAGTGTACCTTCCACCGGCTGAAACATTAACCTTTGGCCTGGAGACCTTCTCGGCCGCTCGCTTTTTCAGATGTCTGCAACAGTGAGACATCCAAATTCCATCACATACAGGAGAGAGACTACATGCAAACACACGCAGGCTGCACATACACACACACACAAACAACACACAGAAACGCTGTCTCTGGACTGCACATTTCTTTCAGGTAATAGTACTGGAGGCTCAGCACTGAATAACATTTTTGACATTCCACACGTCTCCAGTGTTACAGACTTCAGGTCTGCAAAAGATGATCACAATTACTGAGCTATTCCAACTATTCAAAATTCAGCACCATGGTGAACATTTGAGTCTCATTCAGCCGCCAAAACACCTCATTGATCTATACAGTATCTATCTACCGATCAGTAACTGGAGAACAATCTCAGTATGTGTCTGGGTAGGGTTCTATTGACCTTCAAATTGCGCAAATTGAAATTAAGAATATAAAATATGTCTAGTGGAGGCAGCTGGTTTTTTAAACATGCATCTAAAGATAAACTGACTGGACCTACTGCTACCTGCAAAATATGTTTGGCCAATGAAAACATTTTTAATATTTGATATTGAGACAAACAGCGGCTGCACTGGTGCACCGATTTTTATCATTAGCTGTCGCACTTGATTCAGTAGTCGATCCCAAGTCGATCGATCTTGGCTCTAGTCGGGTTCCCATTAACCCTCATACTGTGCAAATTACAATTATGATTTTAAAATACACCTCATGGAATCCTGTCAATTTCGAAAAAACTCCCATTTATTGCAAAAAAGTTTTAACGCTCGCATAGGGTGGTGTTTCATGTAATTTGAAAAGAAAACATATTTTGCAAAACTGCGACGGAAACCCTTTTTAGTCTCTTCTAGGTCACATGATGCTATGACTATGAGCTACAAGAGCCGTTATTGCATCACATAACTCTGAGAAAGTTGATCATCTGGAGGTTTTGAATCTACAATTCCTCTGTGAAATCATGGACTATCAGCTCCCAGAAATCCCTCATACGTGGCCGCTCCCACGTGTAAGGGGCTCGCCTTTCTATGGCTAGTGCGGTGGCCGCAATAGAAATAAAGCTGCTAATGTTTTGAACATCCATCGCCATGGTTACTGGGATGTTATCATGAGCTTGATATGATTTGACTTTGATTTGGTCTGTATCATAGACTGTATAAATAATACAGATTTATTGCAACTAGCTGAAAGAGGGCAGATCTCCACCTGCCATGGAGGAGTTGGACAGACTTCATCAATAAATCGAATGTCCCCCAGTGCTTGCATACTGGGACAAGGACAGTAGTCACATTAAATGGCCTGATTGAGCTATAACTGTAGCTCGACTAAACTCCACATGTAAACGGATTGTGACATCGACTAAGCGGAAGTGTGAAGCATTTCATTCTTCTTTTGAAATGTAAATTATTCGTTTGAGGTCTGAATAATACTGGGTTTGTATTTGAAGGACAGAAGTAAAACATCAATATGACAGCTGATTCCAGTTGTGAAAAGCTGACTGTTCATCTTCCCCTCTTGCACTCCAAGTAAAATAAACCAAAAACACAAAAATGGACAGAGGCAACACCGAACAATGTGACTGCTGCTCGGTGCAGGTTGGCTTCCCTCCAGTCGTTGTTGTCTGTGCACCATGTGACCGCCCTCCCCGACCCCGGACCATTTCCCTGAGCCTCAGCCTTCACACACGCCTGAGAGAAAACACACAATTCCCCTCGGACTACTGTGAACCATCAGCAGCGGAGGAATAAAACGGCTTCAGCTGGAGCGCCGCCAGGAATGTGTGCTGTCATACTGGGAAGAACAAACTGGGAAAAGAGAGTGGAGGGCTGAGAGTCCACCACAGTGTTCACTGTCCTCAGAAAACACAGCAGGGCCTGTTCATTCTAGAGTCCAATTAATTTGTTAACAAACCATGTGCGTTGTGACTGAACCATTAATCTTGTGATTTTGTCCAACTGTCTAATATAATTAGTTATTTTTGCCCCTCTGTTCATGTTTTTCTACACACTCTGAATTCATCCCATCAGACTGAGAAAGCAATAAATGTATTATGGTTTGCATCTGCCCTGTCAACAACCTCAACTGCATCATAATTTAGATGCGGTTTTGAGGCTACAGCTAAAAATTATTTGTATTCAAGGCTGGAAAAAAGAGTCAATTAATTGGTAGGAAATAATAATTATTTGAACATCTATAAAAGGTCCTTTTTCCAGTTTATCAGTTGTGACAATTTGCAACTTTTCTCTTTTTAATCATAAGCAGAATGTTTCACTATTTCCTAACATGTTAAAACACCAAACGATGAAATGATAAACTAAGAAATTAAAAATGTCAGTAAAATAGTGAAGAATGCCAATCACAAGATCTGAAACCCAAGATTATGCTTTCAAAACTCTCTTTGTACGTTTAGATTTAACAGACCCAAAATACTCAATTTAAGTTGATATAAAACAGCTAGAACCAAGATGACAATTTCACCTGATTACACAAAATAAACTATAAATCCTAAATTTGAAGTTTATTATCTGTCAAAAATTGTTTTAACTCTTGCTGGGGTTTTTTTCATAACTAAATATTGAGATTTCAATGCAGATATGTCACTTTTATTAACTATCACCCTGCAGCCCTGCAGATGTAAAAACAAAGACACCCACTGATTCTCGCTTTCCATCGCTGCGAGCAGTTAATAATCACTCTTCAGCTTCCTTTGTCAAGTAATGAACAGAGACAGAGACCTAAACTATGTGAGCCGACGAGGACACAAACAACTGTCTATCCAAAAGAAAAACAAAAACATCCTCAGAAGGAAGAAATGAGAAACAGAACAATCAGAGGCTCATGTTCTCTGTTGTAGAGCTGCACGTCTGCACAGAGTCTCTCTCATTTCCACAGTAAACAGAAATGCCCATAATGTCCAGTTTTTACCAAACAAAGACTCAGATCATGCTTGTGGTTTGGTCAAAGTTTTGCCAATTTGCTTCACACAATAAAACCCAAAATGTCAAACAGGCTGCGGCAAACATCCATCCTGAGTGAAGGAGAAAGTTACAGCTGCTTTGCTAAATCTCCACTGTTGGTGCTGGGAATCACAGAGAGATCCTGTAATGGAATATTTGTTGAATATCGTCGGGTTTAGAGACCGCCCCTTTGCTGCTCGTTCTTATCAATTTTAAAGAAATAGTCTGACATTTTGGAAAATTTGCTTATTCTCTTCTTACATAAATTTAGATAAAAAGATTGATATTGGTATCAATTTTCTTATCTAATGGCTTCGGTTCACTCACTTGTAGAAGTTCCTGTTGACTTTCCTCTCATGTGGGAATCCCAGCATGCCGCAGACCACACGCGTGTTTTTGATGGTCCATCCCACGTCACAGATCTGCGCCCAGCCGTCTTTGTATCTCACCTCCACCACGCCCTCCGTGACGGGCAGCTTCTTCCTGGACACGGCGACCACCGACCTGAGTCGCACCTCCTCTACTTTGTTCTCAGCGAGTTGAGCCTGTTCAGAGAAAACAAGGACTGACGGTCAGATTGTTTTCAATTAAAACAGATTTACTTCCAAATTCATAATCGATTTCTGTTCATTTATAGAGACTTAATTGATTATATATGTCAAATAGTTAGGAATGGGCGATATACGAATATACTCGAGGAATCACGGCTTGTTCCATATATGATGTATAAATTGACTTTATTGTAAACATCGAGTACAAAGTGTCGCGTCGCTTTTATAAGCCAGTGGCATTTCGGTTCTCTTAGTCTCTTCTATGTCTGCCTCCCCCACACACACACACACACACAGACACACAGACACAGACACACACACACACACACACACACACACACACACACACACACACACACACACACACAAAGCAGGGCTTTTGCAGAGCTCCATACTGTGACTATTTAGTCACATTTTGCGACCCTGGAGCATTACTGCGATTTGCAAATACAGTTAATATCTGAACTGGAGAGCTGTTAGTTTGTTTGCAGCTTACAGAAAATAAATCATCATGTTTAACGGCGCTGCGGTAACAGTCTAACGTAATGAGTGGTAGTGGCAGTAGTGTGAGGCTTTGTGTTTTTGAGCTCTAATCACAACTATTTAGTCACATTTTGCAACCACGGATTACCAGTTGATCTGCAAATATTAGTTATATTTGAACTGGAGAGCTGTTTGTTTGTTAACTGCTCACAATGAATGAATCCTCATGATTAAGGGCGCCGCCGTATCTGTTCAACATCCAACTGTTGACCAGAAGCTTCAAGTCCACAACAAAGACATCAATGCTTCCTGCCTGAGACGAGCCAGGTCCTTCAGAATAAAAGCACCAGTTTTGATCTATTCAATTATAACAATACTTTTTAAAAATTTCATCATAAAAGTACTTTATTTACTTACTTCCTTATGACCGTATTTTATTAAATGTCATTGTTACAGCAGTGTATTCAACTTTATTATATGACAGTGGCTACTTAATTTTATTGCAACTGCAGTTCAATTAATAATTTTGTATTTCAACAGGACACATTAGTTTAGAGCACATTTAAAAATATATAAATATACAGTATATTGTGTGTTGCAATATAGCCTTAAAATATTGCAATATTATTTCAAAGCCATATTGCCCAGCCTTAGATATAGTCGGGGGAAAGCTTGAATTCCATCACTCACCTGCAGTTAAGTCTTTAAATAAAGCTTCAATGAAGTTAGGAGGATTTAGCTTGCAGAAAATCACGTCTGTCATGTATTCCTAATAGTGATCTTACTGACACATCAAAACATACAGACGTAGGCTCACACATGCACGTCTCTTTAAAACTCTTGAATGAGGGGACCAGACTAAACTGTGAGTCACAGCCATTACAGGCAGCAAATTTCGGTCTAAACAGCTCATAAGTGGTAAACGTGACTATTTCTGATTGCCAGCTTTGCAATGAGTCACTTCCGCTGTGGTTCATTTGGAAAAGAAAAACTGGCTTGTGGTCACAGATTGAAGTCTGGGCGCCACATTTGACCGACTTGCAGCAGCTGGCAGAAAGAAAGAGGGAGAGAAGTTGTGGTTGTAAGTTCTTCTATGTAACAGAGACACCTCGTCCAACCAAGCGAGTCCCCGGTCTAACCTTGTTCACCTCGGACCAGTCGGTTATTAAACGGATATCAAAGAGGACAGATGGAAAAGAAAATGTCCAGCTGGAACGGCTAAGCTGGCGTCCCACCTGAAAGTGTTTTCTCAGAGTAAGATTCAAAACTTCCCTCCATGTTTAATCTCTATTTGTGCAGGAAGAGTTTACAGAGTTCACTTGATCTTTTGACAAACACTCTGCTTCACATTCATCCAGCCAACATTCCCACCTGAGAGTACATGAAAACAAACTCTGAATAATTACACTGGAGGTGGAAGAGTAGGGCGATAATTCAATATAGTTTACTGTCGATCATTTACATTTTGGACATGTGGTGCCATAAAATGTACCAGTTTACTGAAAATGTGATAAAGTTTGCACTTAACCTCATCCAAAGTTTAATAAAACCCATTTATGTCATAACTTGAACAATAATGAGACAAATTGTCCTGGCTGATATCGTACTAAATTTTTTACTGACAATGTAATATGTTTCAGATGTTTTTTTTAACTGATGAAACACAGAAATCATCAGGATGAGCGTAAAACACTTCGGATCAGAGGGCCCATTTCTGACCTAGTTTTTTTAGCCGAATGATTTATTTTAGAGTTATACTGACTTTCATCTACATCAGGCGTCGTTTGTTGTGCAGTACACGTAGAAAACGAGGAACAATCAACTGTTTCTGGCCAACTGTGAACAGCTTGAATGAATTTCGGACATGTCAGAAATTTTGGTTGTCCGTCGTCAGAATTTGCAGAGTTGAAGCAGAGTCGATTCTCTGAGATTATTGCCTTTTATTCTCACTACACCTTTGCAAAGTGACAGCGCCTGAAAGTAACATGGCGACATGATGTGGAAAAAATGGAGGCGAGGTTGGCTGAGCTGTGGTGACAGCATACGTGCCTCTCTGATGTTTCCTCCTATCACGATTGATATGAACGAGAAATGTTCACTATCAGGAAATAATGCGTTATAGTGAACTGTAAAGAAAGTTACAGACTTTCACAAGCAAACAAACTTCTACCTGCCTTACTGAAGGAGGGGGAAACATCACAACAACAGAATTTCACACCTGATCCGGTGACCCTGAGGTCACGACCCTGTGCTTCTCACAAACAACCAATCAAAGGAGCTGAAGCTGCGCTTTGTTACGCAAAGTATGTCACGTTTACTGAGAAAGCTCTTCACACACTACATCAGCTAAGGAAAATAAACTGCGGCAGCTTCTGCTCGTAAAGGTAAAGACACATGGTATGCAGCAGAGCTAATTAACACCGTGTGTGTGGCAGCTACAAGCTGTGGAGCAGCAGGGCCGTAAACACAACAGCCCAGTTTATGAACTCAGCTTCTTAATAAACATTGTTTTACCGCAAAGACAATCTCTTTAAAGGTAATCTAGAAACTTACCTCAATAACGTTTGAGTCCACAAAGCCAGGAATCCTCTCGTCTTTGCACACGACTCCGGCGTCCTCGTCGTGAGTGCAGTCACTGTTGCCCCAGCCGCGAGACCTGCAGAGTTCGATGCTCTTCTCACCTCCGCCACACTGCACGTTGTCCAGCCAGATTTTCCCTGGACAGGCAGCAGACTGTCAGTGTGGCTCCAGCACACTCCCAGGCCTGCGGAAAGTAACCAGCCCGGGCCTGGAAGTGACACTGGTGCTCTAAGAACCCAAGAGCTCTCTGCAGTTACACTTAAGACAGAAACTCGACTGAATAAAACAATCTGCTGAATGTCTATAAAATGTAATCCAATATGTTTAAACATATTCATGTTACTTCTTGAATAGGTGGACAGGTGAGGACTGCCATCTACAGCTGACAAAGTTTGGACTGATAAAATGTGACTGTAAAAATTCTGTCACTGGAATATCCTGTCCGAATCTGTCTTCTTGAACGCCATTATTGCCCACATGAGCACACGGTTTCTTAAATCACAAACTGAACTGGATCTCAGGAAGTGTCTGAGGTCACTCTTACCTTGTCCCTTGCCATACTTGGCGCTGTGCGTCCATCCTGTGGCTTCGACGAAGCCCAGTTGGCGACAGAGAACGTGGGCGTTAATTATTGAGAAGTCGTCATCACAGATGGTTCCCCACTCCCCCTTGTAGAAAAGCTCTATCCGGCCCTCGTTGTGTTTTCGGGGATATCCCGCCAGTCTGACCTTTAGCCGCTCAGTCTGGGGGGACGGGGACGGTGTGGGTGACGGCGTGGCTGCCCGCGTGGGTGTCCGAGTGGCTGCGTTCGAAGGTGTGGTCTGGGCCAAACAGCAAGGTAACCACAATCCTAACAGAAAGCTGAATGCTAACTTTTGCCTGTGTCTTGACTTCTCCATTATTTCAGCTGCACGTGAAGAAAAGAAAAAGAAAATGTAAAGAGAAATTTAAGGACATGTTTTGGGTTTTTTATTAATAAAAAAACCTCTCCATGGATGTATAAAGAGAACCAGATATAGTGTTGGAGACCAGGCCCCATTCATTCCTATGAAAGTTGTTCAGTGGCACGTGAAGCCAAAAAAGTCTGATTTCTCCTGTATAAAATCACCTGGATCCTCTGCATCTTGGGGCTCCTGTCTGTCTGTCCTAAAGGCAGACAGTAGCTGATCATGAGACGAAACTGTTTAATTGTAAGAAATTATTTTAAGTACAAGAAAATTACCTAAAAATGTATTTATATTATAAAAATTAGGTAGAGAAAATTACATTAAAATTTGTAAAAAAATAAATAAATAAAATAAAATAAAATAAAAAATAAAAAAAGGATAATAAACAAGCAAATGACCTGGAAAAGGTGCTTTAAAAATCATTATTCTATATATTACAATATTTGAAATATGCAGTTCTGATTAATTATTAATTGTTCATCCCCTGCCTTTTTCTTTTTTCCCCTAACCATTTAAAAAAAAAAAAAGATTTTCTAAATCTACAAATCTTTTGAAATTTCTGAAACTTGCTCATTACCTTTCTCATTACCTTTTCCCTCGTGTTTCTCAAAAGAAATTGCATTAATATGCTCACAATTCAAAGGTTTAAATACAAGCAGCACAAGAAAAGTGATGTCAGTCCAGGTTTTAAAGGGTTAAAAGCCCGAGCTGCTGAGAGTGTGAACACGTGTGTCCTTCAGTCCACTGTGAAATCAGACTCAGACGACGCAGTCAGTCTCAGACATGTTTTGGAAAGGGCACCTTAAGTTTGTGGTTGCTGTACAAACACATCACACTACTGTATTTGTGTCTCCGGAGGATCAACCCCCCGCTCGCTAAAAGCTAGAGACGAGCTGTCACGTTATCAATAGCAGGTCTATGTGAGCATCCAGTCCCCACTGGAGCTGCACGGGAAGGTTTAGAAGAGCAAGGTGACCATTTTGTACAGGAAAGGTGACCTGTGGTGTCAAGATATGAGTAGTTATTGTTAGGGGTCAACCGATATTGTTTTTTCAGGGCCAATACCGATTTTTAGTCGTTAATGAGACCAATAACCGATATTTGGAACCTATATGCAATAAAAATGAAAAATTTTCTGTCAATATTTAGAATTTGGAATGTAACAAACATCAAACAAAACTTTATTCAAATGTCTTTAGCAAATGTTTAATCAAAACTTAAACTTTAAGGATCATATACAGCAAGGTCCAAGCAACTTTTTTATAAAGCCAAGTGAAAGTTTAAATAAAAATGAATTAAAAAAAATAGTTTTTGTTTTTTAAATTTTGTTTAAATGACCAATAAATCTACCTTTATTTCATGAATATAAACGTTCATGTGACCATTGTGATCAGCCTGATGGTGTGGCCGCTGAAGGCGACACGTTTTTGAAATGTTCTCTGTTAATCTGAGTGAAGTAAACACTGAACAGATGGTTTGAATCAAGCTGCTGGAGCACCATTACATCAACCCTTACTCCCATATGCTGCCGAGCATATTTTCCTCTGTGTGAACCCTCTTGGTTTTCAATGCAGCTATTTTTAAAATGCTGCACATTCAGGGTATTATTTAGGGGGCACCAGGGCTGACCAGAGTGTAGAGGAAGAAGTGTATTTGGGCAGAAAGGAGGGACGTTTCAGGGACTGCTAGATGAGAAGTTGGGCTGCCCAAAGTCCTCCCTCTGGTAGCACAAGATGGTACTTAACATCCCAGAAATGGTTCTGACCTCTCCGGGTTGAACATACATGTAAAGAAAAGGGGCATTTAGACACTAAGAGCAAAAACCACACTTACCCAAACTGTTCAGGAATATTAACTCTTAAGGACTGTTTGCTGCATTTATCCTCTTTTCATTCTTCATTTTTCCATAATTTTGGCTGCGTTCATGCATATGGCATATCTTTAGTGAATATTTGATATTTATGATTAGGTTACTGATGTTGGTTGAAATTACCTTAATGAAAATATAAAATCATCTTAATGTAGAATATTTTTACAACCTGATTCTGAAAAGTGCATTTTGTGTGCAGAGTGGTTTGAGTGTGAGTATTTGACACTGCACAAAAAATAATGATCTATAAAAATAAATGTTGCTGCTAATCAATGACACATCCCAGGCTGTGACAATCAAATTAAATAATACACTCAGCATGTAAAATATAAAAAGGAATTTATCAAATCAATGAAAATAGAAAATAACATTAAATATGGTTGTTTAAGCTTGATTTTGAAAGGCACATTTTGTGCACAGAGCGATACGAGTGTGCGCCATAAAGGATTGTTTCTTGATTAACAATGTGATGATTTTCCTCTCTCGTCCCTCATGTGCTCATGCATCAGGCCGTGTGAGAAACTCAAATCAACCAGCAGCAGCAACAGTTGCTCAGATCAGCACGACTGCTTTTTCCTTTAACATGCACAACACTTCATCTCATCCTGAGACGCTGCATGCTCACATTACCACCAAAACACACAAACAAACACCACTGAGTCTGTCTGCTAATCACTACCAGAGGTCTGTATGCGGTGCTTAGGCTGAAATAAGTGAAAGCTCCCTGGGCAAAATGTTTTCCTGCCTTGTTTCAAGATGTTGACCTCAGAGGAACTTTATACCTAAACTAGCCATCATGAGCATCAAGCACATCAAAAAGAGAAGATGGAAGAAACTGCATTACAGACGAGAGACAAGAGTTAGGTTTCAGCTACACAAGCAGATAAAGGAATATAAATATAAAGAGAGGGGAGCAAAACAATTAATGTAAAAGGGTGGGTGCGTTAAGCTAAGGCTTAGGCCAATGTTTTTTTTCTGTTTTGATTGGTCACTGCTTCAAAAGTTATCAATATTGTTATCATTTCTTGTGTGTATTTGACTTGCAAGACAACCAAAGTACCCTAAAATAAACAAAATATAGACAAAATCGGGGGAAAATAAGCTGCTTAACCCTTTGAAAACTGAGCAAATTTGCTTAATGTCTTTTAAAAACATGGGAAGAGGACAATGAGCAACTGAAGAAGAAATGATCCATAAGCATCAGCAAGAAAATTACCTGGTGAAAAATGTGGGGAAAAAAAAAGAAGAAATGACCTGATAAAAACTGCTTAAAAATACTACAATATATCTGTAAAATATTTTAAAAATATCTCATTATGAGAACTTTAAATAGTTTTCTAGACATTTCCCCCACATTTTAATAGGAATTTTTGAAATCTACTGATCTACTAATGTGTTAAAGACGTCTTAAAGCAGCACAAGAAAAATGATGTTGATCCAGGTTTCAAAGGGTTAAAATGGGGACACATTGTGGTCAGACGTTTCCTAGAAATTCTGAGAAACTGCAATTATGGTTTGTTGGCCTTCTTGTTCACATGTTCTGTAAATATGCAAATTTAAAACCATAACGCGGAGCAGAAAATCAACAGAAACATTTAACGGCCCCACATTTCATCAGTGAATCACTGAAAAGCTATTAAAGGTCTAGTGTGTAGGATTTAGTGGCATCTAGTGGTAAAACAGCGCAGTTAAGAACAAAGATCCATGACGCTGCGGCGCCCAGCGGCTCATTTGGTAGAGCAGGCGCCCCATGTGCAGAGGCTGTGTCCTCGCTGCAGCGGCCGCGGGTTTGAGTCTGGCCCCAGCCCTTTGCTGCATGTCATCCCCTCTCTCTCTTTCCCTTTCATGCAACATCTCTCCTATCTAATAAAGGCAATAAAAAGCCCCAAAAAATATTTAAAAAAAAATCAAAAAAAATCCATGACCCTTAGTGATGTCGCAGTGTGACGTCGCCTGTTGCAACAGCCAATCAGCGTGTAGTAATGTCTGCTGGCCAAGTCTGTTATAAACCGTCAGCAGATGGAAGTTCGCTCCCTGTGGCATTTTCTGACTACAGCCCTCTTTCCTCAACAAGCAAAAGTTTGTCTCATTTACATCCGCGCGGTGGCTGCTGCTCACAGTCTGTGAGCAAGTCACACAATAATCAGACTTTTTCTAACATCATGTAAACATACTGAGCGTTTGGTTTTTCCATTCTGGGCTACTGTAAAAACAACATGGCAAACTTTGTAGACGAGGACCCGCTCCATATGTGGATATAAAAGACACTCTCTCAGGTAACACAGACACAATGATTCTTATTTTCAGGTCATTATACACTAAAGAAAACATAGTTATGCATATTATATTCCACTTCTGCCAACATATCCTCCAAAATCCTCTATACATTGGACCTTTAAGTCTTTATAGCTCTTTAAGATATCAGAAAAACCCAGAAAATATTTTGCACCCCAAATCTTGCTCTATGCTGAGTCTTTATGTCAGTGGTAAATAATTTATTATTCGCGCATGAATATAGCTACAACTTACTAATTGACAACTTAACTTTTCCTACATCACACCAAGCAGCAAGTCCTCCTGTGATTACTTTCCAAAGTAAATATTTGGCTTTGGCAACACATTTTGTTTCCTGTTGCAGCATTCTTCACATTTTTTACCTCCAATATTCAGCACCCTAAAAGTGAAAGTGTCTGCTTCACTACTGCAGATATCATGAATGTGGTTTGATTTTGTATTAGGCGACTTTAAAGCACAATGCTGCCTCACAGAGGTACAAAATAAGACTGTATTTGTGTATTGTAACATCCAGGTTGAAAGCAGCTTGCTTTTTTTAATTGTTCTGATAAAATGCCGCAAAAATCCTTAACATGGGAAACAAGTTTTACAGCAAAATCGTGATTCCTCAGTGCATTTCTCTTAATTTTAAAGTACAAAGCATTCTTACCTTATGTTTCCAGTATGAGGAGGTTATAACGGTTCCAGTGGAGAGGGGGGAGCTGGGTCCTCAGCTGTGGTGATCCAGAGATTCACAAACTGAACCCCAGAAGTGAAAACGATGGATCAATATTCCAGGATTTGTGCTAGTTCATGTCCTCCATCAAACGCGGGTCCAATTTGTGGGACAGCGGTCCACCTAGCAGCCAATTACTCCTTACAGCGTTATTGTCTGTAAATTGCCAGCTGTGCAGACCTCACCGAGGAGGAGGAGGAGGAGGAGGAGGAGGAGGAGGCTGCAGGACTGAAGTGGGCTGGATTTATTCCTTGGAAAGACACTAACTCTTTCATGGACGGTTCTGTAACAGGCGGTCTTCTCTTGCATAACGCCAAAAAACGTGAATTTCACTTATTTCACACACAGCCTACGTGCCTGAGGAAGCGCAGCGTGTCCGAGGAAGATTTACAACCGGAAAATTAAAAAAAGAATCTGCGAAATACGCTTACACTGACCTACAGTTCAGACAGTGCTGGAGGAAGCATTCAGATACTTTCCCTAAGTAAAAGTACTAATACTGCATTGTAAAAATGCTCTATTTAATGAAAAATCCTGCTTTGAAAATGTTACTTACTACAAGTAAGTAACTACAATTAGGAACATCTACTTAAAGTGTTACAAGTACCAATGCAAAAACATCTTTAAAAAACACCTAATACTAAAAATATTCAAAATAAATTAGAAAACAATATAAATTTGTAGTTGCCAATTGATTTTCACTCAACTGCTGAATTGATGAATCGACTAATCTTTGCAGTTGTATTCGTATTTGTAACTGCTGGGAATTTTAAAACTAATTTAAGTTTTAAACGTCATAATTTATAAACTCTTACATTGTGCCAAAATCTTAATCTGTAAAGCAATTTAAGCTTTCAGATAAATGTTGTGAAGTGAAAAGTACAATATTTCCATTTGAAATATAGTAAAGTAAATGTATAAAGTATAATGAAAAGAACAGACTCAAGTAAAGTACAAGTACCTAATAAATTCGTATTTTTACTCAAATTTGGCTTTCTGGTACTTCATCCATCACTGCTTAAGTTAAAATATGTATAATCAATCTATTTAAAGTATTAAAAGTACCAAATACGGAAAAAACACCTCAAAACTATTCAGAATAAATTTTAAAAAAACGAGTTAAAATGTTCATTTAAACTTTTACAAGTTTAAGTCCTGCATTAATAATGTTACTGAAATAAGAGTAAGTTTGATAGTGAACATAATTAAATTATTAAAAGTAAAAGTACCTACTGCAGAAAGATCAAAACAAACAAAACTCAAAATTTGTCAAACCAAATTAAAAAACAACTTACATAAATGTTTATCAACAACAGTTGCCAAATAATTGTTGTAGCTGTATTTGTACAAACTGTTGAATAGTTCAATTTATAACGAAACATTTTAAATTTCTAATATCTTTTCTAAACTGTTATGTTTTTCTGCAAAAAAAATCTTAATTTGTAACTTGTAACTTCAGCTGTGACATATGCCCAACTGTAGTTTAGTACAAACTAAATTTTACTCTGAAATGTCGTAGTGATATTAGAATAAAGTGAAGATACTCGAGTAAAATAAGTAACGTTACCGCAAAATTGTAACGTCAAATGCACGTACTCACTCCCAGTCACATTACAGGATGGTTAAAAACACAACAGAGACACACTGCAACCAACACAAACTGACGTTAGCCTCGAAGCTACGATTATCCACGTCAATTAACCCTTTTAATTTAAAGTAATATTTTGGGGAAAATAACATTATCTTCGCTTGTTCTCCGAAAAGACCCGACCTGAAACGAACAAATCTCTGGACGGCTCGGCTCGTGCGTGGACGTTAGCTCGAAAACTAGCTAGTGAGTTAGGTAGCGCACTAGCAAACAGGCTAAATATGCTAACTGCATCTTCTCCCAAAAATAACGCGACTTATTCCAAAGTAGCTCTTCGTTTTTCCGTGTATCCTGGATGAATAACAGGGTTTGACAAAAGTTTTCTCTCTCATAGACATCCATTTAAACTAAGGTTAGCATTTAAACATTTAAAACTACGACTAGACTTCTCCGTCGGTTTTTCAACAGGTGTTGTGGCGAAATGTGTCACCCCGTCGAATCTTGTTCCCTCCTGTTAATGCGCAGCGCCTCCCTCGGTGGTTAGTTAAGGCTAGCGGTTTGGTTTAGGCAATAAACATTTTACACATTTTCTGAAATAACATTTAACATAAAATTATACTATTATAATGAAAAATCCTCCACAAATCTTTCTAAACGGCCATGGGTTTAGGTAGGATGAACACATAAAAAAACTAGGAAACATTTTTCGTCAGAACACCCGCAAATCACCACGGGGTTTCCGGGCGAGTGTCGCATGGACACTCCCGCCTGGTTAGCCACTTAGCTTAGTTAGCAAAAAGACTGTAAACAGACAGAAACAGATAATCTGAGTCTGTCCAAAGCAGATAAAATCAGTTTACTAGTTAAACAAGTACAAAAGAAAGTAATGGAAGGTAAAAGTTTACAAAAGTACTTTTGATGTATTTTGAATATTAAAATTTTCTGCTTCTACTTCACTACATTTCAATGGCAAATTTTGAACTTTTACTCTGCTGTTTTTTTTTTGGAAATACTTTTATTCATATATGCATCTACTTGTATTCATTGTAATATAATCTGTTTTGATTGTTATGAATAATGCAAGACTCAATATTCCTATTCCATAATTAAATTGTACATTGTTACAGAAAAAGGCTTGACTACTACCTTGCATTATATAATAAAATATATGATTTACCACATGCAACTTTTAGTGCATTAGTATTTACATACAAATGTACCAATACTTATGTTTCAATGATGAATGGAGTCTGAAATTGGTGATTCTGCATTAGTACCTTAAAAAAAGTACTTTTTCCATATTTTGATGCTTTTTTTTTACATGTACAGAAATAAAATTTTACATGCAGCACGTTTACTTTTAGGCAAATACTTCTACACTGAGGTACTGTCACGTTTACTTAAGTAATAAAACAAGTACTTCTTTCACTGGGTAAACCTAACGTAAAGCTACATCAGAAGCAACACAGACAACACCACAACTTTTGTCACAAAGGTATGAAAAGTTTGTATTCAATAGTGACAAAGCAGTAAGAAATATGTAATGACTCTGTTACAAAAAATACAAAGTTTTCTCTATGTAACATTACAAGCAAACAACAGAGGGAAACCTACAGAATTACAAACCAGTTTGTCTCAGTTTAAATCACACCGCCGAACACATTATTGTATTTCATACAAAAACATGACAGGCACTTCATTTAAAATCAACTCACTGTGTTATACAACTTTCAGATACACTATTTCTAGTAACTGACTGCTGAAAAACAGAGTCCACTGAGTTTCTAACTATTTCAGGAGTCAAATCTCTCCATTAGGTAGTCAAAGATTCATTATGGTCCCTGTAATCCGTCGATGGACCGATGACTGAACAAACAGGTGACACTGAAATAGGACGGATAAGCATTATATTGGATGATGGGACAAATAACTGGTAACACATGAGAGACACAAGTTCTACCTTTAAAAGCCTCCTGAAAGCAAACGCTTCAGGGAGAAGCCAAATCAAGACAAATCAAATTTAAACAGTACAGACTGAACATGGTCAACAAGACAAAAACGGTTTGGGCTCACAGGACCTAAAACCTCCATTGGAGGGATGCATCAAGTTTTTTTTTCAATAAAATCACTTTTTGATTGAATCTGGGGAAGATTCAGGGATGTAATGCCCCAAATGTTTCCCTCCAGGATTTCATAATGTCGCGATCGCAACCATTCACGACTATTTCTGCAATTTTCACTTGCAGAAATAGGTGCCCATAAACCTTTCAGCATGTAGCGCAATTTGATTTTTAGAAAAGCTGCTGTGAAATCAGGCATTTCAGGATGCAGCGATCCCAAAAAAACTGCCTGTTCAATCCTGAAAGGAACTGATTTACTGCAATCTTCTCACTTGCTCTGATTTCTCTGATTTTTGAGAGAGATGCAGTGGCTCAAGAGCACTTCAGCAGGGCAAAGGGACCTCAGTTTACACTCATTCTTTACAGTGTGGTCTCACTAACCCCAAAACTGATTGTCCAGATTTCCTGATATTACTACTGTTGCAAAAAACAGCTTTGAGTTAACACTTGACAAACATTCCCAGTGTGTTGGAAAATAATATAAATGATACAAATTCTATAACAGTAGCAGTTAATATCTCCATTAAAAAGCAAGTCTGATGAAATGGCGACCTCTTGTGCATTTTTTAAAATCAATTATGGTGTCAATAAAGAGACAGAAATGTTTAAATGAAATGAAATTAGTCCAGTGAGAAACTCTTGCTTCTTTTACGAAGCAAGTCTGACTGGTGACAAGGAGCACATGGTAAAGGCTTTGTTTCAGCAGTACCAGATGGATGGGAGTACTATCATATCTTGCCTTACAGTCACGTTACAGAATACTCTAGTAACCGAGTACTTTTCATTTTAGAGGTAAACCATCTCAACTTTCAAGATATCATCCCTGACTATTACACAGGGTTCCTACAGTTTAAGGCAACTGGGATTTAAGACTTTTAATGACCCTCAAAATTTAAATTCAGAACCAATTTTACAAAAACCAAAACTGAAGGAAAAAAAAAACAAAATCGTTATCAATAACTTGGGTTTAGGGAGAACTTTGCCTGAATACTTATTGTAACATACATCATGAGTTTTTGTGACCTTAATGCTTAAAGCATTTGTTTTTAAGTTACCGATTATTTCAACATTTTACAATTCAACATCAAAAAAAAAAAAAAAAAAATCATGAAATCCTACTTCCCATGTCTTAGCATTTTTAAGACTTTCGAGAGATTAATTTAAGACATTTCAATACCAATTAAGGCCTTATTTTGAGATGTATGAATTAGTGTTAAAAGCATTAGTTAATTCAGACAGAAAATCATAACCACAAAAATGTCAACAACAAAAAAAACCAGGTTCCAGCTTTTCAAATATGAAGATTTCCTACATTTCTTTTTCTTTTGTGATAGTAAAAATGTATATATTTGGGTTTAGACTTGCTTTTGGGACAAAAACAGAGGTAATCTTTGGTTCTAGAAACTTTAGTTGGGCATTTTTATCCATTTTCTGACGTTTATAGACATTACAACAAATTAAAACACATTAAGGACATAAAAAATGAATTATGCTTTAGTAGTAACATCTTTCCTGTGTCTTTCTTAAAAATCCACAACCAATAAATTCAACCATCCAACTGGTACCAATGTAGAGTAAAGTAAAACCTAAAAAGGAATATTTGGCCCAGGACCTGATACCCACTGAGGGTAAATGAAGTTCACAAAACTAGACTATGTGTTAACGAGTACTTTTTAACCCGAGTATTTCAGGCATCCGTGGTGAATTTCCTTGAGATGTTTCAGACCAAACTTGGCTTTTTTTCTCCAAACAATGACTTTGCTGCATACAGCTTTGGTCCGTGCAGGAAACAGACTTCTATCCACCGACCACGACAAGAGATGTGAATCGAAATTTAAAAGACACTTTCACCAATTTTCAAACCAAAGACCTCCAAATGTTTGACAGATTGCCTGCCGCAACCAAAATTTACCAGTAAGTGGCCCACAGTGGAATTACCTCTGGACAGTCTAAAGTGCTAATGGTCTCTGCAGCAGATTGACAGGTGCTTCTTTGGATGTAGTTCGGACGGATTAGGACGGATGCAGAAGCTCTAACAGGGCTCCAACCGCTCCAAAGTAACCCTAAAATAAAGAAGAAGTCAGAAATCATTCAGCCCATCCAATGCACAACATTTTCAGTCTTCAAGGTCGATAAGGATTATAGGTATTATTTACCTCGTGCTGTAAGAAAAGTGCCTTCAGCTGTCCTTTGGACCAGTAGTCCATGGCGTAGGCCAGCAGCTTCATGGAGAGCGTGTTCACTCTCAGGAAGTTCCCCACAAACACCACTCGCTCTATGTTCTTTGTGGTGAAAGAGAATTAAAGTTTATTATCTGAAAACAGCAAAAACACAACTTAAAAATACTATCAACAAATCAAACTGTGAAATATGTTGAAGCCCTTATTCAGCAGCTAATTTCAGCTAAGCAATCTGATTGGTTGAAGACTCTCTCCAACACTGCTGACAATTCTTCTTATTGTTTTTTTTTTTTTTTTACAATTTATTGAGTCTAATCAATAAGATTCAAATATTATCAAAAATGCCCCCTCAAGCTGTTTCCTGCACTGTATATCTTTAAAGTTGTTGGTCATCAATTATTGGTTTTTAACTTAAATCTACACATTATATGACTTCTGATTAAGACTTCTGTGCATTTGAAACATGTTACTTTCAATGCTAAATATAAAAAACAGATCTCATTCATAATTTCTGTTTTTTGTCTATTATTGGTTTTTGAGTTTTACGTCCTCTGCTGAAGGCAGAAAGACACGTGGATAACGCAGCGAACCTCCTCTACGCCTTCATAGCCCTGTACAATGCTGCTTGATCAAGACGCCACAAGGCAGCACCGTAAAGAGGCTGAAGGCAAAGAGAAAACGACCAGCAGGGAAAAAAAACAGGAGGAGAACTGATATTTTTCTATTAGTAGGTGAAGTCATCCACCTTCGAGTGTTTTTGCCATTGAATAATAAAAATACAATAAAGTAACTCAGCTACAGCGACTGTGACTGACCTCATTGAGAGCACACATCCTGGTGATGGAGCCAATGTTATTGGTGATGGTGACCAGTGTTGCTCTGGCCAGGTCCTCTTTGGACACCGACTCCCTCTTCTCTTTGGACATCATGTTGCCAAAACTGTCAAATCAAAAACAAGAGCCGGGCTAAATGAACAAAAAGTTCAGGAATGCTAAAACTCAACAATAAACTGCATCAAACAAACATATTTATGAACTGCACATACTGAAAGTGGCTCATGTTCACATCAAGTTCGATTCAAGGCTCCTTGTTTTCAGCCTAAGATCGAAAATTAAAGTAAGCACTGTCCTGGTTACTCGTTTCATTAAAGCTGGCATTGTGTTAATGCTGAAATCAAACAAAAACAGGCATGTGAAGTATAGTAAAAAATAAAACCTTTAAGAAGAAAACAGGTAGGATTAAATAAGTTTGTATATCTTCTTACTCCCTTTCGCTGAGTCAAGTAATGCAATCTGAATTCATTATGCCCCCCCCCCCTTCTTTTTTGTTAATGTTTTTTAGTACTGTATTTGTTGTATTTTACATGTTTGAAATAAAGACATCAATCAATCAAAAGCTGCTGTAAAGCGTACCTTGAGGCCACAGCCCAGCCTGGCAGCCCGAACCTCTCATAGTCTCCTCCATAGATGTCCCGGACCAGCTTGTCCACTCGAGTGCTCTCCCCTTGTGAAGCCATTTCTAGAGCTTCCTCGAACGTAGAGCAGCCGGTCAGCAGGCAACACAGTCCCAAAAAGGTCCCACCACCGAGGCTGTAAACACACAGGTTAACAGAGGGATCATACATTAAAACATTAATATTCTAGAAACGCATTGGTCTAGACTTAGTAGGAATTGTACGACTGAGCCAATTTTTTTGAGACTTTCAGATTCAATTTTTCATATTGTGAGAAAAAAACTCATATTATTACAAGAAAAAAAGTTGTAATTTTATGAGAATTAACTCGTATTATTACAAGAATGAAGCCGTAATTTTACGAGAAAAAAGAAGTCTTGATTTTATAGGAATGAAGTTGTATTAGGTCTTATTTTGATGAGAAAGGGGATATTATATTATAGAAATAAAAATATTGCCTGCAAACAATAAAACAGGTGAGAGCACAGTTGCTAAGAAGGCTGCCAAAGCTCTCGCCTGTTTTATAGTTTACTGGCAATTTGTTTTTTACGGAATATAATATCACCTTTCTAATAAAAATACAACTTTATTCTCATTATGTTACAACTTCATTCTTGTAATATTACGAGTTTTGTTGGAAAATTACTACTTTTTTGCTCATAATAATACGACTTTTTTCTCGAAATTACAACTTTATTCTCATAATATTATGACTTTATTCTCAAATCAAAACTTTTTTTTTCTTTAACATGGCCCTTATTCTCCATCTTAGAATCTTAATGTCTCAAGTGGAGTCTAAACTTATGGGTAAAGACCGTCTCTGCAAAAAGTAACAGCGACAACTTAAAAAAAAAAAAAAAAGTTTTGTACGTTACAGACTCCCGAGTCCATGGACTCCTCTAGTGTCTCTTTCTCAGCACAAAGGGCCATTATGTTACAGTGAAAAGTGAGCATTCATGAGTCTCTTTCAATAACAGCAGACAGAGAAACCACATGTGAAAACAAACCATTGGAGAGTGGGAGGACGGCAGGGTGTCTACAGGTATACACATGTTAAATTTAGGCCTTTTAAAGACAGTTTTATTCCACTTTAAATAAAAATTAAGAGCCAACTTGTGATGGAAATACATCTCAAAAGTGCAGATGTCTCTTTTGTGATAAACACATTGACGGCAGCTCAAAATGAACTGTGAGGTAAAATGACACTGATGAAATTCTCTGTGTTGACTGCTCTGCACAGAAAGCACAGATGCACTTACTGCATGATTGAAATGCACAGAGCGGGCATAAATAAGGGCACTGCACGCACACAGGTGTTGTGACGTGACTAAAAAAACCCCTATCTATCAGATCTGAATTTAAGATATTTTAAGACTTTTTAAGTTCCTACTGTCAGTTCAACTAACATATTTAAAACATAAACCCTTTGAAACCTGGAGCGACATCACTTTTACTGAGCTGCTTTCACTCATTGAGCTGGACTATTACCGCAGCGCTGTTAAACGTGATGATTTAATCTCTGTAAGCTGCAAACAAACCAAAAGCTCTCCAGTTCAGATATTAAAAGTATTTGAAAATCGCAGCAGTGCTCCATGGTCACAAAATGTGCCTTAATGTCAGAGTATGGAGCTCTACAAAAGCCCTGCTCTGTGTGTGTGTGTGTCTGTGGGGGGCAGAGAGACCTAGAGGAGGGAGAGAGCGAGAGAACAGAAACGCCAACCGCTTATAGAAACAATGTGACAATTTGTACTCAGTGTTCGCAATATAAATACAAAAATACAAATCCTAAACTTTCATTGATTTTTAGAAATTCTACTACTTTTCTAGGTTTTCAATGACTGTGTGAACCCTGAGTATTAAGTTACTAATAATCGGAGTCCACCTGCAACCATGGCTGGTACACAGTAAATCTCCATAATCACCTGGTCCCTGTAACTCGTTTGTAGTTGGTCTCAGAGTAGACGGCCAGGATGCTGACCCCAGACCCTATGTTGACCAGCAGCAGCGGGTAGGGGTTCTCCAGTGTGTAGGGCCTCTGGATGCAGCGATCTGGGTCGGTGGGGTTTTCAAAGTAGTAGCACTCCGAGGGTCCGCCGGTCACCACTGAGTCGATGTACAACACCCCCCGTATCAAACAGTCAAGCTCATCCAGCTTGTGAAGCTGCAGGTCCGCCATCTTTGTGGTGAGAGGAAAGAGAACATGGACAACGTCACTGAGGGGACGTGGTCACGGGTCAGCAGAACACACAGGCGGGAAACTGGGGGAGGAGGGAGAGCACGGGGTAAGAAAACAGGAACCTTCATCACAATACTACTGAAATATGTCTCACCAGAAACACAAAATCACATCTGTTTTGTTTAAATTCACAGCTGAGACAGATTTATTTTCTTGCCCTCAGTAGCACAGACTTGTTTAATTGTACATCCATCAGTTTGTTAAACAAATAGCACCTCAAGGGACATTTAGAGCAACAATCATGATTTATCTCACTGTAGTCGCTGTTTAAAGGGATTGCTCAGATTTTTGAAGTGGGCTTTTATGAGGTACACATCCATAGTCACATAGTCATTACATACAGTAGTAATATTATAAATAACATTATGTATTGTAATATTATAAATATCTTGAGAACATGCGTGCCCTTTTCGTCCTTGTACCCACTGGCAGCATGCCACATCTTTAAAAGTGGGTTTCAGGTGCTCTCCATCACTGACTAGTCACATTATGCTCTAAAAATATTTTATGACTTCACATTTCTCTCCTCTTTCCTTCCTGTCAGTCTTCCCTGTGCAGCCTGAAAAAGCAAACAGAGGAGCGCAGCTGCAAACCCACCGTGCGGAAATCGGACTCAAACTTGTACGCGCCCCCTCCCGTGGCGCAGAGGGTGGTGTGGAGGCTCGAGAAGTGCTTGTTGCGGCCCATCTGCAGGAAGGCCGGCAGGTCGTGCGTGGGGAAGCGGATGAAGTGCAGGTTGCCCGTCCTGCCGCACAGCGTCAGGTCCTGCAGCTCCAGGTGCACGTCTCTGATACCCGTTTTACCGTAGGCGGTGTTGGAGGTGAGGTAGCGCCGGATGCTCTTCAGGTTCTCCACCTCCTCCTGCTCCTCCTCGGCTGTGATGTCTTTGGGCTCAAAGTACACCAGCTTCACCAGGGTGCCTCCGATGTCCATCCCAAACCAGGGAAATGCTGCATTATGTGAGATTGAAAAAGTTAAAGGGGTAGGTTAAAATCATTAAATGAATGGATTAGTTCATACTTCTTCCTATTCCTTTTTGCACATGTAAATTGAGGCAATTGTGGATGCCATTGATTGTCCTTTTTTCTTTTTGTTTTTCATATGATTTTGGGGTGGTCTTCCCTCACAAATAGAGGGGAAAGACATTGTGATGCAGTCCTTTGGACCCCCCAAAAAAACAGTATTTTCAAAAGCTTTTTCCTCTCAAATTTCTTTTCTTTACTCAGAAATTAGTTTTTTTAAAAATTTTTTACTTTTTAAACCCAAGAAAATTTCCCCCCCCCCCCCCCCCCCAGAAACAAAGGACTTTTTTGTCCCAAATTTTCAACTTTATAAACCCAGAGATTATCTGACTTTTTGCAACATTAATCTCAGAAATTCATTTTTTTTCTCCCTTACAATATTGCCCTTTATTTATTTATTTTTTAAAATCTTCAGTGGCCCTGATACACTGTCATAGTCTGCATATATTTGTACAGTACTCTTGTTTGATTTAGTTTTAATTTTCAACATTTTAATTTTTTTCTCCTTACGCAGTTTTTCACTAATAGCAGATTTGTTTGCAATTTAACATTTTCATCCCTTTAACTATTTTATTTCTATTTATAACGTCTGATTTTTTTTCAAAATGTAATTTAACCTATTATTGCGATTGCTATCATGTTATTTTTCCTTTTAGCCCACTAATGTGAATTCAGAGCATTGCTTTAAAATAGCTTCAGTCAGTTTGAATAAATAATGTTTTGATGATAATGAACTCATGTTTTCGTTATATTTTACATATTCGAAACAGAGACATGAGTCAATAAATCAGATTTTTTTAAATCCCTCCCCGTCACTATAAGTTGATTTATCTTACATTTGATCGTAGTATCTTGTTTTATCTTAAATATTTCGATGCTCAGTGACGGTGAGGATGGATGCGGCTGGTGTCTCGGCGTTGGCCGACATAACGGTTATCAGCTTCATCCTCAGCAGCAGAAGTACAGTGTGTACCGCGAACGCCATCTTGTTGCAAAACAGATCCTGGCTATTTACTGACACTACAGCTCACCCATATTACATTGTTAAACCAATACCGACATAATTTTGTCTACCTTCTCGCCATAACAGCATATTATACAGCCGCTTAAGATATATATTTGAATAATGTTTCAGATTTAATATCAGTTGCGGGTTTTATTTCCTAATCTGTATCTTCGGTCTTTTGTGGGGAACGCCTTTGATTTGTGTACACATACAACAACGATGCCAGTAAATACACTAAGCCCGTGCTAGTAACAGTTAACACCTACGCGGCCTTGTTTTCTTCACCGAGTCGCTCCGATGTCTGGACGTCGAGTTGGAGGTCCGCCGGTCGGAGGTGGCTCTTCCTGCGGGCGCGGCCGTCTCATTGTTGGGCTCGTTTCTGAAATAACCGGGCATCTCCTTGTCGGAGCGCGGCTGCTTCGTGGGCGTTTCGTCTTCGTCGATAACTCTCGTCGTCGCGTTGGTGGCCATTGAACGCCATTGAAAACGACTAATTCGCTACATATATACTGCAGTTTGTGGCGAATAAAATCATTAAATGTTAACGATTTTTGTGGACAATGAAGTCCGGAGCTCTGTGAGCTAGCTAATTAGCTAGCTAAGTAGCTGTGTCGTTGTAACGGCCGGGGAGCAGGTCCTATTTATGCTCTCTGTCGGGACCGCGGGGGGCGGGGCCAGAAGCTGACTGAAGGACGCCAAAACCAATCAGAGCGCGAATCCGCCAGTTAGAAAACAGTTCATAAAAGGAGGCTGATGTCATTTTTTGGGATTTTTTTTTCACCAAAAAACGGCATGTATTATTTAATTAACTACTAAATGCTTCCTTTCTTAAAAACGTAACTCATTAAAACAACAAATGAATAGAAATGAAATATATATGCACACACATACGCACATATATGTATATATACATACATAAACATACAAATATATATCATTGTGACCAAATATGCCCTACAAAGTAGAATTGTAGGGCAAAAAAATGCATCATATATGCTCTAACTTCGCACATACATATACATACATACACACATATATTTAAATATAAACTGTATGTATATATTCACACACACACACACACACACACACACACATACATAAACCTGTATTCTTTTCTGCAAAATTAAATAAATAAATAACAATAATAATAATAATTTTGTTTTTAAACTTTGTTTGAAAAATGACTAATAAATCTACCTTCTATAAACAGTAAATCAAGCACTATTTTATAATCCCAAACACCTAAAAACTGAAAACTAATCCATTAATTCTATAATAATAATAATAATAATAATTTTATTATATCACACCTTTAAAATAGTTGTTTACAAAGTGCTTTGACAGATAAAGCAAAGGCGTGAACTTGTGTATTAATAAAAATAAAAAAGTTTTAGAAAATATAAGAATAAATGCAATAAAAGATGATAAATATAGGAAGTAATATAACAAGACGACGTCACATCAGTAGGAATAAAACAAAGATAAGATGATGAAAACAGATGAATAAGAGGTAGACGAAAAAGTGAATAAATCAAAATGTGAAAAGATGGTATGAAAAATATTTCTTTTCTTTTTTTAAAGAAAATTCAGGTTTATTGATGTAATTATCAAATTCACAGAGAGGGACAGTGCAAACAAAGTAAGGAAAATGACAATACATCTTTGCAGCTCAAATATCCGCCTAAAGTGTGCAAAGCTGGGATGGGTTTTTTTTTTTTACATTTCTAACACTGAATTGACAATGCTGTTAAAATAATCTCATTTTAAGTATGTGACACAGTCAAACATGTTGAGAGAAATCTGTGGAAAAATAAAATGTCTCAAAAATTTACACCAGATGATGGGCAGAGAGCAAACATCAATGGTTTAAACTGGTGGTTACCAAATTTTGAGCTCCAAGGACCTATCAAGTGTGTCAAATTTTTATTGCACATGTTTAAATACTTTCTGATTGTTTCCTTCATTAATAAAAGGCAAAGTGCTTCCTCACAAACCACAGATTTGCAGCAAGTGCATAATTAACCTCAGATTTGAACGCAGCTCCATTAAGTTCCCAAACCAGATTATGAAGGGCAGATTTGGTTTTTGCTCACTGTGGTCAACATCATTCAACAATAAAATTATAAAACATAGTGCAACTTAACAACAAGGCACAGTGGTAAAGCACAATGTCATAGTTTCACTAGACGATTATCATGGCCAACAGTTTACGATTACGATTTTATCGCAATATCTCTGAAAAATTTGACAAAAAAAAAAAAAAAAAAGGATGTCATAATACTTTCAGTAAAATAAATCCTTAAGTGCATTTTGTCTCGTTTTTTGGTTAGTGAATTACACTCAAAATTAAGGCTGTGCCCAACTCAAAATTATGTCAGGTGAATCAGATTTGGCTGTTCAATATGAACATTCGACTATTCGTTCCCTTTTTCTTCCCAATAATAACTTTGAGAGTCTGAGCCGAGTTTAGCAGGACTCTCAGGGTGACAGAGTAAGTGTAAGTTCATTTACCTTAACTTTACAAAAGTATACAAAAAGAGAAATTACACTTAACGGAGAGCGAGAAGGCAACCGCATGGCTTTGGGGCAGCGAGACAAAGTGTGATTGTTGTGGCCTGAAATGCCTTTTTTTCACGGCAGCTTTTTTCATGCATAACATGATATTATGCATTTTCAGAGCCAATAAAATACAGCAAATATTTCAGTAAAATCCCAGCTGGTCCAAAGGTTTCTTTGTCATGCTGATCTGAGCCGGCAAAAGGATTTAGACACAGCAAAGTCAATGTCGACGAGGCCGTGTGTGCTCGTAATGAGATGAGTCAAAGTTTTTCTAAGGTTACAGTGATTGTAAAGAGATCACTGAGACTTTGATTTGCATCTAAGTTACAATTCATGGGATGGATATCATGATATGATACCTTTCCAGCGTCTATACTGGCCTAAAATAAAGCAAATATTAAAAACATAGCTGGTTATTTGTCACATAGGTTTCAAGCCAGTCAAGAAGATTCAGAAACATCGGGGTTGACGAGGATGAGATTCACGTGTGCTCACAATAAGATGAGTTGAAGCTGCTGTAAAGTTGCGGCGATTGGAAGAAATTGCAGGGATAGCGTGATTTTTCTGCAATTGCAACATTGCAAAATCCTAGCGGGATTGATAATTAATTGACATGATATCAATATTTCTTTTTTAAAATCACGGTTATCTTCAATACTGGTATATCCAGACACCCATACTTGTGATTAATGACATGATCAAAGGTCTAGCAAGTCAGCTGTTATTACTGAAGGTAATAACTTAACAGCTGCCTCACGCCATCCCAGTCCAATGAATACAGTTAGGCACCGAAACCTTAAAATCAATCTTCCTTTAAAAGGTATTAAATCCCCTTATTTCTAAACCTCCACGCCATCAGCAGTGCACAGGCGCCCACTCCTGCAGCCATCAGAATGTACTTTGTATTAGCCGGCAGGGTGCGAGAGGCCATCTTCTCCTGTGAATCCTTCGGCTCAGCGGGCGCAGGCTCAGAGGGGAGGTGGTTCTCGCTGGAGGCGGCGTTCACACTCACAACACAATCAGCAGCGTTGTTGGATAGCGGCGGTGCAGAAGTGATCTGTTTGGCTGCTTCGCCGGTGACGATTTGAACTTGTGGTGTTGCGATTTGGCCGTCTAGATTCATGATAGACGGACGGCTCCCCGGATACATGCACAGAGTTCTCCTGCACTGTCTGCATTCCCAAACTCTGAGCTGGAGACTCGTAGTAGTTTTCCTCCGGTTCGTTGTGGTTAAAAGCGATGCCCTGCTCCTGGCATGGCAGTGCAGACGCTGTTCTCACGGTGGTGGAGGTGACGGCAGAGCACGCAGGAAGGTGGGCAGAGGTGTCATCGTCCGCTGCAGCGTCACTCATTTCCAGACGCTCGCTGTTACCCGAGTAGAACTGCTCCGGCGAGTTGGGTGCAGGGATGGTCGGGCTGCTGTAATTCTGCGGGTGCATGCTGACGAGTCGGCCAGGTTTGCTCAGATACACCGAGAAATCCTCGGAGACAGAGACGTCGTTCTCAGCAGCGGCAGCAGGCTGCGGGGAGGCCGGAGCTTTAGTTTGTGTCCGCCGGCTTTTTCCAACGACCTGCAGGAGAAATTGATATCACATGTCAAATCGAGTTTTAACCCTCAATGGTGTTCCTCCAGGTAACATACCCGTTTTGGGCCGTTTACACCCACAAAATATGTCCTCAGTTATCTTGCAATACTGAAATGACTTTCTGGAGTCCGTGCTGAGTCTCTTTTTTGGGGCCTTTCTCACATGGTTTAGCTCTGTCAGCTCTCTACATACAAATGTTCCTAAAAAATGGATACGCAATAATTGATGTGATGTATAATTTTGAACTTTACTTGATAAATAATGATAAAAAATTGTTAAAATGCAAATGTTGCCTCGATGCCACACAGGAAAGAAACACACCAGGGAACTGTAAACAATCATTTAAATGTAAAACAAATTATTGGAAAAAGAAAATTTGTCAAAATGTCAAGAAAATTATACATTTCAAATTATGTTAGAGAAAACACACATTATATTTTTTTTCAAAATTCAGCACATTTTAAGTAATTTTCCTGTGTTTATTTACTTTTTCCTATTTTGCTTATTTTCAAGTAATTTTCTTGCAGTTTTTCCTCTAATTTCTTACTAATTTTGGGCCATGTCCATTTCTTGGCCAAAACTTTTTTGAAGAAATAACATATTTAATTCATTCATTTAAATTTGCCTGATGAAGGTTTTGGGACTGAAACAAATTTATTATTATTATTAAGATCAACAGGATGCAGGATGTTTAGTGTTAAAATGATGATATTTTGGGACTCACCTGTGCAGCAGGAGGTTCAGACGTCTCCTCAGGCTGCAGGACAGCAGCAGGTTTGACGTCCACAGGAGGGCTGGTGTCCTGGACTGGAGGCCTCTTTGGGGTCAGGGTGAGGAAAGAGGATCCATCGGTCACATCTGAGTTGATGTGAGCAGGAGAGGGACTCTGTGGTGGTCTGACCTCTGTGGAGGTCGTTGTTGTGTGGGGACGATCTGGGGACGGAGCGTCTGTCTCACGCGGCCCGGCAGGACACGATGGTGGAGGAGCGATCGATACCTGGTTTGCTGCGCTCGTCTGATCAGGGATCACAGCATCGTCTCCACAGACGTCCTGGACGTCTGATTCAGAGTTTTCCTCCGGCTCCTGGTGAGAGTTCACCTCCCTCTGAGGAGGTGGGGTCGTAGAGGCAGGAGAAGGAGGAGGTGTTGATGGAGGAGGTGTCACTTCAACCTGAGCGGGCCGCGGAGGCTCGGGGACGGGCTCAGGAGGGGAGGTGGCCTTGGGAAGTCGAGCTGCTGAGCTCTGGGGGTCTTGCGGACTCACAGGGGTTTCCAGAGGGGGCGAGGCCGGAGCAGCTGGCTCTGACGGAGCCGACGCTCCGGCTGGAGGAGCAGCAGCAGCCGGACCGCTGGCTCCGCTCGCTGGGACGGACACATGACCGGCAGATGGTGCTGGATGGACGTGAGCCCTGACGACAGTGGTTGGAGGGGAGCTGGGGCTGGAATCTGGGGCAAAGCAAATTACACTGTCATTTAAATAAGGGTTCGTACAAACAGGTGCGAGTCAAATTTAAGGACTTTCAAGTACTTGTTCAAGCACTCACTTTTATTTTCAAGGATGAAATTGTTTTCTACATAAACATCTGTTGCAAAGAAATTGCGCAGCTTCATAAATGGAGCAAAGATGCAACCAGAGTTTAATTTCTGTTTAATTACTGCTCAAAACAACAGCAGTTTGAGTGTTTTGCAGGCTCGTGAAACGTCCTGGTGCTGAATATTAACTGGTGCTTATCAAAGATTGATGCTCATACAGCAAATAACTACAGCCACTACCACTCTTTGCTTCCTAGTTTAAACCCTTTCTCTAATACATTTCATAAAATAATTTATCACTCTCTTCTCCTCACATTTATATTCATGTATTTTTCAAAAGACAAAGTTAAAAAATGTGATTTTAAGGTATTCCTGTACTTAGATTTCTGAGTGGAAAATTCAAGTACTTCAAGCACCTCAAGCCCCTTCTATGAACCCTCAGCAGAATAATCTCCGATGCATTTTGTGTAAAAATAACACAGTGCCATCTAAATCTCTGTTTTGGATGCCACCAACTTTCACATCACACAGCATATTTTTCCAGTCTAAATGGAAAACTACATTAAATTTTACACAACAATACACAGTACCAGGTACTTGGCTTGCTGACTTTGGGACGCCTCTCAGAGCGTCGTACTCCGCTCTGATCTCGGCTGCCAGAGTCGGCTGCTCACACGCGTCGAGTGCTTCGATGAACTGCTCCGGCCAGTTTTCTCTCCTCTTCAGACAGTCCAGGAGAGCCACCACGCTGTCACTGTTCCCACGAGTCTCTCTTTTTGCCTCGATGTTTTCCTAAAGTTTGATTTTGGAGGGGAAAAAAAAAACACATTAATTTATCAAAGGTACAGTTTCTTATTGTTAACTGTGCAAAAATGTTCTATTTGTTGTGAAAATGCATCGTTAAGTTTGGAGAAAAACATTAACTATAAATGCTAGACTACAGTTTTTATAAAAAAGTCAAGTACGACATCAAAGCAACCGCGTGCGATGAATATCCAAACAACTTCAGATCCATATTAGCACTGGGTGTCAAAGTAAACACTTTCTGATCATGACTAATACCAAATGTTAGTTCAGACGAAGTCTTGTTAACGTGTTACTGTTTGATAATATATTTAAATTCTCAAAAGGTCACATTTGTTTGTGTGTGTGTGTGTGTGTGTGTGTGTGTGTGTGTTCTCATCATTCTCTTATCCTCCCATTTCAAGTATTTTTCTCAAAGACCAAGTTAAAAAATGTCTGATTTTCAAGGTATTCCTGTACTTAAATTTTTGAGTGCCAAATTTGAGTGTTCAGATTATATAGTTCCTGACACACACACACACACACACACACACACACACACACACACATATATATAATTTTTAAGAAGTTCAGTTGCAGGTGTTTGTGTTAAGACATTTAACATTTGAGAGTTTGCAAATGTTTAAGCAGAGCTTTGGTACATTTTTGGTACTGAATTCGCACTAGTGTGGAAAAATTTGGATACTAAGACATAACAGAGACTTCCATGCATCTGTATGCAGTTTGCTGTATCCTCAGCCCGAATCCTCGCCCCCGATATCTGATGAAACTTACCCTGTCGTGAGGAGTCAAGCAAGGTAGATGGTACATGATTTCTCGCGCGCGTCCAGCTTTTTCACAAAGGTCGGCATGTTGCGCCGCATGTATCCATTGTACAGCTTGTCGCTGGCAAACGGCATCTGTAAAATCAATCAATCAATTCTAATTGTCACATGAAATCATGTTAGTGATGATGATAATATTTTAGTGAACACCTCATTTGGGGAAGCACCTCGGCCACATTCCTTATTTCTACCATTTTACTGCATGTGAGATGTGAAAGTATCCAAAAACTGCATTAAGGAAACTGCAGTGATCACAGAGACAGTTAGAGGATTTTTTTTTCAATGGAAACCGAAAGTGAAAATACGATCAGACATCCTGCAGTTGTGGGGGAAAAGGAAACCATTTCTTCTTTGTTGCAATTTACAATCATCATTTCAAGAAAAAATATCTTAAAAACATCTCACAGCTACTACTTCAGTTTTAGTCTGTAAAAGTTTGACAAGTTGGCGAGAAAGAGAAGTGAAAACAGATTAATTATATGAATGTGGCACAGTAGCATGAGGAAATCATCAAGGACGTTTTAAACATCTGACTAAGCAGGTCGGGGAAAATTTAAAAGAGGATGCACACAAACAATAACGATAATAGAGACTTACAGCTGCCTGTAAATCATTTAAATATATCATGAAAAGTACTTTTCAAACCTTGCCCTGGAACTAGACGATCATTTCACTGCTGTGTGTTCATATGTTCATGTTTTTATCTTATGTTTATATTCTCTACAATTATTCTTTACTATATTATTATTATTCTATTACTATTTATAGGTAAAAGTACTGATTTCTAAGATTGTGAGGGCTTTGAAGGGGAAACTGAAAACAACAAAGAAACTAGAGACTAATACCTGCCTTCATTAGGAAAGCTGCATGCTAACATGCAGAACGTGAGACAAAAATCAGCCTGTAAATAACTAAAATAAATCATCCAAAAATACTTTTCAAGCCTTTTTGGGTGGTAAAACTACTGACTGACTTTTTTAGGATTGAGGGGATTAAAAAAGGGTTGCACACAGACATCAAGGACAATAGAGACTAACAACTGCTTATAAACAGGTGAAAAATGTGGTGTGAAAATACCTGTCCGTGCTTTTTTCTGACTTAAAAGACTGGTAAGACTTAAAAAAGTGTGCGCACAAACAAGTACCATAAAGACTGATATCTGCCTGAAAATAATTGAAATATATCTTAAAAAAAAACACTTTACAAGCCTATTCTGGGTAAAATAACTGAGTTAAAAAGATTGGGAAACACAAACAGGGCATTTAAAAAAGAAATCTGCTGGTAAATCATTGAAATAAATCATTAAAAAACACTTTTTAAACCTTTTTGAGGGTAACAATACTGACTTAAAAGAATGTGAGGACTTTAAAAAAGGTTGCACAGAAACACAAAGGACATTAGATACAAATACCTGCTATAAATCATTGAAATAAATCATGCAAAAATACCTTTCAAGGTTTTTCGGGGGTTACTACCAAATTGTAACATTGAGAGGCCTTTAAAAGGCTGCACACAATAAAAAAGGACTACATAAATGCTGTAAAATTAAACTATCAAACGTGAATTAGCATTGAAATTAGCATTAGCTTACTTTATATTGATAAACACGGCACATGCTAACTAATGTGCTAAAACTAGCTAGCTAAAACTAACAGTTGGCACTCTATTTTTGACAAAAACGCTCAATGAAACGCCAACTGATAAAATATCACACTTAATCAAGATTAATAGATCTTAATGTGATGTAATCTGGTCTCACCTTTCGTGTTTTGGTGCCTGAGCGGCTCGTGTCTCCCTCTGTGAAGCTTTTCCTGCTCCCTCTGACCGTCTTCTTCACACACATCTGGGCAGACCCGTTCTCTGTTTCTATTGGACGACGGCGCCGTCAATCAAAGCGCAGACCAATAGGATTGAGGACGTGCTGTAAAGAAGGCGGGGCGTGTTTGAGCTCTATAAAAGTGCTGCTTGACCCCAAAACACCAGTTTAGCTGCTCTGTAATGGGAAGACAGGAGAGTTAGAGTTTGTTGTTACTGGTTTTAGATGACAAAATTTTTTAAAAATATTTTCAATATACTAAAAGCTAAGATTTTAAAAAAATTATTATCACATATTGGGATATGACAATGATTAGCAGCAACATTGTTTTTTTTTATAAACTATTATTTTTTGTGAAGTGTCAGATACTCACACTCATAACGCTCTGCACACAAAATGTGCTTTTCAAAATCAGGCTATAAAAAAAATATTATAAATGAATATGTTTTTCAGTCCCAGTCATAAATATCAAATATTCATCCATTTAACTTTCAATGCCAGGTTTTTGGTCATGATGCCACCATAATGTAACATTTAAAGAAAGAACCATTTTAATAATTTTTTAAAAAGAAATAAATAAATTGCAATATATGTTATTGCAATATTCATAATGCAAAACATTTTAAATCAACCTAATATTGTATCATAATTTAGGTATCATGATAATATCGTAAATATTCATTAATTTTCCGAATTTTACCTCGTTAATGCCAGGTTCTGGTCATGATGACCCTATAATTTAAGATTAAAAAAGAAATAATTTTAATGTTTTGCAACATTAATAATATTGCAAAACATTCAAAAACACCCTAATATTGTATCCCAATTTAGGTATGATGATAATATCCTTTAAATTGTCATGACGCCACTGTTTTTAGATGAAAGTAAAAACAAAAAAATAATAATTTTAATATACTACATGCTAATTAGATTCCCCCCCCCCCCCTTTTTTTGGATTATCACAGCCTGGGGTATGTCAGTGATTTGCAGCAGCATCGATTGTTACAGTGCACCTGGTAGAAATAGCATTTATTTTCTTGATATACCAAATTTGTTGAAATAAGATGCTCAGGGGGAAAATAGCAAAAATGACAATTTCAATGGCAAAAGCCAGAGAATGACACCCAGAAATAATACAGTGCATTATTTTCTGCCTTGATGGCTGTGGGATCGAAAGTCTCACTTTCAGGTGTTTAGTTTAGGAGTTCAGTTCAGGCTTTTTGACGGAAAAGTACGGCGGTGGAAATACTTTTAATATATTAAAGAAACGGCACAACATGAACAGTCTCAGATATGAAGCTTTAATTTTCTCTGATCGGATCATATCCAGGATCATCTGCTGCCACAGTGCTACAATAACAGGCACTTACTGTTTGACAGTTTGTGTCCAAACATCATGAAACAGATTCTCCAACAGACAAAAATATCCTGAACTCAAGCAGCTCACACGTCAAACAAACCCAGAGCCCCAGCAGTCAGATCACACAGCACAGTTTCAAACATGGCACATTTAATGCGCCGACAGCAAAATCACTCAGCGGTCACAGCCTTTAAAATAAAAGCAGAGTTTGTAGCCCCAAAATTTAGGGATAAAGGTAACGGTGTCACCTAGTGGTGACTGAAAATCAACAGAAAAATCTGTTAAATCATTTTAAAACAAAGCAAAGCTGCAAAATAAAAATCAAACACAATCTGCAAACAGATCAGATCATCACAGATAATCCCTGACAAAACCTGCTTACTGAGGAAAGTCTGATGCACATGAATTATTACTAGACTGCAGTAGTTTAAAGTAATTTGATGCTTCCTGTGTATTTGTACAACAGTGGCGGGCCATCAAGGTGCAAACATTTCCAAACATCAACAGAATCCAATTTTTTTTTTTTTGAAGCAAAAACTTCACAAGAACCAAAACCAGCCCAAACAGAGGTGACTAAAAGCAGTTTGGCACCAACCACTGTGTAACCGTCAAAGGAAACAACGCATGCTCGGCGTTTTTCTTTTCCTACATGTTGAAATTTCCCACCCTGCCAACGAATTTGTCCTTGTCAATGTTCTTGTGCTCGGGGACGTGTCTGAAGGTGCAGTCTCCCCTCATGCAGCCCGTCGTCCTCCAGAAAAAGCACTCCTTCTTGTACGGGCTGAAACAACGAGACAAAAGGTTCAGTTCTAGCAATACGTCCGACTTCTCTTAAAGCGCCAAAAAAATAAAATGAATAAAAATCTTAACATAACGCCTGCCTCCGCAAACCAGTCGAGCTGTTTAACCCTTTGAAACCTGAGAAAAGTGGCCCAGTTTCTTTAAAGAACACAACTGTTCAAGAAATGACTCGCACACCCCAAACATAAAATAATTTTAAATATATATAATTTTAATAATTAGAAAAGTAGTTTTCTAGGCATTTCCCGCGTGGCTGCGTTCTGCTCATGGCCGTCACTGGTGCGGCAGCATACGGTCGTGTTCACACTGAAGGCGATGCGAACGTCTTGTGCAGCGAGTTTTCACATAAAGTCAATGCAAAGAAACGAATAGATGCAAATTCACGTGCTGGACGCAAAAATGAGAAATTGGCATTTTCGATAAATGCAAACTTCACATCTGAAATTTTTCCGTTTGAATAAGAATTTGGCATGACGCCGTGTTGAGACAGCCAATCAGCATTAAGACCTAGTTAAGATTCTCCTACTGAGATCCACGATTGACGGACAAAACAGTGTCTCTGTCTGTGGACACACAAAGCTTCAGTCAGCATCAGGGCTGTAACAGAGACACAACACATGAGGACCCGAGGGGCCCGGAGAAAATAAGTTACAAGGTGAGGTCTGAAAATACACCGGTGTGTGTGCGAGCTGTTTTTGTTGAGCTGCTTCTCAGAAAAACGTTTTATTGTGGAAAGTAAACGATGGAGGGCTTGTAATGTGCTGCTGCTGACAGCTGTGTTTTAAAGCTGTAAAACAATATAAGAGCGACAGTAATCTAGATTTACACTACACGAAGATTAGTCAAATCTAAACTTGAAAACAGTGAAACAGAGATTTCATGAAATTAAAAGGAGAATAACAACACGCTCTTACCTGAGGCGTGGCAAAGGCTCAGTGGCGGCCGCCCTGGGTAAACCGAGTCCAGCCAGGAATCTATTGGGATATCGCACGAGAGCGGCGCGCCCTCCACCACCATCCCCTAAAAAGGAAACATAGATTTATAATTATAATAATAATCACAACTTAATTTATACAGCACCTTTAAAAACAGCATTTACAAAGCAGAGGCTGTGAACCGCAGAGACAACGACAATAAAAGCCAAACAATGATGTCGAACGACGGCCAGACGAGAATTAAGGTAGAATTAAATAAGAGATGAGAGGCAGAAACATTTTAGGAAAATACAACAGTAAAATAGAGGCAGTAATAATAATAAATAATAATAATAATAATAATAATAATAATAATAATAATAATAATAATAATAATAATAATCAGGATCAAGACAGAATAAAAAGGTAAGTTAAAGAAAAATGTAACATGTTTGGCCCAACAGAGCTGCCCTGCAGAGTCACACAGCTCAGAGAAGAAAATTAAACAAAGATTTACAGAGAAACGTCTGATCAGACTCTGTGAAAGCCGATTTTTGAGATGGAAAAATAACATGGATGGTGGGGAAAAAAAGGGGAGGCATTATTTTACAGATACAGGGACGTGAAGGATCGATTTTTTAAAATATAGAAATTACTGCAAAATATTACAAATGCAAATGAAACTTTTAGTAGCCTAAAAAAATAAAATCAGATGCTTTTTAAGTCCACTAGATCCATTTTTACTTTTGTAAATAAACATTTTTAGAAAGCTTCAACTTTAAGTCAATGTTGGCTGTAATAAGCATTTAGCTGCTGACAGTGGACGGCCTCTAAAAACGTATCACAAAGATATATTTTTTGGCTATTTCAACAGCTGTAAGAGGCTCAAGTCCAACTCATCAGCTCTATGCCGAACCAAATAATACGTAAAAATACTGCAGAGTAAACGTACGTTGATGCACTGGATGGCTCGGTCGCAGTCCTCCTTCCTGGTGTAGTTGATGAAGGCACACTGGTGTTCCAGCAGCATCTTGATGCTGTAAACCGTCCCCGCTCTGACAGAGACAGAGAGGACGCACAACATGAGTGGACATCTTTAACACGATCCCTGCGGGGACGCTTGATTCGCAGCTCAGAGTCAATAATCAGGAAAACACTCAACACATCGACTCAGCAGCAATAAAAACTTTTTTTTTAAAAAACTCAGTAGCAAAATAAGTCATAAAAAACATGTAGTACAAGTTATATAAAAGAAATAGTGTAATATATAATGAAATGAATAGTAACATTAAAAAAACATTAAAGTATAGTAAGCTATAAAAAAGTTATACTAAGTATGTTATACAAAGTCATGAAAATATCAAAGAAAAGTCATATTCTAATAATTCATAAAAGAAATCATGAATCTGATAAAAAAGTAAAAGGCACAGGACAGTATGTCATGAAAAAGTATATTGTATCAAAAAAGACATAAAAATGTCATTAAAAAGTCATTTTGTATAAAAAAAAAAACATAAAAATGTTTAAGAACACAGGATCAATATTTCAGTATTTATATTGTGATTTTTAAAAAATAAAAAAATAATTAATGGAATCTGGCCATATTATCCGGCTTCCTAGAAGACGACAAAAAAAAACCTCCAAAATGAAATGAACAGTTCTCCTTTAAAATGGGAAAATTAAAAGACTGCAGCCTCTTGCACACAGGCTAGTTCTCCTAAACTGCAAAAACAAAAAATGTGGACGACAATGAATCTGAACTTTGAATCTCCGACTGTCATTTGCAGGTGACAGTTATTGTCATTATTGTGGGGAAAATTGCATTTATTCATTTTGAAGCAAGTTGAACCTAGCTTTTCTTTTTCTTTTTGTTTGTCTTTAATCCTGTCATGTTTTTTATCCTTTTTGTTTTTTTTGTTTCTAACAAAAATATTATTTGCATTGAACTAAAAACCAATAAACACATTAAGAATATCTATACTTAATGGGAGCTCAATTAAATGCTAAAATGTTATAGAACAATACAGTGCAATTTCACTTTCACCCATGCAACTGTGAACATTATTTAACTGTTGAGTTTCTCGGCGTTGTAAATACTGTATATATTGTTTGTTTATGTCGTCCTCTGTGCTTATTTCCTTCATCTTCATCCTGCACGTTTTTGTACTTATTTATTAATATAGTTTATTTTGCACAGTTATCTTGCTACTTTGCTATCCCTTTGCTGCTGCAATGTTGGAAATTTCCCCACTGTGGGACTAATAAAGGATTATCTTATCTTATCTTAGAAAATCAGAAAGTTAAATAACTTAAAACAATAATCTTATTTCAACTTTGTTATTCTGCAGAAAGACAAAGTATCCGACTGCGGTGGTTTACCTGCTGAAGAGCTCGTGCAGTGTTGAGTAGGTGACGGCAGGAGCCAAAGATCCGACCCAAATGGAGAAAAGTTCCCTTTAAACAAAACAGAAGAGATAAAACCACTGTTTAAAATTACGCTGCACTTTAGGAACAATTCAGAAAATTACCCTGAAAACAGAAATCTGTGAGCAGTCACCTTAAATTCAGCCAGTAAAGATTCATAATTATAACTATGACTGTAATTATAACTCGAAAAACATGGAAAAAAATAAAAAATACACAGCAGTAAATGAAAGAGTAAACAACTGTTGCACATCTGTGCATGGTTCAGATCTTCAAAAGTGAGACACGATTTGCAGATCTCAGTTTCAGAACTTTTTTTCTGATTGCCAACAATAAATAAATAAATAATCAATCCTCATTATATTAACCCGTTGAAATCTGAGCCGATTGGGTTGATTTCTTTCAAAAACATGGGGGGGAAGAGGCAATGGTAAAAAAAAGTGACTAAGACAATTACCTGAAAACTTTTTTTTTTAAAAGGAAATTTAAAATAAGAAAATTATAAAAACTACAGAAAAATGTCAAGAAAACCATATTTAGCATCATGATAATTATGTATTGAAAAATATATATTTATAAAAAATATACAATAATAATAATGATTATTACTTTCTTTTTAATTAATTACATATTTTTTGTGTGCTTTTTTCCAGGTAATTTTCTTGTATCCTTTTTTACTAATTAATTACATATTTTTTGAGCCATGTCTTATTAAGTAGCTCAGTGCCTTTTTCCCATGTTTTTAAAGAAATTAAGCCAATTTGCTCATGTTTGAAAGGGTTAATCACAGAAACTTTAAAAACTGCACTTATACAATGAGCATTATGACCTGAATTTTAGACATGATAAATCCGTCTTACGGTTTCACAGAGTTCTTTGAATGAGGCGTCGGTGACTGAGATTTGGATCTGTTTGCTCCGAAAGCGTCAGACTCTTTGATCTGCTGCGTTCTGGGACGACTTGGTCGTCGGACAATCCACTCTCGCCCTCGTCGTCGTCTTCCTCCTGCACCACCGGCGGCTCTGCGTCGTCTCTACAGGCGCCGGCGTCTGAAGAGAGACGACAAACAGAGACGCAGTTCAAGCACCTGAACACTGTCGAGGAAACATGGATTTTTTTGAAATGTGAGAAACGTTTTGTGATGTTTACCTCCAGCAGCCACATTAATGTCACCACCAAACAGAGTTTCCACAGCTTCTTCTAGCGTGGCGTGTTTTCAACGCCTCCGAGCTCTGCGCCCACGTGAATCCCATTTCCTGCGACAGACAAAGCATAAAAAACTGAACACATGAAAAAAAAAAGCATCCACTTCCCTGAAAGTGACTCTTTAGGTTTGTTTCTCCGTTTTTTCCGTCAGCTGATGTAAACATACGTGCGTCCTACCATGAGGTGTAACGTCTGCGCTCGTTTCAGCTCTTGCGTGGCTTCAGCGCTCGTTTTTTCCTGCTTCAGCACCTCCTTATAGATCAGCGAGGCCTCGTAGTATCTCTGGAGAAAAGCAAAAAAAAGACTTTTAACCCTTCAGGGCCCGTTTTAAAATTACACACACTCATACCGCATGATATGCACTTTTCAAAAATAAAGCTTTAAAAAAAATATCATACATTAATATCATTTTTTACTTTCATTGAGCTTATTTTCAGCCATCAGTCCCTAATTATAAATACCAAATACTCCTTAATCTGAAGAATTTTAACCCTTGAAACCCCAGGTTTTTGTCACGATTCCACTGTTTTTAGATGGAAAAACAAAACAAAAAATGAAATATTTTCAATATGCTACATGCTAAGCAGATTTTCTTTTAAATCAGTCTGGGACAGTCAATGATTAGCAGCAACATTGACTGTAACAGTGAACCTGGTGGAAATAGCATGTATTTTTTCCATATAACCAATATGTTTATACCAGGAGCTTTGCTGGAAATTCAAATATTGAGTAAAACTACACAATCTTGCCAATTCAAAATGTATGCCATATGCATGTACACAGCCAAAATTATCAAAAAATGAAGAATAAAAGGGTTAAAATGCACCAAACAGTCCCTCAGGGTTAATTTAGCATTGGAAATGTGGGAAAGTACCATCATAGATCGTCTTTGTTTCACTGATATAAAAAGAAAAAGACTTGCAAACAAGTATTTAGTAACAACCTCCCACCTGTATATCGTATTAAACGGTCAGTTTTATCTTTACTGCAGGTTTTACCTCAAAATTAAGCGTTTTTTTTATAAAAATGTCTCGTTAACCGAAAATTACGTCAGTCACACAGGAGCAGCGATTCACCTTTGAGCCCGCAGAGCGCCTTCCCTTTCCTAAATAACCCTTTTATCCAGTTTGGCTCCATGGAGAGCGCCACGTCAGCATCCCTGAGAGCGTTTTCATACTGCTGCATTCTTTCAAAACAGAGGGACCGATTTCCAAATAACCTGGAACACAGAAATTCATTAACCGCCGCCGTCTCCGTGTGCTTTCACATCAAATCTGAAGCCAAATCCGAGGTCTTACTTAAATTCCTTTGGGTTGAATTTAATGGCGTCAGTAAAGTATTTCACAGCCATCTCGTACTGTTCGGAGGCCGCAAAACGAATCCCCATACCTGCGAGGAAGAGCGAGGAATACTGGTAAATGTACAAGTCGTACAAGTCAAGTACAAATATCTTTCAGAATCAAGTACGACCTGCATAAATCACGTCAATGTAGTTATTTAATCAAGGGCTGGGCAGTACTTGAAATAAATATCCTGATATTTTTGGGCCGTATCACGGTACATGGTATATATCATATTTTAAATCTCCTCAATAGCTTCAGAAATGCATGAAAACAAAATCAAATGTAACAAAATGATGAAATACATAGATACTGATACTGTGACAATATTTTAGGGATGACTATTTGTACTTGGACAAAATATTAACACAATGAGATTTTTGATTATCATCAGTAATGTGGATTTAATGACTTAAGTGGGTGAACGCAAGTATTACAACAATTACAGCAGTCTGATAAGTTTAGTAAATTAGAATAGAAATACTAAATTAAACCTGTGAGGGAAATTGTTTTGTTACAGCAGCAAATAAGAGGGCAGCAACTGAATAAAACATTCATTAAAAAGGCAAAAAATGCAAATATATAAAGAAAGGCATTTAACATAGAATAGAATAAAATAAAGTAAAATAACAATAATAAATAAAAAAATATGTACAGTATGTACAGACAACAAAATAAAATAGAAAAAAAAAAAAAGAGAAAAAGTGTGCAAATAAGTGTGCAAAACGTGAAGATGTAAATGACATCTCTTTACTGCAGCCTTTAAAATCAGGAAAAGACAATCACGTGTTTCATATTATGATATGATGATATCCAAAATCTCAGATGGTATTTGAGCTCATATCGCAGTAACAGTAACAGTATATATCGTGTATATCGCCCAGCCCGATTCTGTCGGGTACAAATATCTATCAGAACTGTATAAAAGTACAGTAGCTCATCCTGTCAGGCCTTCACATCTTTGTTTTTGTCCAAAATTACTTTGAGGGAAAATAAAACTCACCAGCGAGCTCTCTGCTTTTTTTTGCAAACTCTTCTGCAGCTTGATCCGCAGTTTTCTGTGAAAGTGAGCACAGCATGAATCTGTGAGGCATGAAAAAACACAACAGGAAACACTGAATTCACACGCAGCTTTCTGTCAGACACCTGGACAGAATGCAGTTAATTTTTAACTACGTGAAATAAAAGGAGCTTTGCTGCTTAAATATCCCCCCGATATTTACGATGTGCAAATGTGCAACTGAAAGCCCATCAGCTTTCCTCACTTTGCATTAACCCTCAGGGCTCACTTTTAACATCACACACACTCTCAGATCACTCTGCGCACAAGATGCACTTAAAATGCACACAAAAATAAAAACATTATACAATATTATTTTCTAACCCCACTGCCAGATTGTTGTCATGATGCCACTATGTTTTTAAATGGGAAAAAAAAACACAAAAAATGAATTATTTTCAATATACTGCATGCAAAAGAGATTACTGACTGTGGCAGTGCACCTAGTGGGAAAAGCATGTATTTTCTCTATATGCCAAATATGGTAAAATAAAAAAGAAATACATAAAAAACATAATCAGGTAAAAAAAAAAAAAAAATTGGTAAAAACGACAAATTCCAAGTCAAAAGTCCAGAATGACACCCAGAAATTATACAGCGCATGTTTTTATGCTTTGATGGCTGTGGGATCAAAAATGTCAGTTATTTTATTATATATATATATATATATATATATATATATATATATATATACTTTCATTTTAGCTTATATAATTTGTCTTTCAGTTTCTCTGGTGGGAGTTGTGGGTGTACAAAAAAGGAGAAAGCATGTGAGCTTTAATATTTTGGTTTTCCACACTGATTGTACTGCAGTTGCTATATTGTTGAAAACAAGGAAAATAATTTTTTTTAAATCCAGGGTTCTCACCTCGTTATTGGGTTCATGTTTCTCTTCTTCCATCTTTTGAACTTCAGGTTTCTCAACAACTTCTGGCTTTTCTTCCTTGAACGGCTGAACTTCCAGTAATTTTGATTTTTCTCTCACAGGTTTTTGGTTACACGTCTCCTCGGGCACCGATTGTGTTGTAGAAGGACATGAATTATTTAAATCCAAAACCTGCTGAAGATAATAACATGCAAAGTGGTGCTTTTGATAAAGACAGACTTTGAAAACAGCTTTTATCAAAGCAAAACATCTAAATTCATCTGTTGCTTAAAAAATGTCTAGTTCTTCATCATTGACTGTTTTTTTGGGCATTAGTGTAAAAATAACAACTTCATAAGTACATTTAAAAGGAATAAAAAGTAATTTTGCTTCACATTTTGACAAAAAATAATCACAAACCTTTTGCTCCACATCTTTTTTAATCATCTCTGCAACATTTTCTTCTTTTTCATTACCGCCGCTCTCATTACATCCAGACGCCTCCGTTCCATTTTGTGTTTTACCAGATTCGGGAGATTTCTTATCTTCTGCATCACTTTCAATTACAGTGTGTTGTTCTTCTTGATTCTCGGAGGAGTCTGACTTTCCATTTTCTTCCTCCTGAGATGACAAAGTGACCAGCATGGCTTTAAAGAGACCTCAGCGTTTTATTGGATTTTATTTAACACACTGTAACACTTTTGTGTGTTTGTTGTAATTTGGAGCAATATGAATAAAACAAGACTCACAGGTAAAACGACTTTAACAGCATTCTCCTTTTCTAACCGTTTCTTTTCTTTTTTTTACGCTGCGACAGAAAGAAGAAACGTGTTTGTGAGCCACAGTCAAAAAAAAAAAAACAACAAAAAAACATTCACAATGAAGTTAACTCTTTGAAACCTGGACTGACATGAGTTTTTTTGGTTCTGCTTTCAGACATCTTTCACAAGCACTTTGCAGTTTGTCTTTTTCCCATGTTTCTGAAGGAAACATTTGCTTATGTTTCAATCAACAACTTTGCATGAGATGTCCCACAAACAGCAAAAAAAACTATAAAAGGTGACAAGAAAATGATCTTAAAATTGGCTTAAAAGGAGAGAGACGGTCATTAGAAAATGATCAAATAAATATGAAAAAATGTATATAAATAATAAAATTACATTTATAATTATATTTTTCACATTAGGTCACTGAATTTTTTGTCATTATTATTTATATTTATCATTCTATGTAAGCACCTTTTTTCAGGTCATTTTTCTGTTTTTATTCTTTTCTTCTGTTGCTAATTTCATGTAATTTAGTAACTTTTTACAAATTTCTTACAAATTTTTTGGGTTCTTTACTGTCAAGTTGCTGAATATTGTCTTTTCATGTTTTTGAAAGATATCAAAACCAATTTTCCCAGTTTTCAAAGAGTTAAATCCTAATAATTATTTAGGATTTAATAATAGTTTAAAAAATTATTAACATACCATTTTTTTACGCTTGTTCTTCTCAGTTTTCTCCTTTCGTCGTTCCTCTTCTTCTATTAATTCCTTTGCATGTCTATCAGCCTCCTGAAAATAGAAGAACATCCTACAAACTGAGTCAATGTTCAAGAAATTCACATTAGAAATACACACACACACACACACACACACACACACACACACACACACACACACACACACACACACACACACACACACACACACACACACACACACACACACACACACACACACACAGCCTGGGAGTGTGCCTGAATGAATAAAGTGAAAGTTAAATCATGTTATAAACCAGATGAATAACAGCTTTTTGGTTTCAGTTTCAGAGAAAAGAAACAGGAGAGTCACACCTCCTCAGTGAGCTGTTTTATTCGTGGATGTGGTTCTAGCTTCTTGTGAGCAGCTCTGCGTGAATAAAAACGATCATCGTCGTCGTCTTCGTCTGAATATATGATGTCGTCCTCCAATTCTCCTTCAAGGTTCCTTAAAAAATCTAAACCTGGGAGATAAACATAAATTTAAAAAATGGTGCAATTCATTTATTTATTCATCTGAACCCCAAAATAGATTTTAATAATAATACTTATTACTCTACACATCCCGCATAAACACCTTTTATTCTTAAATAAAATGAACAACCAGGTCTCACTTTGTATTAAATAAAAGAGAAATATTGGGACATACATTCACATTTTTTGGGAATGCCCCAGGATCTAAAAATTCTGGAGAAATATTGCGCAAAAATTCAGCAAACTTTTTAAAACTAAAAATAAACAAAGATCCAGGCCTCTTCATACTGAGCTCACCATCTAAAACACTGACCCCGAATAAATATGGTTTCAAATTATGCAACAAACTGCTTCTCCGTGCTAGTAGATGTATTTAAAGCAGTGGATAAGTAACAAACCTCCCTCAGTCACGCAGTGGCAACGTCATTTCCTGAGAAATTTATTTTATTTTATTTACTTATAAATATTACTTATGTTTTGTTAATTTTGAAACTCTCAGATGTCTTTGAGAATGTGGAGAGGACTGTGTTTAACGTTTAAATAATCAACAAAATCTATGTTAGAAATATTCATATTAAAAGAAAAAAACAGCTGAGCACTGTTTTATGTTGAATAGGACATGAAGTCGATAGTGGGCCACATGTGGTGTGCTTGCTCTGCTTTTTTTGTATTACAAAATAAACCGCGTTTGGTTTTTTTATTGCCTCGCATACTTGGATTTTACGAAATGGAGTTGGAACACAAGTTAAAACTGAGAAACCTTGCAGAACAAGTAACCGAGGAACTTTGGTATGTTGAAATGGCTGCTATAAAAGTCTTGTTGTCATAAATATGTTTGTTTCCTCTTCCTCTTAACTGAGAATGCAATCAAAGGCATCCCATAACTTTTTGCAAACAGCTAAAAAAAATCAAAGCAGAAAGAGAAAAATTAAACATTAAACAATATGCAATCTGCGGTTTACTAAGACAAAGGGAAGGTGATCGCCTTCCACGCCTTTGTTATTAGTCCCTTTATACGACATCAGTCCTGCTGTTGACTCATGACAGAACGCAGAAATCAGCAGTGACGTCTGAGTATAACGTGGACAGAAACTGCGGCTTTAAACTAACGCTGACTTCAAACAAGATCACGTTCAGCACATGCATTATATGTTACCTAAGCTCTTTTTCTTTAATCTCCACTTCTCTTTTTCATCATCACACTGAAACAATCTGCAACAGCCAGTTCAGAAAATAACTCACCGAATAATCCCGAAGAAAAGACATCCAGGAAAGAGGTCCCAGGATGACGTCCATTTATGAAATCTACCATAGTTTCCTTAAAAAGAAGAAAAGATCAGAGTCTTAAAATGCATCCATCAGTGTGTTCATACTGTCGCCGCAATAACACTCACCTACTGCGCAAAAGTATTAAATGCATAAGTAATATATCATGTATGTATAGATGAATAGATTTAATACTTTTGCACAGTAGGTGAGCGTTAGTGCATTCAGTGCAGTCGCAAACACACACACACACACACACATATTATATAGTATATATACATATACACAACACACACACACACACACACACACACACTTACATATATAAATTAAACATTTTTCTGAAGAGCCTCCCCTATTTTGCCCCTCCCCCCATAAATAGCCAACAGTCCCTTATTATCTATAAATAAGCACATTATCTTCTCAATTAATTGTTTTAGAAATGAATTGACAGACATTAGTAAAAAACAATTTTGCTTTAAAAAAGAGAGCACAATACTTAAAGTATGGTCAATGTAGTTGCCAGTTTTCTGTCACTTCACTTATCGATTAATCGAGTAATCATAGCAGCGCTATAACACGGTGCACCAGGTGCTTCAGTACTCACATGTGTGCGCATAAGTCTGGTGTTTTCTCTGATCCTGTTAATAGGAGCGCCACCTGAGCGGTGAGACAAGGTGATGTTCACACACATTAAAGACATGTTTTTATTTAACGTTCACCTGTAACGTTACAGAGCTGTAATCAGGTGTCAGGTACAGTTACGGTAACGTCGCTTCGTGTGTTAGCTGCTGAGCTAACTCCTGTTAGCTAGCATCACAGAAACAGGTCAACTTCTCAGTAAACGAAACTCAGCGGCGATTATCAAAACACCAACGCTGCTTTAATCTTACTTTTAACAATGTCCCTCTTCCTCGGCATGGTGTTATATTACGTATTTTCTCTGTAGTCCCGCGGCGGTGATTATTTGTCCTGCTGAAGGTAGATTTAAGGTCCACAGACGAATGTTTTCTTCTTTCCGCGTTTCTAATGCATTTCCTGTTACCCTGACTTTAACCTTTTAGGCTGCGGCCCGCCTCCATCAAGCTCAGCCAATCGAATGGTAAAGATTTAGTTATGTTGTAGTCCAGAGCTGTGATTGGATGTCGGACCTGCCACTCATGGTAAAGTAGGCGGGATTTGAATGCTGCGTGCTGCCTGAGTTTATAAATGAGGGCATAAAACCCCTCCGTGCTGCGCCGTCACGATAAAAATCAGAGTTTATGTAAATGAAAATGAAACTATTTGGCATTCATTTTATGGATGTCTGTAAAACAAATTTTGTATGAATATAGAATATTTTTAAGATTTTGACTAAAAGACATATTTTGTTCTGATAGCAATTATATTGATTGGAAAAGGTTTATTTTGAACTTTTTTATTTTTCATGGAAAATAAAACATTCACAAATGCAAATTACTTAAAAGATGAAGTATAGTAAAGCTATGAAAACAAAAGATGTATATAATATATATATATTATATAATATAATATAATATAAAACAAAAAACAAGAATGTGTGAAACATACCTGAAACACATTTTTTTTTTTTTTAATTAATTAATTATTTATTTATTTATTATATTATATTATATTATATCTATTTAGATTTTTTCCCTTTTCTAAGATGGCCAAAAAACAAGAACTTTAACTCTGTTTTATTTCTAAGACATGAAGGGAAATGGAGAGACAGCAAGCTCAATTTGCGGCAGCGGCACCTAACTGTGGCACCTCGTGTGGCACCCCCAGATGCCGCAGCTAGGTGCCGCTAGCAGTCGCAGCAGATGCCACTGGTTGCCGAGACGTGCCGGGAGGTGCCAGGAGGTGCCGGGAGGTGCCAGTGCAGTGCTTGTGCCGCGGTTTGGCGGAGGTGCCGGGAGGTGCCAGTGCGTGTGCCGCGGTTTGGCGGAGGTGCCGCGAGGTGCCAGTGCTTGTGCCGCAGTTTGGCGGTTTTTAATATAGCCTACTCACAAAATTAATATATTACAAGGTGACAAAATTATCTGCAGCAGCGGAAAAATCCGCCGAAAAGCCTCCTGGCAAGCAGTGGCACAAGCACTGGCACCTCCCGGCACCTCCGCCAAACCGCGGCACACGCACTGGCACCTCGCGGCACCTCCTGGCACCTCCCGGCACGTCTCGGCAACCAGTGGCATCTACTGCCACTGCTAGCGGCACCTAGCTGCGGCATCTGGGGGTGCCACACGAGGTGCCACAGTTAGGTGCCGCTGCCGCAAATTGAGCCAGCCCCTGCCTGGGAAATGAGGAACTGAACAGCTGGCGAATCACAAAATAAAACGATAAAGCATACGTCGAATAATATAAACATATTATACACAACAGCAAAATTATTTTGTGAAATTTAACAGTTACAGGCTTAAAGAGGGATGAGGTGAGAGATGTACTTCCATTGTTTTTTTAACCGGATTTTTTTCCCCAACAGAGTGATTCATCGTTAGCATAGACGATCTTTGCTCGTTTAAACCTTGCGTATCCGTTTCCGGTCTCCCACAAACATTTCCTAGCAACGGTCCTTGGAGACGATCAGGAGGTAGCGCGCCCACAGTGGCGGACTGACAACAACATCCCCAAAATGGAGCCTCCGCAGGTAATTTGCAAAACTTTAACTTTATTTCAGGTGTGAACACGATGTTTTTAAGCATGACGTGTTTTCGATTAATTCGGCTTCACCCGGAAATAGAGTTTTACCTGACGTTAGCTGTTGTAGCTAGCTCACTGATAACCGCTCGACGTGTTTGTAGCTGTCGGCTGGCTAACTGACGGTTAACCCGACCCTTTTAACGACACTGTCAGACTAAACACCGCGTTTCCGTCGTTAATAACCACGATAGCTTGGATAATAAATAGTTAATTACTCGGTTGCAAGTTATGTTAGCAATTTGTATACGAAATGTAACCACGCGTTTATCTGCAAGCTAACAGCAACCTGTTGCCGTTTGCTAACTTTTTCTGTTGTGCAGCTTAGCTAATTGAAATGTGATATATTAGTTAATACAATGAAAGTAAACATGTAAAAAAATAACTTATTCGCAGCTTTTACAGTTGTTACCGAGGTGGATCATTTGACTAATGTAATCCTTTAGCAGCATTTGGCAATTTTTCATTAGGGTCTGGTAGAGACTTCAGGGTTCCCAAAAGGCATTTAATCCATTAATCTAAAAAACAAGGCCTTAATTGGTATAAAATGACTTAAAATAATCCTTCAAAACTCTTAAAAATGCACTGATACGGGAAATGGATTTTTATTCATTGTTTTTTTCTGATGTGCATTGTAAAATCTCAAAATAATTGGTAACATCGATATTTTTTGTTAAATAATTTAATCAAACTCTAACCAGTTAAATCTCAGATGCAGATTTTTTTTAAGCCTCCAAAGAAAGGCTGCTGTGTAAAATAGCTCAAGAGGACAGCATCAGTGAGTTATTTTGTTTGATTATTCGGTTCACAGAGGGCGGCAGCGTCTCCTCAGTTGCCAGCAGATGAAGATGAGAGTCAGTGTGTTGGACAGACACCCACAAACCAGCATGGAGCTCAAAGACACACCAGTCAGGATCAGAGACCGCCCAGACTGGAATCAGGCGGCTGGGAGCTTCAGCAGCCGTGGGGACGCTCCTTTCAGCCAGGTATGTGCCTTGAATACAACAGAGATTATCACTCTATGCAGCTTTTTTGTCATTATAAGGCTTTAGGGTGAGGTGATGCAGAACAAAATGGAAATCTGTGCTTTTGACTCCAAATATAAATTGCACTTTATGGTATGTACTTATTTTTGTTTCATGATATCTGTGTAGATATGGAAAATCGCATTTTAAGTTGTCTACTTGAGAATTCATTAGGATCTCATAATAAGTGAAAGTTTAAAGCTGGGGTATGTCAATGATTAGCAGCAACATTGACTGTGACCTAGTTAAAATAGTAAGTATTTTCTCAGTATGCCAAATATGGTCAAAATGACATCATCAGGTGGAAAATAGTAAAAATTACAAATTCCGCGGAAAAATCCTGGAATGACACCCAGAGATAACACAATGCATGTTTTTATGCTTTGATGTCTGTGGGATCAAACATGTCGGTTTGAATGGGTTTCAGTGGAGCATTTTTTGCACTCAACAGTCTAAATGTAGCAATGTTGCTCACACAGTGTATTTTAGACTTATTGTAGGAGCTGAGCTGGAAAATCACTGATTAAACAAAAGCACACAATATTGTCAAAATGTATGCCTTATGCATGAACACAGACAAAAAAAAAGAATGAAAAGGGCATAATATGTGCAAAACATAATGGATGCCTTTTATGTCGTGTTTCTAGAGTAATGTATTTTTGCTGATGTATAAAGAATTGTTTATATATCATATTTCTTAAAGGGAGTTTGGTGTAATATTTTCCACCAGCAGCAGGATGCATTTTCAAAGCAGTTTCCCCTCAGGGATCAATAAAGTATTTCTGATTCTGAAATAATCTTGACAGAAATTTAGTTGTAATTTTGCAAATATTGAACCCTGCAAAATCCTCAGTCTTTACAAAATCTTAAAGTGTGACTAAATATATATATAGACTAAATACTTACATTATGTTTAGGTATGAGAGGGTATCATACTTTAAAAGTCAAATTTTCTAGCCTTTGGTAGGAATCAGTTGTTAATTATAAACCTGTTTTCTGTGCCTGTGAATAACATTCTGCTTTTTCTGTGTCATCAGAGTTTCAGGACAGTAACTTGTCTCCAGCTCTCTCCCTGCTGCCTGCAAACTCTGGAGTGGAACAATACTTCACTGAATATTCGTTATTCCAACAAAGTGACAATGAATTTGCTCCTTTAAGGTAAGAAAATGTCAGTTTTTGCTTATGTGAGTATACTTTTCTACAACATGTCATTTTAAGAAGTTTAAATCTAACTTATTTACTTTTTAAAGGGCGTACCCAGACATTTCCATGGCATCAGAGAAGTTTCACTCTCCTCCCGAAGACAGCACCTCTCAGGCCTCAGAGCGCGGCTCGCTGTCCCAGCATCCTTTGGCTCAGGCGACCGTCCTGTCTGAAGAAGGAGTGAGCAGCTGCTCTCTGTCCCAGCACAGTTTGTCACTGACAGACGATCACAGACGAGAGGAGAGAGTTCACTCCCCACAAAATGACACACAGAGAGCACCTTTCAGAGACAAAACAGATAGCAGGAGAGAAGAGACACGAACCGACCCTTCAGATGAGCCAGCAGGAGAGGCTGCTGAAAATGAGATTTTCTTTTTGAGTAAGGATATTCCCGCGCAGCATCTCCTGGAGATCCTTCAGAAAGATATTGGCATGCCGAGCAGCAGTAGTGCTGCTTCTTCTGCCTCTGAGAGCTCTGTGAAGGCCGCTGCATCTTTTGCCAAAGAGTCTAAAGGCACTAAAGTTTGCAAGCCGTGCGTTGACCTTAGAAGAGAAGGTCCTCCGGGTGAAGCTTCTCTCTCTCTGCAGCAGACAAAACAACCTGACAGAGATTTACACCCCGACCAATCACGAACATCTGAGGTGTGTAACATCACCACGGGGCCCCGCAGCACCAAACCTGATGACAGCAGTGAAATGTTACACAGAGAGCTGCTGTCAGAGGTCGAGAGGCGCACCAGCCGTGAAGCTGAATCTAAAAACCAGCAGCGGAAAAGTCCCACTCCACCTGGTCAGTCCCAAACACCACATCCAACAGAAACGTCTGAAGGCAAGCCAAGTGTGACCGGAGCAAACGTGGGTGGCGTGCCGTGGACGGGGCCGTTCTCAGCAGGCGTCGTACGCTGTCACAGAGAGCACGACCTCTGGTCCTCTGGGAACCAAACAGGGGTTGATGGCTCATACCTGGGTTTCCTGCCACAGTCTCAGTCCACTCCTGGGGTGTTTAAAGCACCGCCCAAATCCAGCGTCAAGGTGAAATTAGGGCAACTTTCTGCCATAGAGTCCAATAAAGAGAACTCATATCAGTCAGAGGTCTCTCCACAGCCAGCTGTCTCTGCCACTGATGTCCATGTCCCGGAAAATCAGAGCCAAGAGGACACTACCTCTGCAAAAGTCCAGTCTCTGCCAAGTCTCAACTACATGCAGAAAGTCGACGCCTGGAGGGCAAATCAGAGCTCAGGCAAGACGTCACTTTTTGATAGCTTTGCGCTGCAAGGGTTTTCTGGCGTCTCTCCGAAAAAGAAAGCCTACGATGCTGTATCTGACTCCTTGAATCGCATCCTAAGTCAGCAGGCGATGAGTTTACAGCAGCGTCCTGTTTTAAGTGCCGCCAACCTGGACGTCACACGGAGCTCCTCCACGGCTCCCTCAGCGTCTTCATCCACAAGGAGAGGGGAGGCGGTGGGCAGCGCTCCCAGCGACAGCACTGCACCAAGACCCTCTGCCTCACCCTTTGGCAGGTCACAGTCCCACTCCTCTCTGAGCACCGTTGTCATGTCGACTCAGAAAGCTCAGCAGGCGGAGAGACCTCCAGAGGAAGAGAAGAGTCAGACTCCTCAACCAGTTCAGCCCTCGCCTCGTATGAGCCTCAGTCAGTTCAGTGATGTGTCGCTCGATCGAGATTTGACAGTCTCAAGTTCCCAAGACAGTCACAACAGTGGAGTTAAATTAGGGACTTCAGTTGGAGCGTCCTCAGTTCTCAGTCTGGAGGTCGATAACTATGCCCCCTACTGGACTTCTAAACTTTCAACACCACCACCTCAACACCAGCTCAACATTGAGGATCGGATTCCGGTAATTAACCTGTGGGGACTGTTTGTCGCATTTTATGTGCTCATTTTTGGATAATTTTGGCTGTGTTCATGCATATGGCATACATTTTGTAAACATAATAAACGTGTAAATTTGTAGTCGTGAGTCTGATATGTTCTGTATTTATTTTTCTTGCAGTTGTATCTCCATAACCTGGGTATTGACCAGTCTCCCTCAACAATTTTAACTCCATTTGCACCCAGAGGGCCAATCAGAGAGCCTGAATTCTCCCCCACTGATCTCTGTACGATTAAAGGATCTATTGGAACCCCGACCAAGAGCACACAAGCATCTGAAGGTACCTTTAAACCTTAAAAACCACAAAACACATCCTTTAACTGTCCAACACAAAGAGCAGCTGGGCAAAGGCTCAATGTAATTATCTGTAGTTCATCATTCACTGTGTACATACTGAAAGGTTATAGCATATTATACTCCTGTACTTTGAAAAAGAATAGATGTAAAATTACATAAAGTTATGCTTGAATTTCAACCATTGTGTAAACACACACACACATGCACACAGTTTTTGTGTTTAGTTTGTCTAAGTTGGTTTGATTTATTTATTTTCTTTTTTTCTATTTTCTGACTGTGGATATTTTATATCTATATCATTTTTACTTTTGTATCAAGTCTGAAAGTCAGTATATTTGAATGGTGTTGAAATGCATACAAATTTAAATGACAAAAAAAAGTTTAGGAAGCATTTGATGTGATATGCAGCAGTGTTTTCCATGTGCGGTTCATGTATTTTAAATCTTAATATTGCAGTCGAGCATGTTCATTTAATTCTAGGTTCGCAAAATCGTGATTGATTTGATAAATGTGGCGCCCTACTGCTAATTGTTGAATGTGCCTTCATCACCCACAGTGAACCAGTAGGCCTCATTTTAAAAAAATGCTCTCATATTGTATTTTCAGGTGACAGTCCCCATAAAGGAGAGTTTTCCAGGTGCAGCATTCTGTCAGTGGACTCCAGTATATCCATACCCCTGAGCCTGGACAGTCTCGGTCCAGGTGTATCTATCCCAGAGCGCACCAGACAGGCTTCTCCTCCTTTAGCAACAGAAGATATGAAGAGTGAACGCAGACTGGCCTCCTCCCCACTGCCTGAAGAAGACTCTTATCCCTCCACGCTGCAGGCGACCCAGCAGGAGAGCAGCCTAACCAGCAGCCAGAACACCATCCAGCTCGGGGACAGATTCGACTCTGACCCCTCGTTTGACCGCAAGGCGGGGTGTGAGGAGAGAGAAGAAATGAGCCGCAGTTTAGAGCAAAGCGCAGAAGATTCTCTCGTCAGCTCCAACGCGTTGTTGGAGATCCGTAAGCTGCTCTCTCAGGCGGAGAGCGTGGTGTCCGCCGGGGCCTCCCCTGCTGCGCCGCGTCTGCTCTCTGATGACGACATCTTCCTCTCACTGAGGAAGCAAACCCGCAGACTCCAGGACTCCTCCTTCTCCTCCTCCTCCTCTGCTATTGAAGATCCCAGAACTCGATCCTCCTTGCTGTGCGCCAGGTCCTCGTCTGACTCCATGCTGACCTCAGAAAGACTTAGGGAAACCTCCATTGGTCGAGAGAGTGTGACGTCATTGGGGCAATCTCATCATCCATCCACACAAGCTCTTTTTAGCACAGCTGCGTACAGAAGGATGCAAGATAGCTGTGTGGGTGGAGGTGCGAGGTCCCTCGTCCTCTCCCAGTCAGCCCGGCGTGCAGAACCTGAAGGCTGCAGCGCTGCTCCCCCTGACAACACCGTCCCCCTACAGCCGCCAGTCAGCAAGCCTTCACCAGTTTTGAGCACACCACAGCTCACCTCTCCTCCTGCAGACACAGCGGGTATCACAGGGGAGGAGAAAAATCCTGCACAGAGCAGCTCCTCCTCGTCCATCCAAGAGGACAGTGACCAGGGCGTGATGAGTGACAGGAGCAGTGAGAGCTCGCTGGCTGTCAGAGTGGCAAAGTTACTGCAGAGTGAATCTCCGGCCACCATGGTGTCCAGTACACCCAGCATCACCGACCAGGAGGAGAGCAAAGCCAAAGGTAAGAGGGTTAATGTCAACATTTTACGCCTTCATTTTTAGAAACATCCAAACACACTCCTGCAGCGTAAAGCCTCCATCAGACAGCGCGAGTTTTAGCTGCTTTTTGTTATTGTTTTCAAAGAGAGTGAAGCATTTTTCCTGCTGCTTTTGCGTGATGTGAAGCTCACGTTTCATAAGGTGTGATCACATGGACTTGAGTAACTGGTTTATGAAGCTCGTCCCACTTATGATCATGGTTTTGGTGTTTACATGAGCACAGCGAAATCAGGTTATTCATATTCCATCATGAGTCATGTTTTGTTTTTTTTCACAGTAGTCCATCTTGCATATTCAGGTTTCTCGTGAACAAAATATGCTTACATGCTCAAAAACATGAGCGGGAATACTCCAATACGTCCCAGGCAAGCTGAAAACATATCTGAACAAAGTGTAGCCATCATCTCATCTCTCATTTTCTTAATCATGATTAGACCCAATGACTGACAGCAGGTTGTCAAACTAACCCAGACATAAATCTACAGATCTGTGAGTTTACTACACAGCAAAACAGCAGTTAAACTGTGGAAAGGTGATTCAGTGGCTGCCTAGCAACACTGAAAAGAGCACTGTATGATCAGGGTGGGCTTTAACAAAAAAAGCAGTGTGGTGCATGTTTTGCAGGATGCAAAACACGCTGCGTCTGACCGCTCCCCTAAAACATTTAAAGAAACTCTACTTTCAGTGGAGTCCACATTGTCAAATTTTCCCTAAAACATATAAAATATATCTAAAATGCACATGAGCTGTGTGTGCACTGCTTTGCACAACACTGGACTCTTGGTCCTCTGTGGGTTAAAAGAACTCCGTCTTACATAAAGAGACTATCATCGGCACAAGAATAGAAGTTTTTTGGGTTTTGTTTTCACAGAATGGATTAAACAGAAGATCTCAGGTCAGCAGTGTGAGCCGCTGGAGCTGGACAAAGAAGACAGAAAGAGGATTGAAGAGATCAAAAGAGACCTGCTGTTAAAAAACCCTATAAAGGTAAGACACTGATGAAAAACTCTTTATCGTCAAACATCGCAATCATAATTACAAAAGCCTAGTTTGCAGCAATGTATATAAATTTAGTGCAAATTCACAGTAACAAATGTTAATTTTTTTCACACATTTCTCTTTTTTACGCGTTAATACTGACCAAAAAATGTAATTTTGATGTCTGCCTACCATCTCTGGACAGAACAGGTCTCGTGCTTAAGGTAACTGGTGTTGCAGGCATGGTTTGTCAGGTGCATGTTAGACTTTTGGAAGTACTTACTGTTTCCATATTTCTAGTGCAATTTTGCACCAGAAATATTTTTCTTTTATGTGTGTTTGTGGTGTATGAATTGATTCACAGGATAATGTAGAGCAGCACTTTGCCTTATCTCAGAAGCTCTTTTTTGACAGCCTGTTCAAGACGGAAATATTGTGCCATTATTCAGCTTCAGCGTTCTGTATGAAAGTATTAACACGATATTGAGGAACAGAGTTGCTCCGTCTTCAAACAGACAGCAGAGGTAGTGACGGCGCTTAATCAAAATCTGTGTAAACAGTGTGAACCAGCAGGACGAGATGGGTGTGAGGTTTTGTTGACGTGTTGTGTGTGTGACCCATGAATATTTTACTAGCTCAGACCTTAAGATGTTACCTGTTCAGTCTGATGAGTAATGCTGTGCTGGTATGTTTGCCAAAAAGTTTCTAGCTTCAAGGTTTCCCTCAGGGGTGTACGGCCCAGAGATTATGAGCTGAAGTGTTTATCTTGATGTCCCCGCCTACTAATTTACACCCACAGGGTTATTAAAAGGTGCTTTAGGTGGTTTAAAGTACTTGTATTTCGCACTCAGAAATTTGAGCACTGGAATACCTTGAAAATTTCTTTTTTTAAACTTGATCCTTGAAAAAACTATTGAATAAAATTGAGGGGAGAACAGAATGATAAATGACTTTATAAAAACATATTTGAGAAACAATTTGAACCATATTTTAAACCAACAGAAGGTTTTAGAGAAAACAATGTTATGCTTTTAAATTAGTCAGTTCGCCTGACGTTCTGTTGCGGCTTCTGCCCATAGTGCACCAAAAATAACCAAACTGTACATAAATATTCCAATAGTGCTCCTAATGAATGGTACAGATACACAGATCTATTTGCGGATACAATTTCATTGTGGCGGCCTGCCAAAAATACATGCTATAAGTCATACCAGAGGCTGACGCTGTTGTGTTACATGTCACACCTTTCTGTGACGCTGGCATGCTATCTAAAACCACACTCTCAGGCAGCATTATGCTGGAATTGTTTAGTTCTGTGCTAAAAAGCAAAGCTGGTGTACTGAAGGGTCTCAGCTGTTGTTGCAGTATTGCAGGATCTCTGTAAAAACAGCCACAGTCTGACACAGACGTGTTGTTTTTTGGCGTCTGGTTTCAGAGTCAGGGGAGCACAGACACAGAGAGCAGTGCAGCGTCCAGTGTTCGAGTCCACAAAGAGCAGGATGCGCTCCAACGCACAGAAACATTCACTACCCTCCGTGATGTTAACAACCAGCCGTCCCAGCCGCTGCAGGGCCTCAGTACAGATCTCCTCAGTGACTCCAGCCTGCAAATCCCTCTCCGTCCAGATCTGGAGGCTCAGATACGTGAGATCGCTGCCAGAGAGGGAGTAACCCTCCCGCGGACAAACCCTCAGGCCCTCACGTCCATCACCATCGCCACCCGCAGGCGCTCCACATCCCCCTCTCCCTCCACGTCACCTGCACCTCCTCTGAGTCCAGAGCCGCTCCACCTGGCCGAGCTCTCCACAGGAGCAGCCGAACACGTTAAAGCTACCAGGCAGCTTCCCCCAACCATAGAGGAAGAAGACGAGGCAAGCAGTAGTCTCTACACCAGAAACCAAACGTCTCCGTCAGCACCAGCGCATCAGAAGAGGCAGGACGCTGTCGGAGGCCAGTTTGAAGAACCTCCTCCGCCCTCATCTGGTTTAGATAGAGAGGATGAAGACAACGCACGGTCTTTACAGCGAGATGACAACTTATCCACCCAGGACAGCTCTGTTTCAGGTGTCAGCCACGAAAATGAACAAGCTACAGCTTCATCCCCAATCAGGACGAGTCACGTCTCACATGTCCGCCTCACTCTGTCCCCCAAAGCTACTGATGTCCTCTCCAGTCACGCTGATGTTGTTACAAAGCGTAAAGAATTCGTCCCCCTCAGATACTCCTCTCCTGCTGCCAGCAGCCCAGACGAAGGCGTCGGGTTGTCCAGCCCGCCAGAGTGGTGCGACACCAGAGAGCCGATAAGACTGCGGCGGCCTGAAAGAGCCGACACCTCCACGCTGTTTAAAACCGTCGTGTCTCGGGAGAGAATGACCTCCACATCCACACAATCCTCTACAGCACGTCACAGAGTCGTTGGGTCACCAAGAACCACTGAAGCACCAGGTAGCATTGTTATTTATTGTTATCAACTTTTTAATTTTTTAATATGACAAATAAACCTCAAACTCAGTAATCAATCACATTAGAATATATAAAATAGATTTTTAGGAAAAAAAATTAAAGAAAGGAAATAATAATAAAAACATCAAACTTAATGCAAAGTAAAAATAACAAGTGTTGATAGTAAATAAAGTTACATTAGACATACTGGGTCTATGACGCCGTGGTTGTGCACACAAGAAGTTTCACTTTGGCCTCATGCATCAGGTGGGATTGTTTTTGATGGTTAAATTATAACAACATCTGGTAAAGAATTATGTTTTTATTTCTGTATCAAGATGGTTTTGTATTGTCTTTTAGAGTTTTAAACTAAAGCAGAGATGAGAACGTACATACACGTTTTGCTTGCACGAGGCTACACTTTGTGATTCTGCATTTAAAGCTAATAATATCATTCGACATTAATGTGAACAACTTCTTCTCCCCTTCAGCAGTGCCTGTTCTGCTGCCTTATAAACCGCGTGGCAGTGAGGAGGTCTTCTACATCCCTCAAACAGAAGCTGACGCCTCCTCTACCGCCCTGTCTGACACCACCATGGAGAGCACCCACACAGGTACGCTCCTCTCAAACATCATTTTAATGAGCGACTTATAGCATGCACCTAAAGTGGAATATGATCTGATATCTACTGTATTACAGTTTGTAAAGATGCAAAATGAGTTCCAACAAATAAGCAGAATAAAGTTTACAGTTATTTAATTTATTTAATCTCTGACTATTACTCAGTCATTAATCTTCATTTTAAATAAATATATTACATATACTCATTGTTATATATGCATATACTCATATGTACATATACCAAAAAGAGGGATGTAGAGAGCCTGGCACCTCGACAGCATGGACACAGCAGAGTTAACGTCTGATTATTTTATTTTGGGTTTTTTTCCTAGTTCCTGAACTTTTTGCAGAGCAGGGGAACGTTTCACCCTATTAAGTGTTGTGTTTTTCTGTGTTGTTTTCAGATCTGTACTTCTACTTACCTTATTGGTCCTGTTTGGTTTCTGTATTTCTCACATGAATTGCAGCATCACTGAATGTATTTTTGATTAAAATAAGGCTTGGAGGCTATGAAGCTCTATAGGCACTATCTGTTTGGACCTTTTCAAAACTCAATAAAAAGTGAATTTCAAAAAATGAGGAAATGTATAGAATCCAGAGAATCGAGTTGTCAGTTGTGTGTGTGTGATGAATGACGAGCTCTGCTCTTATTTCCCCCGTGCCTGTTTGGGAAGCAGCTGGTCTATTGTAACCTACACCACTCAGGGCATTAATTATTCATGTTC